>NC_038050.1:26874399-27174399 GCF_002211085.1 Panicum hallii
ACCAGGATTGTGGCAGAACCAACCTGAATTATACCGGCTCAAGTACGTGAGTCCTCACTGAAGGGCTACCTCATACTTCAAACGGTATAAAACCATTGGTCTGTCGGTAACGTCCCGATAAACCACCGAACTCAGGATCCAACAAGGTACCTCACACGAAGGTGAGTCCAGAGATATAATGCCAAAATATCTTACACCACAGGCAGTTATATTACAAAAATGTACAAAGCATCATTAGCTCCCACAGAGGAGAGATTATTACAATACAGGTTTTAGTTTTAGTCAAAGCAGCGGAATTTGAAAAGCGTAACCATTATACACGTCGTCATTACAGATATTATGCTAGCCCTGGCATAATATCACTCGGCAGGATCGGTGTTGGCCGGGGACGGATCCCATTCCACGGACCAACCATCAGGCAAAGGGTAGGGCCACGGTGTAATGAATGCTGGCTCATCAGAAGGATTACCTGAAGCAAATCAACGAAAGCAAGGCTGAGTATACTAATACTCAGCAAGACTTACCCGGAATTGGGTATATCTTAGCCCATAACTAGACTCATGATGGCTTTTAGCTTTGGGTAAAGTTTTCAGCTGAAAAGCAAAAAAGGTAGATCCTTATTTTCAACTTTTAACTTTCAGGTTCTAGTTGATTAACCATTCTAGGTAAGCACCTACAACTAGTCAAACATGGTAGAATCTTTATTCAAACATCATCTTAGATAATCACATAATTACTCTTGTTACTCTATGTGGTAAAGGGAATAAACAGTCTCATACATCGTGAGAGGCGGACGATTCTGAATCGAGATTCAACCCTTGCAAGGTAAACCTAACACACGCTTGGAACACCACAGGGTAATTCCGAAGCAACCGTTTGCCTTTCATTCCGACTCGTGGATCAGTGCCACCACAAGCGACTGCAGGTCATACGCACATCCAAAGTGCAGGACGTACGTCTGTAGCGCGACTACAAAACCCGTACTCCTGGTTGCCCAGCAACACGTATGCCTACACGTCGAACAAAGTAACCAAAAGAAGCAAATACATGTGGTGGGTGGTATGTCCACTCCTCGGGCCGATCGGTTACTAAGCTTACCGCTTACCATATTTCACGGCATGTGGCTAGTACTTTCAAACGCTTAGCCACCGCTACCACACACTGCGACCTTATCAAAATTCATCAACACAGACGGGGTATCATCTTGACCATGATACCTCATAAAACTCCCGTCCGTATCCTTATAGTGATAACAGGAATGTAAACATTACAATTCCTATAACGCGCGAGTGACAGGAAATCACTCGACTTCTACCGGTCCTATAAGCAGAGTAGCTAGTCGGACTCAAGTTCTAGTGTTCAATACATCGGTTCCTGGAATAATGCAACTAAGGTTTCCAAACAATTCCTAAGAACCTAATGCATAAAGAATATATATAAATAATATAGGTTGCATTGTAATAAGTAGGGGTTATGTCCGGGGCTTGCCTTCGCTGGTAGGGTTGGGGTTAGTCAAATTATTTTCTTCCGAACCTTGGTTCGGGGCTTCAGAGAAATCCGCGACGAGAGTTCCGGGGTCTTCAGAATAACCTCCTTCTTGTTCGGGATCAGCTGATAATCCCCGTCGGCGAGAGTGGTCGATTCTACATGATATGCAAAATGAAATTTAATTGATGCATACATTTGTAGTTCAGTTCACGATAAAGTTGCAATCTAAATAAAAAGCATTGCATATTAACAATCAACTTAACTACCCTGCACTGGGCAGTCATTTATCGAGTACTAACTAAACTAACTAGTCTCGTTAGGCAACCGGGGTGGGTTACCCTCAAACTCCATCTAACTCCTTTAAAGTAGCGTATTTTGATTACTTAAGCAATACTACATACATTTAGCAATCTCCTTTATTAGCTAAACATGGCATTTTAACTTTAGGTCATTATTTAATTAGGGATAGCCTTGAATTAATTTAGACCAATTGTAAATTAGTAAAAATGACTTAATACTTATGAAAATTACTCTAAATGGGTTTAATTGAAATAACATTACTTTAGATATTTTATACAATAAATAACAACTTACTTAATTAATCCAGATTTGAAATTGCAAGGTATAATTATAACTAGAGTTATACTATAATTAGGGTTCAAAACTTAAGGATATCATAAACTACTCAAGTCTAGCATTCTGGAAAAGTTTCATAAATTTTTATGCATCCTAATTATTATTTATGATTTATCTAGTAATCTAAGCTTGAATTTTATAACTCAAGTTATATTAGGTTTCTGTTTCTCAAATTTTTATATTATATAACACTCATAAAGACTAAGCTATAGTAAAAAAATTTCATCCCTAATATGCATAGATACTTCTGAAATTAATTTGCCAAGCTTTTATTAACTTATAACAAAAGTAACCAAATACTCTAGCTAGAGGGTTGATCTAGACTTCAAAAATTTATACAAGCCTTCTCAATTTAGGTACAATATATGCTCCAAAAAGTACAGCAGTAAAGCTATGAATTACAAGATTTAATTAATGCATCCTTTTACTAGCATTTAAAATACAGAACAAACTATGCACTTTCATGGCATGGTTATAAAATAAAGTGCAGAGCTCATCATAAGGTTTCTAACCCAACCAATTTTGTATTTTTATGATTTTTCTACTGTTTTCTATGCATTTTCAAAGTTCACAGCAAGAAACTCAAATAAGGTTTGCACATCAGTCCCTAGAATTAACACAAAACCCCCTAGACTTTCGTTTCTTTTAACCCGCAGTCCCTCCTCCGATCCCCCCCTTCGGTCAAAGCAAAAGCTCAATGTTGACCGGCCTACTCCGGCGACGGTGAGCCCTAGGGGTGAGAACAGAGGGGCGGGGAAGCATCCCGGGCCCTATGCGCACCTGCGCGAGCTAGGAATTGGAGGGAGACGGCTCGGAGCGGCGGCGCGACGAAGGCCTGCGGCCGGCGGCGAGGTGGCTCGGTGGGGTAGTGTTCCCGTGCCTTTGGACGACGGTGGAGAGTTCGGGGAGTTGCCTGGGGGTGTGCTGGAGCTCAGTCCGGGGTCAGCTTGAGCTAGGGAAGGTCGGAAGGTGGAGTCCACAGTGGACCGGACACGGCGGCGACAAGGATGCTCGGGGAGCTCGTCGGGAAGCCAATACAGGGCCTTAGGAACTCAATTGGCAGGTCAGGGAGCGTCGTATGGGTGACGTGGTGCAGGCTAGAGCACGGTGGTGGCGTGAAATGGCTTGGGATGGGCTGCCCACGGCGGTGCCGAGCGCGGCCGGAGCTGGGAGAGAGGAGCAACGCGGAATGTGGGTGAAGGGTTCAGGAAATGCCACGGCAAACTGGGGAAATGGGATGTAGAGATTCTGGTAGTGCTTGTGCGCGTGAAAGGTAAGGGCTTCAAGGCCTGGTCAGGCGTCCTCCACGGCGGCGGTGTGGTGGCGACCGATGGGCGATCGGGTTACCGTGGCGTGTGCACGGGGCGACACCGGGGAAGGGCCAGTGCGGTGGGAGGGCCCTCAGGCGACGCGTGGGCACGCGCAGGAGCTGGAGGTGGTGCTCGGGAAGTTGTGCCGGCGGTGGGCGGCGGCGACAGAAGCAGAGCAGGGGAGAAGCAGGGGTGCCAGAGGAGGAAGAAGCAGACTGGAGTCAGAAGGACTCGTCTGTAATTCCCAAAAATTCCAGGGACCCCTCTGTAAACTAAGATTTCCCGTTGATACAAAAGCCAAATGAGAAAAGTGTCTAAAGCAAAGTTGTAGAGAATTTCAAACCCTACAAGACTGTTTTAAGGTTCAAGTTCAAAATCCCAAAGAATATAATTTTAATTTAAACTTTAGAGCACAATTCAAATTATAAACTTTGCCTTGTAATTCACACAAAATGCTTTAATGTTTAGGGTCTTTTTTGCAAGTTTTCCTGCAGTCATCATTACTAGTTCTTTTTACATTTTAGTCCTTAAGTAAAACTGAGTTTTACTTTTACGTTTTAACCATTTCACATGTAAACCCCTTATATTTGTGTTAATTATACATAGATCCCTAGTTTCCAATAAAGTCCATTTTTCTTATGTTTATTTAACTTTTGCACTGTTCTTCTGTACAATGATGTAGGTTTACCACTTAAAAGTACTTTTACACACTTATACTCAAGTAATTACACAATTCCTAAATTACAATTTTACCCCTGATGTCTTGTACAACTTATATATACTATAACATGCATACATATAATTCACCCAAACTTAGTATCTGGTTGTCTAACTACCTGGATATTACAGCCTTCCCCCTAAAAAAGAAATCTCATCCCGAGATTCAGAAGCTGAACAGAAATGGATAATTAGATTTGGGGATTGGCTTGCAGGAAGTCTGGAAAATTCCTTTGAAGATAAGACTCAGTTTCCCAAGTCGCTTCTTCTTCGGTGTGATGATCCCATACGATCTTGTACATCTTAACTGCCCTTCTTCTGGTGAATCTCTCCTTAGTATCCAGGATTCGAAGAGGTTGCTCGATGTACGAGAGATCGGGTTCAATCTCAATGGCACATGTCTCAACAATTTCTGCGGGTACTTTGACACACTTCTTAAGTTGAGAGACATGAAATACATCGTGAACAGCAGCCAATTGAGATGGAAGGCAAAGTTTGTATGCCACTGGGCCACAAACGTTGAGAATTTCAAAGGGTCCGACATATCGAGGTGCTAACTTCCCCTTTATGCCAAAGCGTTGGACGCCTTTGGTAGGTGATACTCGGAGATATACAAAATCTCCTATCTGGAATTGCAGAGGTTTCCTCCTCTTATCTGCATAGCTCTTTTGTCTGGACTGAGCGGTTTTAAGATTAGATTGAATAACCTTAACCTTATCTTCGGCTTCAACGACTAGGTCTGGTCCGAAGATCTTGCGTTCACCGGTCTCTGACCAACTCAAAGGAGTTCGACACCTGCGACCATATAACGCTTCGAAAGGAGCCATTTGAAGACTAGCTTGATAACTGTTGTTGTAGGCAAATTCAGCTAGAGCAAGGCACTTGTCCCAACTTGTACCATAGTGAATAATACAAGCTCGGAGCATGTCTTCAAGGATTTGGTTAACTCGCTCAGTCTGCCCATCAGTCTAGGGATGATATGCAGAGCTTCGAATCAGTTTGGTCCCTAGAGCTAATTGCAATTGCTCCCAGAACCGTGCGATAAATTGGGGCCCTCGATCAGAGATGATAGTTTTTGGAACCCCATGTAATCGAACGATCTGGTCCAGATAGACTTCGGCATACTTTTTAGCAGAGTAAGTAGTATGCACAGGAAGGAAATGAGCTGTTTTTGTGAGTCTATCAATGATCACCCATATGGAGTCATGCTTTTGAGATGTGTTGGGAAGACCGACAATGAAATCCATGCTAATGTCTTCCCATTTCCATGACGGTATGGGTAACGGCTGAAGCGTACCAGAGGCTTTTAAATGGCTAGCTTTAACTCTCTGGCATGTATCACATTCGGATACATATTTGGCAATTTCTCTCTTCATTCTGGTCCACCAAAAATATTGCCGAAGATCTTGATACATCTTGGTGCTACCAGGATGAATAGAGAATTTGGACAAATGTGCTTCGTCGAGGATTTGCTTACGAAGTTGATGATCCTTAGGCACAACAATCCGATCGTTGAACCATAGGACTCCTTGATGATCAGTGTGAAAACACCGATATTTAGCTTCTCCCAGGGATAGCTTGGATTTAATAATTTTGACACCCTCATCATGCAGCTGCGACATGACGATTTTATCCCGCAAAGTAGACTCAACGGAGATCAAGTTTAAACTATCTTGGGGAATAATCTCAAGATTGAGTCTCCGCATTTGATGGCAAAGAGTGTCATTAAAAGTGGATATGGTTAAGCAGTGACAATGTGACTTGCGGCTAAGTGCATCCGCAACCACATTAGCTTTGCCCGGATGATAGTGTACCTCAAGATCATAATCTTTGATTAACTCCAACCAACGCCTTTGCCTCATATTTAGATCAGCTTGAGTGAAAATATACTTGAGGCTCTTATGGTCAGTGTAAATGTTACACTTAGCACCCATAAGATGATGTCGCCAGATCTTGAGAGCATGAATAACTGCTGCCAATTCAAGATCATGTGTTGGATAATTTTGCTCATGAGTCCGAAGTGCTCGAGATGCATAAGCAATAACCCGGTTGTTTTGCATAAGAACACAACCAAGGCCAATTCCCGAAGCATCGCAATAGACATCAAAAGGTTGCGTACTATCTGGCTGAGCTAGTACTGGAGCAGTCGTTAGAAGTTTTCTCAAGGTGTGAAATGCTTCCTCACACTTATCATCCCAACAAAACTTAACTTCTTTCTTGAGTAGCTCAGTCATGGGTTTAGCTATCTTGGAGAAGTCTGGAATGAATCGGCGATAATATCCTGCCAATCCAAGGAAACTTCGTATTTGATGGACTGAAGTGGGAGGATTCCAGTCCATAACTTCTTGAACTTTGGTTGGATCGACCGATATGCCTTGACTAGAAATAGTATGTCCCAAAAATTTCACACTATCCAGCCAGAATTCACATTTTGAGAATTTGGCATAAAGGCGATGATCACGTAGTCATTGAAGAACGACACGCAAATGATTAGCATGGTCTTCTTTGGTTCTGGAGTATATCAGAATATCATCGATGAAGACCACAACGAATTTATCAAGTTCCGGCATAAATACGGAGTTCATGAGATACATGAAATATGCCGGTGCATTTGTAAGTCCAAATGACATGACCAGATATTCATAAAGTCCATATCTGGTTGAGAAGGCCGTTTTTGGAATGTCACTAGACCTGATCTTGATCTGATGATAACCGGAGCGTAAATCAATCTTGGAAAAGACCTTTGCTCCAGCTAATTGATCGAACAAGATATCAATGTGGGGAAGGGGATACTTATTTTTGATGGTAACCGCATTGAGTGGACGGTAGTCGACACATAGCCTTAGACTATCATCTTTCTTCTTGACAAAAAGAGCAGAACAACCCCAAGGTGAAGCACTGGGGCGTATATAACCCTTATCAAGAAGATCTTGTAGCTGAATTTTCAGTTCTGCCAATTCATTTGGAGGCATGCGATACGGCCTTTTTGAAATTGGAGCAGTGACAGGTTGAAGTTCAATAATGAACTCGATGTCTCTATCTGGTGGCATTCCAGGCAAATCGTCTGGAAAGACATCGGGGTATTCACATACTACAGGGATATCTTTGACTTTGATATCTGTGATAGCATATGCGCAAGGGTGTAGACATTCTGGTGGAGGCAGAACAAGAGTAATGGCTCCACAATACGATGAATTAATTTCGATAACCCGGGAAGATATATCTAACTGGACTCGATGTTCAGCCATCCAGTTTGTCCCAAGTATGACATCGATACCCTCTAAACTGAGTAAAAGCAAATCAGTTTTAATCTCTTTACTACCTAACTGAATTGGCACATATCTACTTATTCGGTTGGAAGTAATATTTCCTCCAGGGGTAGTGATCATATATGACCCCTGGATAGGACAAGATTCAAGTCCTAGTCGGGTTCCACAGTTGTTACTAATAAAGCTATGTGTTGCCCCAGAGTCAAATAAAGTAACAACTGGTTGGTGGTGAATAGAAAATGTACCCGACATGACAGGAGCTCCATCTGGAAGTTCTGCAAGAGTGGTGAAGTTAATTCGTCCTTGTCGGACTTGCATCACCGGCTTCTTGCCCTTATTCTGATTTCCCTGGGTGGAGCTCTGCCCTTGATTAGGTTTCTTAGGCCGCGGGCAATCTCGGATGAAGTGGTCCGCACTTCCGCAATTGTAGCAGCGATAGTTGCTACCTTTCTGTGGCACTTGCGGAATATTTGGCCGTTGGCCAGATTGTTGTGCTTGTTGCGGGGGCACAGGAGGTCTGAACCTTCCTTGCTGCTGAGGCGGCCTAAAAACCAATCTTCCCGTTGGAGCATTGCGCTGCGGTGCTCTGGACGGCGTATTAGAAACAACCCGATACCTTGGTGGTTGAGCACTCGAGGTCCCTGCAGGGTTCTTCCGCTTCTTCTCGGCATAATGTGCCACAATGCAATCTTCCTGAGTTAAGGCCATGTTAACCAACTCACTGAAAGTATTTGCCTTCACAAGGTTCAGGCGTTCCTTGAGTTTGGTGTTAAGGCCTCGGCGGAAACGATCTTGCTTCTTGGTATCATTATCTGCATGATACCCTGCATACTGGCACAGATGATTGAAATTCTGTGCGTATTGCAAAACTGTGTTGGCACCTTGTGTAAGAGCCAGGAACTCGCTAAGCTTTCGCTCCAATAATCCTGCGGGAATATAGTGCGCTCTGAAAGCGACCCGGAATTCATCCCATGTAATGACATGCCCTGCAGGTTGCATGGCATAAAAATTGTCCCACCAGATTCTAGCAGCACCACGAAGTTGTTGAGCAGCAAAGGAAGCCTTGCTAGAATCCGCACAAGGTATGGTCAGGAGAGCGAACTTCGATTCAATGATGTGGAGCCAGGCATCGGCATCCAATGGTTCCTCGGCCTTACTGAAGAAAGGCGGTTGGGTACTGAGGAAATCTTGGTAACTAGCCACAGGAGGATTACGATCATCCCGGCCTCCTCAGAATTGTTGCTGATGATTCTGCTGTGCTTGAACTAGCAAATTAAGCAATTCCGTTTGCCGAGCCATGACTTCGGCAAGGTTGGGAGGAGGTGGTGGCGGTTGCTGAGAACCGCTGGCCTGATCAGCCCGGAAACCCTCCGGGATTCCTCGTGTAGCACCGACCATCTGAAATAAAGGAGATGTCCATTATTAACCATATATCCTTACTCCCAATTTCAGAAGACATAAACAATGCATATATTCCGCACAATCATCTCATCTCAGAATTAAAGATAACGAACAAGATGATAAAACCGGAAATTATATTACATTGCTGACTCAGATAGTTTCCACTTCGCATGTCGAAAGTTCACTACATAGGCCATCTATTGTTACATCAAATGGCGTGAGGTTTGACTACTTAAACTATTACATTCCTTTAGATTACATCTCGAAAGTCGACGATTTACTAAAAATCGTCGAAATTTCCTACAGAAGACTGACTACCAGATAGAGAGTGATGGGGACTAAGAACAGGATCCCCATGCTCAGAATCAATCTCAGAGATACCCTCAATCTCCTCGGGGTCTTCTTCTTCTTCTTCAGGTACTATGGGTATAGCGGGAAGTATCGGTTGCTGCTGCAATTCCTCAATGTGAGCTTGGGCATCATCAGCCACAAGTATCAGATCATGAATTTGTGCCTGTAGGAACTCAATAACAGTGTCACGCTGAGTGATAATATGATCACTCTCATTGATCTGATCTTCACGATGGAGGATTGTCTCATCTCTTGCTGCAATAATTTCATCCTTCTGAGTCACCAAAGCTTGTAATTCTTCTATTTGGGTTACTTGATGGTCAGCGTTCCGATAGTGGCTTTGAGCCACACCAGTTATCTGACTCACCCCATGACGCAGTAGCATTTGATAATGATATTGCACATCCATGAACCTGGTAACCATACGGACGGTTTCTTCAGCCAGATCTCCTAGCAGATGACCATGATGGTCTGTCCGAAAATCCCAGTCCGAATTACCCGGGTCTATGGTAGGAAGTAACCCAATAGGATATGCAGCAACTTCAATCGGATGTTGATTGCAGAAGAGTTTGATACCTTCTAAAGCAGCAGTTTCAAGAGTATCCACTAGACGATATCCAACCACTTCCACTTCTATGGGAGGCCATAAGGGGCGGAAAGGGTGTTGAGGAATTATCATCTTAACCCTGCAGCAAGAAACTCCTTCTTCAATATACTCTACCCCATCATACAGAGGAGGCTCTGTATAATGAAACATGCTCAAGGATTCCCACAAAAGACGAGGAAACCCTTCCCAATGTAAACCATTGGTGTGAAAGTGCCCCTCCTGATCCCAAAAGGTATTAGCAGGAGCAGCCATCTGCGACAACAATGCAAATGGTAAGATATTTTTTACCCTGTTGAGAAAATTTACAAGGTAAAATTGGATTAAGATAGCTAATTCTGATAACAGCAAAGGCTGGAAATCAGATGGATGCCTAAGATACCCAACTAAGATTCTTACTTACCCAAACTAAGAAAAACCAACATGTTGCCCATTTTCTTTAGGAAGCATTAAACAAGCATTCAATTTAGTTGATTAATGGATTATGCATGCACGTACTAACCGATCTCACAAACAAAAATTAACTGCCAAGTAATCTTGGTCTTACGTGGTTAGTTACGGTGGCACAATATAAATACGTCTCTCACTATTAACTAGTCGATAAACCCTATCCGTCCTAGTTTCGGAATTCGTGGTTAGTGTACCTGCAGAAAACCACAATGCATATATATATATATCCAATGAACCTTTCATGCCAGCATGTCACGAAAGCGTCCCCATTCATTACTGCTCACTATAGAAACAGCATCCGTACAATTACCGCCGTACAGACAACGTTAACATACGTTTTTGAATAACGTATTCATGGGGATACCGCAAAATGCGGGGGTATGAACAGCGATCGCCATACCCTGCGCCGAACCATATACTCCAAATGTAGTCAACCGAGGTTGGTACATTGGCAGCATCTCAAGTAGGCCACTGCTTGAGAAACAGCGTTCGGTTCGCATCACCGACGGGAAGGCCAAGCTCCCTCAGTTGGCTGAGGATTCTTACCTTCTTACCTCCCGATCGAAGATGTCGTTACAGAAAGTAAGGTTGGGTTGTGCATAAACTTAAGTTTCAACAGAAAAGTAATGCTGGAAGTCAGAGTCATATATATATTACAGCCACCTTTAATTCCCATAATAGTATTACCCTAGGGCTTACGTACTATACATAATCCTTAACGAACCAACGTAGTTTGCAAATACTTGATTAATGAAATTTTACACTAAAAATTACTTTTTAAGGCTAATTATATCTCCAGGGTACACTTGTTAGCTCTGATACCAGCTGTGGCAGAACCAACCTGAATTATACCGGCTCAAGTACGTGAGTCCTCACTGAAGGGCTACCTCATACTTCAAACGGTATAAAACCATTGGTCTGTCGGGTAACGTCCCGATAAACCACCAAACTCAGGATCCAACAAGGTACCTCACACGAAGGTGAGTCCAGAGATATAATGCCAAAATATCTTACACCACAGGCAGTTATATTACAAAAATGTACAAAGCATCATTAGCTCCCACAGAGGAGAGATTATTACAATACAGGTTTTAGTTTTTAGTCAAAGCAGCGGAATTTGAAAAGCGTAACCATTATACACGTCGTCATTACAGATATTATGCTAGCCCTGGCATAATATCACTCGGCAGGATCGGTGTTGGCCGGGGACGGATCCCATTCCACGGACCAACCATCAGGCAAAGGGTAGGGCCACGGTGTAATGAATGCTGGCTCATCAGAAGGATTACCTGAAGCAAATCAACGAAAGCAAGGCTGAGTATACTAATACTCAGCAAGACTTACCCGGAATTGGGTATATCTTAGCCTATAACTAGACTCATGATGGCTTTTAGCTTTGGGTAAAGTTTTCAGCTGAAAAGCAACAAAAGGTAGATCCTTATTTTCAACTTTTAACTTTCAGGTTCTAGTTGATTAACCATTCTAGGTAAGCACCTACAACTAGTCAAACATGGTAGAATCTTTATTCAAACATCATCTTAGATAATCACATAATTACTCTTGTTACTCTATGTGGTAAAGGGAATAAACAGTCTCATACATCGTGAGAGGCGGACGATTCTGAATCGAGATTCAACCCTTGCAAGGTAAACCTAACACACACGCTTGGAACACCACAGGGTAATTCCGAAGCAACTGTTTGCCTTTCATTCCGACTCGTGGATCAGTGCCACCACAAGCGACTGCAGGTCATACGCACATCCAAAGTGCAGGACGTACGTCTGTAGCGCGACTACAAAACCCGTACTCCTGGTTGCCCAGCAACACATATGCCTACACGTCGAACAAAGTAACCAAAAGAAGCAAATACATGTGGTGGGTGGTATGTCCACTCCTCGGGCCGATCGGTTACTAAGCTTACCGCTTACCATATTTCACGGCATGTGGCTAGTACTTTCAAACGCTTAGCCACCGCTACCACCCACTGCGACCTTATCAAAATTCATCAACACAGACGGGGTATCATCTTGACCATGATACCTCATAAAACTCCCGTCCGGTATCCTTATAGTGATAACAGGAATGTAAACATTACAATTCCTATAACGCGCGAGTGACAGGAAATCACTCGACTTCTACCGGTCCTATAAGCAGAGTAGCTAGTCGGACTCAAGTTCTAGTGTTCAATACATCGGTTCCTGGAATAATGCAACTAAGGTTTCCAAACAATTCCTAAGAACCTAATGCATAAAGAAATATATATAAATAATATAGGTTGCATTGTAATAAAGTAGGGGTTATGTCCGGGGCTTGCCTTCGCTGGTAGGGTTGGGGTTAGTCAAATTATTTTCTTCCGAACCTTGGTTCGGGGCTTCAGAGAAATCCGCGACGAGAGTTCCGGGGTCTTCAGAATAACCTCCTTCTTGTTCCGGGATCAGCTGATAATCCCCGTCGGCGAGAGTGGTCGATTCTACATGATATGCAAAATGAAGTTTAATGGATGCATACATTTGTAGTTCAGTTCACGACAAAGTTGCAATCTAAATAAAAAGCATTGCATATTAACAATCAACTTAACTACCCTGCACTGGGCAGTCATTTATCGAGTACTAACTAAACTAACTAGTCTCGTTAGGCAACCGGGGTGGGTTACCCTCAAACTCCATCTAACTCCTTTAAGTAGCGTATTTGATTACCTTAAGCAATACTACATACATTTAGCAATCTCCTTTTATTAGCTAAACATGGCATTTTAACTTTAGGTCATTATTTAATTATGGATAGCCTTGAATTAATTTAGACCAATTGTAAATTAGTAAAAATGACTTAATACTTATGAAAATTACTCTAAATGGGTTTAATTGAAATAACATTACTTTAGATATTTTATACAATAAATAACAACTTACTTAATTAATCCAGATTTGAAATTGCAAGGTATAATTATAACTAGAGTTTATACTATAATTAGGGTTCAAAACTTAAGGATATCATAAACTACTCAAGTCTAGCATTCTGGAAAAGTTTCATAAATTTTTATGCATCCTAATTATTATTTATGATTTATCTAGTAATCTAAGCTTGAATTTTATAACTCAAGTTATATTAGGTTTCTGTTTCTCAAATTTTTATATTATATAACACTCATAAAGACTAAGCTATAGTAAAAAAAATTTCATCCCTAAATATGCATAGATACTTCTGAAATTAATTTGCCAAGCTTTTATTAACTTATAACAAAAGTAACCAAATACTCTAGCTAGAGGGTTGATCTAGACTTCAAAAATTTATACAAGCCTTCTCAATTTAGGTACAATATATGCTCCAAAAAGTAACAGCAGTAAAGCTATGAATTACAAGATTTAATTAATGCATCCTTTTACTAGCATTTAAAATACAGAACAAACTATGCACTTTCATGGCATGGTTATAAAATAAAAGTTGCAGAGCTCATCATAAGGTTTCTAACCCAACCAATTTTGTATTTTTATGATTTTTCTACTGTTTTCTATGCATTTTCAAAGTTCACAGCAAGAAACTCAAATAAGGTTTGCACATCAGTCCCTAGAATTAACACAAAACCCCCTAGACTTTCGTTTCTTTTAACCCGCAGTCCCTCCTCCGATCCCCCCCTTCGGTCAAAGCAAAAGCTCGATGTTGACCGGCCTACTCCGGCGACGGTGAGCCCTAGGGGTGAGAACAGAGGGGCGGGGAAGCATCCCGGGCCCTATGCGCACCTGCGCGAGCTAGGAATTGGAGGGAGACAGCTCGGAGCGGCGGCGCGACGAAGGCCTGCGGCCGGCGGCGAGGTGGCTCGGTGGGGCAGTGTTCCCGTGCCTTTGGACGATGGTGGAGAGGTCGGGGAGTTGCCTGGGGGTGTGCTGGAGCTCAGGCCGGGGTCAGCTTGAGCTAGGGAAGGTCGGAAGGTGGAGTCCCACAGTGGACCGGACACCGCGGCGACAAGGATGCTCGGGGAGCTCGTCGGGAAGCCAATACAGGGCCTTAGGAACTCAATTGGCAGGTCAGGGAGCGTCGTAGGGGTGACGTGGTGCAGGCTAGAGCACGGTGGTGGCGTGAAATGGCTTGGGATGGGCTGCCCACGGCGGTGCCGAGCGCGGCCGGAGCTGGGAGAGAGGAGCAACGCGGAATGTGGGTGAAGGGTTCAGGGAAATGCCACGGCAAACTGGGGAAATGGGATGTAGAGATTCTGGTAGTGCTTGTGCGCGTGAAAGGTAAGGGCTTCAAGGCCTGGTCAGGCGTCCTCCACGGCGGCGGTGTGGTGGCGACCGATGGGCGATCGGGTTACCGTGGCGTGTGCACGGGGCGACACCGGGGAAGGGCCAGTGCGGTGGGAGGGCCCTCAGGCGACGCGTGGGCACGCGCAGGAGCTGGAGGTGGTGCTCGGGAAGCTGTGCCGGCGGTGGGCGGCGGCGACAGAAGCAGAGCAGGGGAGAAGCAGGGGTGCCAGAGGAGGAAGAAGCAGACTGGAGTCAGAAGGACTCATCTGTAATTCCCAAAAATCCAGGGACCCCTCTGTAAACTAAGATTTCCCGTTGATACAGAAGCCAAATGAGAAAAGTGTCTAAAGCAAAGTTGTAGAGAATTTCAAACCCTACAAGACTGTTTTAAGGTTCAAGTTCAAAATCCCAAAGAATATAATTTTAATTTAAACTTTAGAGCACAATTCAAATTATAAACTTTGCCTTGTAATTCACACAAAATGCTTTAATGTTTAGGGTCTTTTTTGCAAGTTTTCCTGCAGTCATCATTACTAGTTCTTTTTACATTTTAGTCCTTAAGTAAAACTGAGTTTACTTTTACCTTTTAACCATTTCACATGTAAACCCCTTATATTTGTGTTAATTATACA
Source organism: Panicum hallii (assembly GCF_002211085.1). Taxonomy (NCBI): domain Eukaryota; kingdom Viridiplantae; phylum Streptophyta; class Magnoliopsida; order Poales; family Poaceae; genus Panicum; species Panicum hallii. The sequence continues at coordinate 26,889,496 of NC_038050.1, forward strand.
TAGATCCCTAGTTTCCAATAAAGTCCATTTTTCTTATGTTTTATTTAACTTTTGCACTGTTCTTCTGTACAATGATGTAGGTTTACCACTTAAAAGTACTTTTACACACTTATACTCAAGTAATTACACAATTCCTAAATTACAATTTTACCCCTGATGTCTTGTACAACTTATATATACTATAACATGCATACATATAATTCACCCAAACTTAGTATCTGGTTGTCTAACTACCTGGATATTACAAGGATCTTATCGACTACAACACCCCGATGGTCAGGATGTACCCAATTCATGGAATATTCAACACCTGCGGTGGTTCTACCCCTAAGCAAACTCGTTTTCAATTCCTGTGCACGCGAAGGGCACATTTTTCTTTTCTGGGTCAATATGGCGGCTTTGTGCCACATGACCCGAAATGTAAATTCTTGAATACAATGTGGGGGCTTTGGCCATGCTCAAGTTTTATACAAATTGACTACTTGCTACAGGCATATGGGTCGTCGCGATGATAATCGTGTTTTTTCAAACTGGTTAGGCCCGTCTGGCTCGGGTTCTATCTAACTTGTTTGACATGTCCACATGATGGGCTATATCGACTACTCCTGAAGTCGTTGCACTCAGGGTAGTTTTCGACTGTTTGCTACGGGCATCCTAGTCATCGCACCACAAACCACGCGTTCCGGGCACGTTGGATCCCCCCGGTCGGATCTTATCTAGCTTACCCGATGAGCTCAAGTGAAGAGCTATATCGGCTACTCTCTGAGTCGCTGCACTCAGAGGTAGCATGTCCCTACTACAGAGCAGACGAGGCTCTCATACTTCATATAAGGAGGACTAAGGTGGTTTCTTATATTACAAACATCATAAACACTAACGGTTCAATCCTGGACCATGTTTTCTACAATTTTTTCAGCTACTGGCTGGACCTTTAGCAAGTACTCGCGGAAGTTTTCATCAGTACAATCAGCAGCTATGCCCCCTGCGAGAACTTCTAGCCGAGCCTTTGGCCAGAAGGACTTCACAAGGCCTAAAGCATGACCCACGTATGTTGTGGCGGCCTCGGTGACGAAGTTGAGGATCTTTTGTGGTGCCCCGCGAAGTCGATCTAGCAGTGGTGGCTCATCTTCAGCGCCGTCTTTTCGAGGGTCCACCATCTCTAGGAGTTCCTGGGCTGCTGCCTTTAAGTCATCGAGTTCCTTCTGGCGCTGCTCCTTCTCCTCGCCAAGAGTCTTAATCTGCTGAAGGCAGTTGACGAACTGTTTCTCTGTGTTGGCCATCACCTTCCGCAGACTCTCGACTTCATCTGCGCGGCGATTCAGCATGTTCTTCAAATCAGTAAGCAACCCCTCTTTATAATTTAAGAGTTTTTTAAATCCTGCTGGAACGTATGAAACGGTTTCCACGTCCAGTAGAATTCGCTTGACGCGAACAAGCGCTGCGTCGTCTCCGAGTTCCTCTGCGCACATACGAGATGGGTCTTCAGTTCCCATGTACTCGAATCCTAATGTGTGGCGCTGTTGGATGGGTTGGATTCGGCGTTTGAAGAATGACATCATTACGGATGCCCCAGTTACCCCCACCTCCTTGTGCGCGGTGATCAACTCTAGCAGCTCCTTCACCTGGTCCATCTCTGCCTCAGCAGGCTCCAGGGTCCATTCGGGGCACTGAGCGGGAGATCTGCCTGAACGCGCAGGGAGTTGGGGGGCGTGGTTCGCAATATAGAACCATTGTTGCTTCCACCCGAGGACATTGGACGGGAATTTGTAAGATATGTATTTCTCACTGGCATGTTGCCTAACCTGGATGCCAGCGCCCCCTATTGCAGATGGATCTTTTGAGGTGGGCTGTGGCTTCATGCGGAAAAGATAGCGGAAAAGAGCCCAATGGGGCTCAATTTCGAGGAAGGCTTCACAGAAGTGGATGAAAATGGAGATGTGGCAAATTGAGTTAGGGTTGAGGTGTTGCAGCTCAATCCCGTAGAAATAAAGAAGGCCACAAAAGAACAAACAAGTGGGGAGGGCCAATCCCCGTTCAGAAAAAGAACAAAAAGAGACCATCTCGTCGACATTCTCCATGGGGAAAGGGTCACGAAAGGAAAGGCGCCAATTGATGAGATCCCTTTCCTGAAGAAGGCCTCCCAACACCAGATTTGCGAGATTGTGGCGAGAACACTTACTAGTTGTCCACTCGCTGGTTGCCGCTTGCGCTTCTTTCAAGTCCTTCTGGTTGGTTTTCTTCGGCGCCATTTCGAATCTGTTAAGTCACGAGTTGTTGTTTGCAAGACGCTCGAGGGCTACGGTCGATGGCTCGAAGGATTTTGACTATGCAGGGTGGTAGAGGAGTGGCAGCAGGGTGAGGTTTCGTGGAGGTTTTTGTTTTTTCTCTGGCGGCGGCGAAAGGTCTGAAGGTATGGGAAGAACCCTAACTGACGGCGAGGTTAAATAACCAGCGGTCAGGCGGTGGTTTACTGTGCAAAAGATAAAGCGTCGCACAAGGGGAATACTTGGAATACGAGCGGTTTTTTGGTGGATTTGTTGAGCAGTTATTTGATTAACCATTTTTTCAGGGTTAATTGTCCCGAAAAAAGAGGTTTTTTGAATTTCGAGTTCAATTTCTGCCAATTACATCATCTTGAACTATATTTTCTCAACAGGGAACATTTTTGCCACGACCTTTGGGATCCTTTTTTCCAAAATTTGAGAAATTTGGATTCAAGGCTCGGGGGCTGTGAGACACGTGGCATCGACTACTTATTTTTCGAAAGTACTCTAAGGATAAGAAGAAAAGATTCAAGACTAGTTTGACCCTTAGCATGATTCTTTGATTCAACCTAAGGCTCGGGGGCTACTCCATATGGAGTGCGATTATTCATCGCACCCCATACAGAAGAAAGAATTCTGGGCATGAGCACCTCATAGCTTCGATGCAGTCAGAAGAGTACTCGAAGAGAAATTTCAAGATGGAGCTTCGAAAGAAGTCGAAGATTGCTTCAGAAGTACTCGAAGAGCCTGCAGTACTCAGCTACGAAGAGCTCGGGGGCTTGTCAGACCCAGGACCACGGGGCTGTGTACATCAAGGAGTCCATATTGGGCTAGGGGATAGGACGTGTCCTGTACCTTATTTATGTTGTATACTACCTGCATGCAGAGTAGAACTAGTCGATATAGAAGGAAACTACTCGAGTTGTACTTGAGTATGATTACTAAGCTAGTATCCGGCTAGGATTCATGTAACCCTGTCCCCCCGGATATATAAGGGCGGGCAGAGACCCCCTCAGAAAAAGGGGGATCACCAGATCAACATCAAGGCAATACAAACCATCATACAGGACGTAGGGCATTACGCATATTGCGGCCTGAACCTGTCTAAATCTTGTGTTGTCTGCACCTTCGAGTTCCTAATCTCAGCGCATCCCAATCCAAAACCTACCACCTTGGGTATACCACTCGGTGGGCAGCCGGATAAAACCTGACAGGATCTAACCCCCTGCCCCCTTGGTTCATGAGTTTATGTTCATTAATTTATTGGATTGCAACTTTATCGTGAAGTGAAATCCTTAACTTGAGAACCATCTCACTTAAATCATTGCATATCATGTAGAGTCAGCAACGCTCGACGATGGAGACTACGAGCTAGTCCTAGAACAAGACCAAGGGTTTTCTGAAGACCCGATAAACATCGCCGAGACTCTAACTGAAACTCCGAACCAAAGTTCGGAAATCCTTGACACTGCTGCCTCCAACCCCACTCAAGAAGGCAAGCCCCGTTGCATAACCCAGTATTTCAATTTACTACAATTTATTATACTTATATATTATATCTTGCATTAAGTCTAGGAGTTGAAATGGAGCCCTAGATGCATTGATACTAGGAGCCTATGTATTGTGCCTGAGTCCTTATCGCATAGATGCTCTGCTAATAGGACCGGCAGAAGTCGAGCGATTTCCTGTCACTCGCGCGATATAGGAGTTGCATGTTTACCATTTTGCAATCACTATAAGGATAATGGACAGGGTCATATGCAGTATCATGACTTGGAGGTTTACCCTGTCTGTTTTGATAAAAGTTGATAAGGTCATAGTGTGTGGTAGTGGTGGCTAAGCGTTTGAAAGTACTAGCCACATGCCATGAAATATGGTAAAGCGGTAAGCCTAGTACCTAATTGGCCCGGCAAATGGACATGTCTCCACCACTCTATCAGTGTTTAACTGGCTGCCCACCGAGGGATATACCTAAGGTGGTAAGTTTTGGGTGAGGAGACGCCGAGATCAGGAACTCGAAGGCGCAAGGAACACAAAGCTTAGACAGGTTCGGGCCGCAAGATGCGTAACACTCTACGTCCTGTATGGTGGTTTGTATTGCCTTTGGTGTAGAATGACCTAGAAATCGTGTTTTGAGTGGGGTCCCTGACCTCCCTTATATATCCGAGAGGCCAGGGTTACAAAGATACTAACCAACACCAGCTGAGGAATCGTACAAGAACATATCTCAAGTAGATTCCCTCTGCATCAGTTAGCTCTATGTCCTATTTAAACAGGATAAATAAGAGATAAACGAGATAAATAAGAGATAAGACGGACTTAATCTCTTAAACCTCTTTAAACTACATCATGTACCCAGTCCCCTGGCCCCGGGTCTGACAAGCCCCCGAGCTCTTCGTAGCTGAGTACTGCAGGCTTATCAAGTACTTCTGAAGCATACTTCGACTTTTTCGAAAAACTTCATCCTGAAGTCCTTCTTCGAGTACTTGCTTGGCTGCATCGAAGGTATGAGGTGCTCATGCCCTGAATTTTATCTTTAACATGGTGTGCGATTTGAAAAATCACACTCCATATGGAGTAGCCCCCGAGCCTTAGGTTGAATCGTAGAATCAGGCTGAGGGTCCCATTAGTCTGTAATCCTCCTTATCCTTCAAAGAAATTCGAAAAAATAAGTAGTCGATGCCACGTATCCCGCAGCCCCCGAGCCTTGAATCAAAATTCCATAAATTTGGAGATAAGGATCCAAAAACCGTGGCATGCAGGCTAAAAAATGACGACTGGAGGAATTACCAAAATGATGATACAAATGATGGAAATTAGATCGTGTACCCGAAAACCCCCTTTTTTTTGGGGCTAATTAGCCCTGAAAAAATGATTAATCGAATATTTAACTCAAATACTCCACCAAATGACCTCTCATCTTCGGAATATTCCCAAAAAACGACCCTTGAACTTCATAACAGTAACTTTTCCCCACCCCGCTGGTTATTTAACCTCGCGACAACAGTGGGAAAAAACTGTGCTTTCAATCTGCATTTTGCCAAGAACCGCCAAAATCCCCAATCCAGCAACGCCATCACCTGGGATTCGAGTACACAGGCCCCGCTGATCCTTCTCGCATGTGCGCAGAGGAATTGTCAGATGAAGCCGCGCTCCAACGAGTTCAGCGGGTGTTGCTGGACGTGGACGCCGTGCCGTACGTGCCAACATTATTTTCCGCACGAAATCCACCCAAACCAGTGAGTATTCGACTTCTTTTTTGTTGAAAATAACCTCTTTGACTCCATTACTTAATTGAAGAACCTGCTGCAGGGACACACAGAGCTGTACCGTAGCTATCCGCCGCGGCCCGACATCCCCCGGCCAGACCACCTCCTCCCTAGTGCCGCTGCTGAGGCAAAGAGAGCTCGCATTGCCGCAGCTCAACACCGCAACGGGCCCGCCGAGGACGTGAGCTCTCAGGCGGAGGGGGAAGCTGAAGGAGAAGCGCGTCGGGACAACTCCTTCGAGCAACGCGTGGAGTTGACCGGCACTTTACCGCTGGTGCTGCAAGGCCATCGACTGGTGCGCAAACGAAAGGCACAGGAACTCAAAACCGCTGGGTAAGAGCTTACTGGTTTGTTGTAAGGCAATACATTAATATTGTGTTATACTTACAATGTCCTCCTGTAGTCCTTCCGCGTCCTCCTCCCTGGCCGAGCCCGAAGAAAAAAGAACGAGCCCATCGGCCGCCGCAGCCGTCACCATCGCCGTGGCGGGGACCACGCCACAAGCTGGTGAAACCCCGCCGCCAGCAACGGGGACGCCGCGTCAGGCCGTGCGGATGGAGAGGGCCATCAAGAAGAAATCTGTATTGTAAGTCTGCCTCTGGTAGTATAGCAAATATTTTGATCTTTCAACTTATGTGTTGACTGACTTCGACTTCGTTAGAGCTGCAAGTGCCGTGGACCTCCAGCTGACGCCAGCTTCGACTACCCCAGCCCCCGGGTCTTCGACCCAAGAGGAATCCTCAAGCGCTAGGCCGATCACAGCTGCGTCAGCCCCTGAGCCATCGGCCCCAGAAGGGTCAGCGCCCGTGGAGCCAGCCCCCGGGGTGGACACGACGCTGCCCGACCTGCCGCCTCCCGAGCTCCGACAAGTCGAGGTCGGGGCCGGTGGTGAGAAACAAGTTGAGGCCCCTAGCACCGCTCCTACGGATGGCACAGGTGAGCATCTGACCGCCCCGGCTAGCCACCGGGATCCGCATGCTGTATGCTGAGAATATTTGTGATTGCAGGTGCTCAGCAGCCGACTACTGAAGAAGCCGTGGGAACCTCCGGGGAACCCGTTGAGCTGCTGCTGGCCGGGTCAGGTTGTCAAGATGCCGTCGCCGCCGACCTGGCGGGTGACCTGCTGCTGACAGATGGCAATATAGAGAACCTCAAGAAGGCGCATGACTTTGCCATGGTAAGACCTGAACACTTTTCTGCCAGTGACTATATCGAGTTGCTTATCCGGATTTCCCTTTTTATGCAGAGTGTGATCGCCCACTCCCGGAAACAAGCAGAAGAATTGAAGGCTCTTGCCTGCGACCGCAAGGAACTTGCTGCCCTGAGAAGACGCCTTGACGATGAGACGACGGAGAACTCACATCTCGAGAATGTCAACGTCGAGCTCCAGCAACAACTCGAGGAACAGAAGAGAGAGCTCGAGGCACATAAGCACGCGCACCAGGAACAGCTCAAGGAGCAAAAGAAGGCACCAAGGTAAGCCATTGCTTCCCTCGGGTACTTGCATTGTATAACTCAACCTGGATTCTGAAAAGCTTTCCACCACAGAGCTTAGGAGAATCTTAATGAGTAAAGAAGAGCTACTTACTGACGTGAAGAACCTACTCTATCACCGTACAGATGACGTCGAGAGGCTGCAGAAGGTTATCGGCGACACTGAGCAGCAGTTCGTCGACAGCCTTCAGCGAATCAAGACGCTGGGCGAAGAACTCGAAGACCTCAGGGGGGCCGCCCGGGAGCTGGTGGACATGGTGGATCCCCCGGAAGAAGGCGAAACAAACCCCCGACCCCTGCTAGAGCGGCTCCGCGAGGCCCCAAAGAAAGTAATCAAATTCCTCTCCGAGGCATCTATCACATGCGTCAACAATGCCCTCACAATTGTGAAGTCCTTCCTGCCAAACGCGCAACTGGAAATATTTGCTCAAGGAATGGCGGCGGACTGCACCGAGGATCAATTTGACAGATACCTCCTAGAAGCCCAACCTGTATCAGAACGTATAGTTCAAAGTGTAATGCAGGATTAGGGTACTGAAAACAAGTATTCACTTCCTTGTATATATGATTTCTTTTGATGTCTCTACTTGCGTATGTCCCTAGGCTGAATTGGAATCCAGGCTTACAAGGCTTAAGTAGGAGACACTACCCTGGGTGCAGCAACCCCAAAGGTAGCCCTAGCTCCATGTAGGAACTTATCTAACAAGCTGTCCACAACCCGAACTCGCGGGTCGAAAACTATTAGAAAAGAACGTGAGCATCATCGCGTGATTGCCATGCTTAAGGCAATACTACCCCGAGTGCATTGACTCTGGACGTAGTCAGGGTCGCTCCTCATATGAGCGCGCTCCGCAAGTTAAGTAGGACCCGGACGGATGGATCGTACTTGTTGGGAGCAAATGCGGGCATCGCCGCTGGTATGCCGTGCTCTTGGCAGAAACGAGACTACCCTGGGTGCCACCTCCCAGCAAGTAGTCGAGGTAGCTCTATGTACGAGCTCATCCAACAAACTGGGTATAAACCAGTCGAACGGGTCGATTATGTTGGGGAAAATGTGACTGCTGTCGCGTGCGGCCATCCAAGGTCGCGGCGGAAATTGATATGTAGAGGATTTGGGCGGAGCGGAGGGTACCGTCAAAAAATGAAGTCAATAAGGTGTGATCGTGGCCGTAGCCTCCGTAGCATTCACGACAGGAAGTCGACTTATACAAGTACTACTCATGGCAGTAGCCTCCTTGTGTTCATAAAGGGATGTACAAGCCGAATATCGTGGCACATAGCCTCCGAATTGATTCGAGGAAAAGAAATCTTGTAAACCCCCGGGGATTCAGCTATCACCGGGCATCTTCTTATGGGTAGAACTTGCACAGGTTCTGGATGTTCCAGGAGTTCGGGATGTCCTGACCCTCGGGACATTATAGTCGATATGACCCAGGTCGTGTAACCTGCTTGACGACGAACGGGCCTTCCCACCTTGAGTTGAGCTTGTGTAGGCCGGATTCATCCTAGATGCGATGCAAGACCAAATCACCAACGCTGAATGACCGCTCCCTGACGTTGCGATCATGATATCGCCGGATCCCCTGCAGGTATCAGGCTAACTGAACAAGAGTGGTGCAGCGAACTTCTTCCACAGAATTGAGCTCTAACTGCCTCGCCTCATCCGCCTCGCCTTCATTATACATTTCGACCCTTGGAGATTTCCACATGATATCGGCTGGTAAAATAGCTTCAGATCCGTGTACGAGGAAGAAAGGCGTTTGACCTGTGGCTTTGGACGGCTGAGTCCGAAGCCCCCAGACGACATGTGGCAGCTCATGCACCCATTTGCCTCCCTTCTTGCTGTTTTCATCATAAAGTCTCTTCTTGAGGCCGTCAATTATCAAGCCGTTCGCCCTTTCGACTTGTCCATTGGCCCTTGGGTGTGCGACCGAGACATATTTAACTTCAATGCAAGCATTCTCACAGAACTCCCAGAACTGGTTGGCCATGAAATTTGATCCCAAGTCCGTGATGATGGTGTTGGGGAAGCCGAAACGGTGCAAAATATCTGAGATGAAGTCGACGACCTGATCTGGCGTGAGCTTGGCTATCGGCTTGTACTCAATCCACTTAGTAAACTTGTCGATAGCCACCAGAACATGGGTGAAACCGCCTGGCGCCGTTGTGAAGGGCCCAATCATGTCGAGGCTCCAACAAGCAAAAGGCCAGGATGGCGGTATAGTGATGAGGCTATGGGCTGGAACATGAGTCTGTTTGCCGAAGAATTGACAATTTTGGCACCTGCGCATGAGATCCTCCGCGTCGGTCACTGCAGTGGGCCACCAGAAACCAGTCCTGTATGCTTTCCCCACCAGCGTTCTTGAAGCTGCATGGTTTCCGCAGACACCCTCGTGGATCTCCCGCAGTATGTCACAGCCATCTTCCTTTGTGACGCACTTCATGAGAACTCCCGACCTAGCGCCGCGCCGGTAGAGCTTGCCGTTGACCAGGACAAAGCCCTTGCTTCTGTGCAGGACGCGTGCCGCCTCTGCGCTCCTGGCGTCAATGCCCGGTGGTAGCCTTTGATCTCGGATGAAGTCAATAAAAACCTCTCGCCAGTCCACCCCCAGCATCATAACCTCTCGATCGGGTTGCTGGAGACCCGCGTCGATGGTTACCTGCGGAGAAGACTTGATGGATGGCTGTTTGAGCTCCTGGATGAAAACTCCCGGTGGGACCTGAGCACATGTTGACCCCATTTCTGACAGGATATCCGCGCCAACATTGTGCTCCCGCAACACATGGTGAACCTCCAAGCTAGAAAATTTGCTTTCCAACTTGCGCACTTCCTGCACATAGGCATCCATCGTCTCCTTGTTGCAGTCCCATTCTTTGTTGACTTGTTGAACGACAAGAAGAGAATCGCCATACACAAGTAGTCGCTTGATCCCTAGTGATATCGCCAAACGAAGCCCGTGAAGCAAGGCTTCATACTCGGCTTCATTGTTGGATACCGCCCACAGGATCTGAAGGATATATTTCAATTGTTCACCTCGTGGAGAAATAAGCAGTACACCAGCGCCGCCGCCATCGAGCTTGAGGGTCCCATCAAAGTACATGGTCCAGTGCTCTGGCTTGTCTACTGGAGTTGGGACTTGATTCTCCCTCCATTCAGCCATGAAGTCGACTAGAGCCTGTGACTTGATTCCAGTGCGTGGCTTGAAGTCGATTGACAAAGCCCCCAGTTCCACTGCCCACTTGGATATGCGCCCCGTGGCATCTTGATTATGAAGAATATCCCCCAACGGGAAATCCATGACACAGTGATCTTGGTACTCATCGAAGTAATGGCGTAGCTTTCTTGATGTGATTAAGATTGCATATAAAAGCTTTTGAACAGCTGGATACCGTACCTTGGATTTGGAGAGAACCTCGCCAACGTAGTAGACAGGCCTCTGCACTCTAAACGCATGGCCTTCCTCGCCTCGCTCGACTACAATAGCACTGCTGACAACGTGAGTTGTTACCGCGATGTAGAGTAGTAGATCCTCCCCTAGCAACGGTGCTGTAAGGATCGGAGGTGACTGAAGGTGATGTTTCAGATCCTGCAGGGCCTATTCAGCCTCCTCCGTCCATTGGAACTTATCTTGGCACTTCAGGAGCTTGAAGAAGGGTAGTCCTCTCTCCCCGAGTCGGGAGATGAACCTGTTCAGGGCTGCCATACAACCTGTTAACTTCTGCACATCCTTGATTGTGGCCGGAGCCTCCATATTAGTGATGGCCGTGATCTTTACAGGGTTGGCTTTGATGCCCCGGTTGCTAACGATGAACCCGAGCAATTTCCTTGAAGGTACTCCTAAAACGCACTTGGTAGGATTGAGTTTCCACCGAAATCTGCGCAGACCGCTAAATGTTTCCTCCAAATCTACAATCAAGTCGCTGGACTCCCTGGTCTTGATGACCACGTTGTCCACATAAGCTTCAACATTCCGGTGCAGCTGATCCGCGAAACACATCTGGATCGCACGCTGATAGGTCGCACCTGCATTCTTCAACCCGAAGGACATGGTTTTGTAGGCATAAGTCCCGTACAGGGTGATGAATGCAGTCTTGATTTGGTCCTCCTCCTTGAGAAGGACACAACCAGCCGTCAAATCGACAACTTGGTCAATGCGCGGCAACCCAAAATGGTCCTTTGGGCAGTGCTTGTTGAGATCAGTGTAGTCGACACACATTCTCCATTCATTGTTCTTTTTCTTTACAAGAACGGGATTCGCTACCCACTCTGGATAGATTACTTCTTTAATGAATCTAGCCGTGAGAAGTTTAGCGATCTCCCGTTTAATGGCCTCACACTTATCGTGGGCAAACCTTCGCAGGCGTTGCTTTTTAGGCGTAGCCTTCGGGTGTACATTCAAAGCATGCTCGATCAACTCCCTGGGCACCCCTAGCATATCCACTAGTTTCCACGCGAATATGTCTCGGCTAGCCTGAAGGAAGCTGACGAGCGCGAATTCCTATTTGTCACCTAAGCCCGCGCCGATGACAGCGGTCTTAGATGGATCTCCATCCTGAAGCTGGATCGTCTTGAGGGCCACATCATCAGTCCACTGGATCTCGACTTGCTGGCCTTCTTGGAGGGAATCTCCAGCCCGGACTGGGAAAGCTGCTGCGCGGCCGCGAGTACTTCTCCCAAAGCATCTGGCACGCGAGTAGTCGAAGCATACTGGATCGCCTCCTGATTGCAGTCGTACGACTTCTTCAAGTCGCCATGGAGAGTGAGTACTCCACTGAGTCCTGGCATCTTAAGAAGCAGATAGACGTAATGCGGCACTGCCATGAACTTGGCGAGTGCCGGACGACCCAATATTGCATGGTAAGAAGATTCGAAGTTAGCCACATCGAATTTGATGAACTCAGTACGATAGTTCTCCCGCGTGCCGAAGGTGACTGGAAGGACCACCATACCAAGCGGGTGTGCCGCGTTACCTGGGACGATGCCGTAAAAGAGGGACTTGCTGGGAACCAGCATGTCCTTGAAATCCAGGCCCATTTTCTTCAGAGTGCTGATGAAGATGAAATTGAGCCCGCTCCCGCCATCGATGAGGACCTTGGTGAGCCTGACCTCTGCCACCACAGAGTCCAGGACCAAGGGAAACTTACCGGGCTCTGAAAAGCTCGTCCACTGGTCATCACGAGAGAACGAGATGGGGACCTCCGACCAACGGAGTGGTCGTGGTACCGCCGGCTCGACGGACAAAATCTCCCGGAGAAGCAGCCTCTGGTCCCGCCTGGAACCGAAATCCTCATCTCCCCCAAAGATGACGTTGATGACCTTCGAGGCGTCTTGAAACTTCGGGTTGCGCCCGTGGTCCTCTTGATTGTCGTCCTCGGGTTCTTTATCCGCAGGCTTCTTGTTCTTCTTTCCACCACCGGAGTTGCTGAACATCCTCCGAAGGTGGTAGCAGCCAATGGCGGCATGATTGGCACCTGGGTGCCACGGGCACTTCTTCTGCAGGAGCTTCTCAAACTCCTCCTACGTCGTCGACTTCTTGCCCCGCGAAGGACGATCGATAGCCGCGATGATATCATCTGGCTTTCGTTTCTGGGGTGGACCCGAAAAGTCCCGCTGGCCTTTGTCGTTGCGGTTGTCGTTTGGGCGCCTCAGATTGCTATCTTGACACCACGGGAACCGCTCCCACAGCTTCTCCTCCTATTCGGACCAATCGTGCATCATATCACGAAGGCCCGCAACAGTCTTCGGCCTATTCCGCCCGAAATCCCTGTAGATGCCCGGGTCGGTAATGCTGTTGTAGAAACAATCGATGATGTCATCCTCCGAGATGCTCGCGATGGTGGTGCGGACGTCGAAGAAGCTATGTGTGTAGGACCGCAGAAGCTCGTTATGTTCCTGCTTACACTGAGCAAGATCATGATGAGTACCTGCACGAGCAATCGCTCCCTGGAAGTTGTCGATGAAGACCTTCTTGAGGCGCTCCCAGGAGTCGATTGAGTTGTTGCTATAGCTTTCCAACCAAGTGAGCGACGCAGGGTCCAAAGCCATCAGGAAGGAGACGACTTTGGTGATATTCGAACCCCCTGCGACCTCAATGGCCGTGGAGTAGCAACGGAGCCACTGCTGAGGGGCTTGCTTGCCGTCGTACTTGGTGATGCCAATCGGTTTGAAGCCCTCTGGATACTTGTAGCTGCTGAAACGTGCAGAAAAAGCAAGGAATCGGTCGCTACAGTCAGTACCTTCAATTTCGACTTCTTCGCGGACCTTGCGCCTAGAGGAGATCACGGTCCGCGTGTTGCGACCTTCATTGATGTGCTGGCGCAGGTCCTCTGGAGGAAGTCGATGATTGGCCTGTCACGGATGACCCCCTTGCGGTGGCTGCTGCCTCCCGCTAGGGGCCTGGCTCCCGCGAGCATTGTCGTTGCTGAGCTGATGTCGAGGACGGCTGCCAGCCGTTCGGCTGTGAACCTAGCTCCGACTCTCACCCACGCACTCCTCCCTGATGGTGGATGTCGGGTTGTGCTGATCCAACTGGATCCAAACTCTCTGCGTGTAAAGGAGTGCTTGACGCATGTCCGGATCATGACCGCGCTCGAGGATGGCCGTCACCCTGGCGATGTTGGCCACCTGAGTCCTGAAACCCCGTTCGCTTACAGCGGCGAACTCAGGGTCAAGCTCGCGATGCATAGATCGCCTACGCTCGTTGGTCCTCCTCCGCCAGATTGTGCGGGCCCTGTTCCTGGCCCTCCGCGCCTCACGATCGGCGTCGTTCTCGTCGCCAGCGTTGGCCGTGACCTCATCTTCGGAGATCGCTTCAAAGTTGACGATAGGAAGATCCCCATCGTCCTCGCCTTCTTCCGCCATTAGCACCTGGCAGGAGGAAAGCTCATGAGAGCTTGTGTCGACTAGTTCAGTCGACCCCTCCGCCGCGGTAGCCAACGGCCTGCCCTCTTGAAAGGGCAAGGGCTCGAGGTGAGCCACAAGTCGACCCTCTGCCTCGAGTAGATCGGAGAGCACCATGCCCTTCCAATGCACGATGCGCCCCTCCGGCAAGGAGGTGATCACCAGATCACTGGCGCCAGAACAACCCGAAGCCCCCCGACACGCGGTGGCTTCAGGCTTTCCATCCTGGAGCAGAAAATCCAGGTCCTTCTCTAACATGGAGAGGGACCCAGAGATGTTGGTCTCCTAAAGATCAGTGGCCGGTTTGCATGAACCGAGTTGGGATCGGCTATGCAGATCCCTAGATTGGAACGAGTCCAACCTAGGGGAAGTTGCCGCAATACTGAAAGAAGTCGAGCTTGGAGCAGACTCCATCTCGATCCTTGTTGCAGAAGCATGGAGCGGCATGTTGTCGAGCCCGTCGACGAACTTGTCGAGGTCGCTGCGGGAATCTGCAGCGGAGGTCTTTGGCTTCATGTCGATGAGGAATCACCGAAAATTGCCCACACCATCTGCGATGCAGACCCACGAGCCAAAAACGAATGTCGTACCCTGGGAGGGAGCTGACTTGATGAATTTGAAAGATGCCATCGAGCTCGCCGGTGGATCTTCGACGCACACCCCTACCTGGCGCGCCAGCTGTCAGTGTTTAACCGGCTGCCCACCGAGGGATATACCCAAGGTGGTAAGTTTTGGGTGAGGAGACGCCGAGATCAGGAACTCGAAGGCACAAGGAACACAAAGCTTAGACAGGTTCGGGACGCAAGATGCGTAACACTCTACGTCCTGTATGGTGATTTGTATTGCCTTTGGTGTAGAATGACCTAGAAATCATGTTTTGAGTGGGGTCCCTGACCTCCCTTATATATCCGAGAGGCCAGGGTTACAAAGATACTAACCAACACCAGCTGAGGAATCGTACCAGAACATATCTCAAGTAGATTCCCTCTACATCGGTTAGCTCTATCTCCTATTTAAACGGGATAAATAAGAGATAAACGAGATAAATAAGAGATAAGACGGACTTAATCTCTTAAACCTCTTTAAACTACATCATGTACCCAGTCCCGTGGCCCCGGGTCTGACACACTCGATTATTTTGGTTTCTATTGTACACACGCACCGACGTGTGGGAGTACGTTCTGCATAGCAGACACGAGTACAATCATGTAGTCGCGCTACAGACGTATGTCCTGCACAATTGGTGTGCGTACGGTCCTGCAGTCGCTTGTGGTGGCCCTGATCCATAATCCGGAATATGAGGGAAACGGTTGCTTCGGAACGATCTTTGGATGTTCCAAGCGTGTGAGTTGGGTTTACCCTTGCAAGGTTTGAAATTCGGTTCAGAATCGTCCGTCTCTCGCGGAAACTGAGACTGCTTATTCCTTCTACTACATAGAGTAAGAATTGTAATCATTAGGGAATAATTGGGATGAATGTTAATCTCTACCTTACTTGCTTAGAATAGGAGCTTACCTAGAATGATTAATGAAACTAGAATCTGACAGCTAAAATATGAAAAGTTAGTTCGTATTCTTTGTTGCTTTTCAGCTGAAATTAAACCTAGAACCGTTTCAAGCCTTCATGAGTCTAGTTATGGGCAAAGTATACCCTAATCTCGGGTAAGCCTTGCTGAGTATTAGTATACTCAGTCTTGCTAGTGAATTTTTCAGGTATAACCTTTGAGAACCCCACGGATAGCTCTGCATGGCCAACTTCTGTTCCGTATGGCTGGTCCGTGGAGTGGGATCCGTCCCCGGCTGGCAGTGACCCTCCTGAGTGACACCAGGCCTTGCGCTGAGCATGGTGTCAACCTTCACGGCGTGTGTAGTCGCGTGTTTATTTTCTTCCGCTATGAACCTAGACAAGCTGTTTAGCTTGTCACTTTAAACAATGTTTGTATAAGTTTACTCAAAGTTTGAAACAGTTTGTAATAATGTTTAATATTCTGTAATTAAAAGTTGGTGAGCTATTGTGTGGTTGTATACTCGCCTTCGTGCGAGATAAACCTGCCTCGATCCTGTTGAACCGTGGTTGTATCGGGCGGAGACCCGACAGACCAATGGGTTGTTCCGTTTGAAGTGCGTTGAGTTAGTATCGGCCGTATAGCAATGACTAGCGCATTTGAGCCAGAATAATTCAGGCGGTTCTGCCACATTGGATTATTCGACCTTGTGCCCCACACGAAAAATGGAAGTAACAGCCCACTACAAGAAGTCAAGCTAGAGCAACTAAAGACTACATATGCGTTGCACTCAACAAGTCAATGTTCTGCCAGACAAGCTAAGAGAGATGCCTACATCAAGAATGCCGAACCTTTAGGGTATGACCCATACTTAGGAGGTTTCCCTTTTCAGTTGTAAAACACTAGTTTCGGTTGTTTGATAGTTTGTTAGTGTGCTTGTAATGCTTGTTGTTTTGTTTTTATTTGTTTGGACTCCTTATTTTTGCTTGTTGATGTGTTGTGGCACTTGTGCTTGCAGTGACATCACTCATCCCTTAGTTATGTGATCAACACCGTCTTCTCGGTCGGAAGCAAAAGCCAGCGCAGAAGACCCAAATCCGTTTTCTCTCTTTTTCTTGATACCCATCTTGTTACCCTGTTGTCTTCTTTCTACCACCACATTTGTGAATCTCTCGTCAACCCCATCTGCTTGGAAGCATGTGAAGAAGACCCAATCATGTCCCTCCTTTTCTTGTTACCATCTTGTCATCTTGCTTTACTCCTTATCAGAAGCTCTTTGCCTTATCTCTCCTTTCTATCACCAGACGTCGCGAATCTCTCGTCAACGCCTTCTGCTCCATCCAATTGAAAATAGGTAAAGAAGACCAACATCCAAAATCTCTCTTTTCTCTTTAAACATTTTGTTATCTTGTTGTCTCCTTCATGAATCTCTTTGCCCTAACTCTCCTCTTTATCACCAGCTGTCAGACCCGGGGCTACCAGGCTGGGCATGTTACGAAGTTTAAGAGATTAAGCTCGTCTTATCTCTTATTCATTTTGTTTATCTCTTGTTTATCCCGTTTAAATAGGAGATAGAGCTAACCAACATGGAGAGGATCTACTCGAGATTAGTTCTGGTGTGATCCCTCGGAGGGGGTTGGTTAGCATCTTGGTAACTCTGACCTCTCGGATATATAAGGGAGGTCAGGGACCCCCCTCAAAACAGAAGATCATTAGGTCATTCTACATCAAAGGCAATACAAGCCATACAGGATGTAGGGTGTTACGCTCCGTGCGGCCCGAACCTGTCTAAGTCTTGTGTTCCTTGCACCTTCGAGTTCCTGATCTCGGCGTCTCCTCACCCAAAACTTACCACCTTGGGCATATCCCTCGGTGGGCAGCTGGTTAAACACCGACAGCTGGCGCGCCAGGTAGGGGAGCGCGTCGAAGATCCATTGGCGAGCTCGATGGCATCGTTCAAATTCATCAGGTCAGTTCCCTCTCAGGGCACGACATTCGTTTTTGGTTCATGGGTCTGCATCGCAGATGGTGCGGGCAGATTCTGACGATTCCTCGTTGACATGAAGCCAAAGACCCCCGTTGCGGATCTCCGCAGCGACCTCGACAAGTTCGTCGACGGGCTCGACAACTTGCCGCTCCACACTTCCGCAGCACAGATCGAGATGGAGTCTGCTCCGGCCTCGACTTCTTCTGGTGTTGCGGCAATTCCCCCTGGTTTGGACTCGTTCCAATCTAGGGATCTGCATAACCGATTTCAACTCGGCTTGTGCGAATCGGCCACTGACCTTCAGGAGGCCAACGCCTCTGGGTCCCTCTCCGTGTTAGAGAAGGACCTGGACTTGCTACTCCAGGTCGGAAAGCTTGAAGCCACCGCGTGTCGGGGGGCTTCGGGTTGTTCCGATACCGGTGATTTGGTGGTCACCTCTCTGTCGGAAGGGCACGTGGTGCATTGGAGGGGCATGCCGCTCCCCAACCTACTCGAGGCAGAGGGTCGACTCGTGGCCCACCTTGAGCCCTTGCCTTTTCAAGAGGGCAGGCCTTTGGCCACCGTGGCGGAGGGGTCGACTAAACTAGTCGACGAAAGTTCTCATGAGCTTTCCTCCCGCCAGGTGCTGATGGCCGAAGAAGGCGAGGGCGATGAGGACCTCCTCATCGTCAACTTTGAAGCGATCTCTGAGGATGAGATCACAGCCGACGCCGCTGATGAGAACGATGCCGATCGCGAAGCGCGGAGGGCCAGGAACAGGGCCCGCGCGATCCGGCGGAGGAGGGCCAACGAGCGAAGGCGATCTATGCATCGCGAGCTCGACCCTGAGTTTGCCGCTGTAAGCGAGCGGGGTTTCCAGACTCCGGTGGCCAACATCGCCAGGCTAACGGCCATCCTTGAGCGCAGCCATGATCCGGAAGTGCGTCAGGCGCTCCTTTATGCACAGAGGGCCTGGATCCAGTTGGATCAGCACAACCCAGCGCCCACCATCAGAGAGGAACGCGTGGGTGAGAGCCGGAGCCAGGCTCACAGCCGAACGGCTGGCGGCCATCCTCGACACCAGCTCAGCAACGACAACGCTCGCGGGAGCCAGACCCCTGGCGGGAGGCAGCAGCCACCGCAAGGGGGTCAGCCACGACAAGCCAATCATCGACTTCCTCCGGAGGATTTGCGCCAGCACATCAATGAAGGCCGCGATGCGTGGACCGTGATTTCTTCCAGGCGCAAGACCCGCGAAGAAGTCGAAAACGAAGGTACTGACTGTAGTGATCGATTTCCTGCTTTCTCTGCACGTTTCAGCAGCTACAAGTACCCAGAGGGTTTCAAACCCATTGGCATCACCAAGTACGACGGCAAGCAAGCTCCTCAGCAGTGGCTCCATTGTTACTCCACGGCTATCGAGGTAGCAGGGGGCTCGAACGTCACCAAAGTCGTCTACTTCCCGATGGCTTTGGATCCCGCGCCGCTCAATTGGCTGGAGAGCCTCGGCAGCAACTCCATCAACTCCTGGGAATGACTTAAGAAGGTCTTCATCGACAATTTCCAGGGAGCGATTGCTCGTGCAGGTACTCGACATGATCTTGCCCAGTGCAAGCAAGAACGCAACGAGCTCCTGCGGTCCTACACGCGTCGCTTCTTCGATGTCCGCGCCACCATCGTGAACATCTCAGAGGAGGACATCATCGACTGTTTCTATAGCAGCATCACCGACCCGAGCATATACAGGGACTTCGGGCGGAACAGGCCGAAAACTGTTGCGGGCCTTCGTGATATGATGCATGATTGGTCTGAGCAGGAGGAGAAGATGCGGGAGCGGTTCCCACGGCGCCACGATAGCAGTCTGCGGCGCCCAAACGACAACCGCAGCGACAAAGGCCAGCGGGACTTTTCTGGGCCACCCCGGAAACGAAAGCCAGATGATGTCATCGCGGCTATCGATCGTCCTTCGTGGGGCAAGAAGTCGACAACTCAGGAGGAGTTCGAGAAGCTCCTGCAGAAGAAGTGCCCGTGGCGCCCGGGCGCCAGCCACGCCGCCATCGACTGCTACCACCTTCGGAGGACGTTCAGCAACTCTGGTGGTGGCAAGAAGAATAAGAAGCCTGCCGACAAAGAACCCGAGGACGATGATCAGGAGGATCACGGGCGCAACCCAAAATTTCAGGATGCGTCCAAGGTGGTCAACGTCATCTTTGGGGGGACGAGGATTTCTGTTCCAGGCGGGATCAGAAGCTGCTCCTCCGAGAGATTTTGTCCATCGAGCCGGCGGTACCACGACCACTCCGTTGGTCGGAGGTCCCCATCTCATTCTCTCGTGATGACCAGTGGATGAGCTTTTCCGAGCCTGGCAAATTCCCCTTGGTCTTGGACCCTGTGGTGGCGGAGGTCAAGCTTACCAAGGTCCTCATCGATGGCGGGAGCGGGCTCAATCTCATCTTCATCAACACTTTGAAGAAGATGGGCCTGGATTTCAAGGAGATGCTGGTTCCCAACAAGTCTCCCTTCTACGGCATCGTCCCAGGTAATGCGGCGCACCCGCTTGGTACGGTGGTCCTCCCAGTCACCTTCGGCACGCGGGAGAATTATCGTACTGAATTCATCAAGTTCGAAGTGTCTACTTTTGATTCTTCTTACCATGCAATACTGGGTCGTCCGGCGCTTGCCAAGTTCATGGCAGTGCCGCATTATGTCTACTTGCTTCTTAAGATGCCAGGACTCGGTGGAGTGCTCACCCTCCGCGGCGACTTGAAGAAGTCGTATGACTGCAATCAGGAGGCGATCCAGTACGCTTCGACTACTCGCGTGCCAGATGCTTCGGGAGAAGTACTCACGGCCACGCAGCAGCTCTCCTAGACCGGGCTGGAGATCCCTTCCAAGAAGGCCAACAAGTCGAGCATCCAGTCGACTGATGATGTGGCCCTCAAGACGATCCAGCTCCAGGAGGGAGATTCATCCAAGACTGCTATCATCGGTGCGGGCTTGGGTGGCAAATAGGAACTCGCGCTCGTCAGCTTTCTTCGGGCCAACCGAGACATATTCTCATGGAAACCAGCGGATATGCCAGGGGTGCCCAGGGAGTTGATCGAGCATGCTTTGAATGTACACTCGAAGGCTACGCCTAAGAAGCAACGCCTGCGGAGGTTTGCCCACGACAAGCGTGAGGCCATTAAACGGGAGATCGCTAAACTTCTCGCGGCTGGATTCATTAAAGAAGTAATCCATCCAGAGTGGGTAGCGAATCCCGTCCTTGTAAAGAAAAAGAACAATGAATGGAGAATGTGTGTCGACTACACCGATCTCAACAAGCATTGCCCAAAAGATCATTTTGGGCTGCCGCGCATTGACCAAGTCGTCGATTCGACGGCTGGATGTGTCCTTCTTTGTTTTCTTGATTGTTACTCAGGGTATCATCAGATTGCGCTCAAGGAGGAGGACCAAATCAAGACTGCATTCATCACGCCGTACGGGACTTACGCCTACAAAACAATGTCCTTCGGGTTGAAGAATGCAGGAGCAACATATCAGCGTGCGATCCAGATGTGTTTCGCGGATCAGCTGCATTGGAATGTTGAGGCCTATGTGGATGACGTGGTCGTCAAGACCAGGGATCCCGATAACCTTATCGTAGATTTGGAGGAAACATTTAGCAGTCTACGCAGATATCGGTGGAAACTCAATCCCACCAAGTGCGTTTTTGGAGTACCTACAGGGAAATTGCTCGGGTTCATCGTCAGCAACCGGGGCATCGAAGCCAACCCTGTAAAGATCACTGCCATTACTGACATGGAGGCTCCGGCCACAATCAAGGATGTGCAGAAGCTGACAGGTTGTATGGCGGCCCTGAACAGGTTCATCTCCCGACTCGGGGAGAGAGGACTACCTTTCTTCAAGCTCCTAAAACGCCAAGACAAGTTTCAATGGACGGAGGAGGCCGAGCGGGCTCTACAAGACTTGAAAATTCACCTCCAGTCGCCTCCGATCCTTACAGCTCCGCTATCGGAAGAGGATCTACTACTCTACATCGCGGCGACAACCCACGTTGTCAGCAGTGCTATTGTAGTCGAGCGAGGCGAAGAAGGCCATGCATTTGGAGTGCAGAGGCCTGACTACTTCGTCAGCGAGGTCCTCTCCGAATCAAAGGTATGGTACCCAGCTGTTCAAAAGCTCTTATATGCAATTCTAATTACATCAAGAAAGTTGCGCCATTACTTCGACGAGTACAAGATCACTGTGATTACGGATTTCCCGCTGGCGAATATTCTCCATAATCAAGATGCCACGGGACGCATATCTAAGTGGGCAGTGGAACTGGGGGCTTTGTCAATCGACTTCAAGCCACGCACTGCAATCAAGTCACAGGCTCTAGTCGACTTCATGGCTGAATGGAGGGAGAATCAAGTCCCAACCCCAGTGGACAAGCCAGAGCACTGTACCATATATTTTGATGGGTCCCTCAAGCTCGACGACGGGGGCGCTGGTGTTTTGCTTATCTCCCCACGTGGCGAACAACTGAAGTACGTCCTTCAGATCCTATGGAAGGTATCCAATAATGAAGCCGAGTATGAAGCCTTGCTTCACGGGCTTCGTTTGGCGATATCACTAGGGATCAAGCGACTACTCGTATATGGCGATTCTCTTGGTGTTCAGCAGGTCAATAAGGAATGGGACTGCAACAAGGAGACAATGGATGCATACGTACAGGAAGTGCGCAAGCTGGAAAGCAAGTTTTCCAATTTGGAGGTCCACCATGTGTTACGGGAGCACAATGTTGGTGCAGACATCCTGTCCAAGATGGGGTCAACGCGTGCTCAAGTCCCACCGGGGGTTTTCATCCAGGAGCTCGATCAGCCATCCATCAAGCCTTCTCCGCAGGTAACCATCGACTCGGGTTCCCAACAACCCGATCGAGAGGTTATGGTGCTGGGGGAGGACTGGCGAGCGGCCTTTATCGACTTCATTCAAGACCAATGGCTACCAGCGGGAATTGACACCAGGAGTGCAGAAGCGGTACGCGTCTTGCGAAGAAGCAAGGGCTTCGCCCTGGTCAACGGCAAGCTCTACCGGCGTGGCGCTCGGTTAGGAGTTCTCATGAAGTGCGTCACGAAGGAAGATGGTTACGACATACTGCGGGAGATCCATGAAGGTGTCTGTGGCAACCATGCGGCTTCAAGAACGCTGGTTGGGAAAGCATATAGGGCCGGCTTCTGGTGGCCCACTGCAGTCACCGACGCGGAGGATCTCGTGCGCAGGTGCCAAAATTGTCAATTCTTTGGCAAACAGACGCATGTCCCAGCTCATAGCCTCATCACCATACCGCCATCCTGGCCTTTTGCCTGTTGGAGCCTTGACATGATCGGGCCCTTCACGACGGCACCAGGCGGCTTCACCCATGTTCTGGTGGCTATCGACAAGTTCACTAAGTGGATCGAGTACAAGCCGATAGCCAAGCTCACGCCAGACTGGGTCGTCGACTTCATCTCGGATATTATGCATCACTTCGGCTTCCCCAACTCCATCATCACGGACTTGGGGTCAAACTTCACGGTGAACCAGTTCTGGGAGTTCTGCGAGAAAGCTTGCATTGAAGTTAAATATGTCTCGGTTGCACACCCCAGGGCTAACGGACAAGTCGAAAGGGCGAACGGCTTGATCATTGACGGCCTCAAGAAGAGACTTTATGATGAAAGCAGCAAGAAGGGAGGCAAATGGGTGCATGAGTTGCCACATGTCGTCTGGGGGCTTCGGACTCAGCTGTCCAAAGCCACAGGACAAACACCCTTTTTCCTCGTGTATGGATCCGAAGCTATTCTACCAGCCGATATCATGTGGAAGTCTCCAAGGGTCGAAATGTACAGTGAAGGCGAGGCGGACGAGGCGCGGCAGCTAGAACTCGATTCTGTGGAAGAAGCTCGCTGTACCGCCCTTGTTCAGTCAGCCAGGTACCTGCAGGGGATCCGGCGATACCATGATCGCAACATCAGGGAGCGGTCATTCAGCGTCGGTGATTTGGTCCTGCGCCGTATTCAGGACGAGTCCGGCCTCCACAAGCTCAATTCAAGGTGGGAGGGCCCATTCGTCATCAAGCAGGTCACAAGGCCAGGGTCTTATCGACTACAATTTCCCGAGGGTCGCGAAGTCCCAAACTCCTGGAACGTTCAGAACTTGCGCAAGTTCTACCCTTAAGTCGAGGCCCGGTAATCGCTAATTCCCCGGGGGCTCAGAAGATCTCCTTTTCCCGAATCACTCTGGAGGCCATGAGCCACACGACTCGGGTTGTACATGCCTTCTTACTTCCATGATGGCAGGTGTCACGTGCAAACATATATACATACAAATCGACTTCTTGTCGCGCATGACGCGGGGGCCACGGCCACGGTCATCTCCTTTCGACTTCCGTTTCTGACGGAGCCTTCGATGGTCGCACGCGACAGCGGTCGCACTTTTTCCAACATAGTCGATCCGTTCGACTGGCCTACACCTAGTACGTTGGAACGGCCCGCATAAAGAGCTACATCGACTACATTCTGAGTGGCCGCACTCAGAACAGTCTCATTTTTGCCAAAAAAGAATGGCAATCTTGCGGCGCTGCCCGCACCCGCTCCTTGCAAGTTTGATCCGTCTGTCCGGGTCTTACCTAGCTTGCGGAGCACGCTCAAAGAAGGAGCGCTCCTCGACTACACTCCGAGGCCTCGTACTCAGGATAGTCCCCTCTTTGTCCTATGCACGGCAACCCCGCGACGATGCTCGCGTTCTTTCCTAACAAGTCTAGACCCGCTCGATCGAGTTGTGGCTACTCTGTTAGACGAATTCTAGCTGCCCTTCAGGTCGTTGCACCCAGGGACACGCCTACTACTTGAGTCTCGTAAGCCTGGATCCCAATTCAGCTAAGATATGCAAGCAAGTAGAGGGACGCATTTGCATACGAGAATGATTAAGTGTTTCATATACCCTAATCCTGCAGTACATTATGTACAATTTGTTCTGCTACAGGTTGGGCCTCTAGTAAGTACTCTTTGAACCGCTCGTCTGTGCAGTCCGCCGCCATCCCTTGCGCGAAGATGCTCAGCTGCGCGTTCGGCACGAAGGACTTGACATAGGCGAGCGCATTGCTCACGCACGTGACCGGAGCCTCGGATAGGAACTTGAGCACCTTCTTCGGGGCTTCGCGGAGTCGCTCCAGCAGGGGCCGCGGGCCTGCATCGCCTTCTTCTGGCGGATCCACCATGTCCACCAGCTCCTGGGCGGCCCCCCGGAGGTGCTCCAGCTCCTTGCTGCTGCTCGTCCTTCTCGCTCAGCGCTTTGACTTGCTGAAGGCAGTCGACGAACTGACGTTCAGTGTCGCCGATCACCTTCTGCAGCCTTTCGACATCATCTGTACGTCGATACAGCATATTCTTCACGTTAGTAAGCAGCTCCTCTTTGTATTTCATTATTTTTCTAAACTCTGTGGCAAGGGCACTTCAGCATCTAATGGGGAGTTACTGAGGGAAAGTACTCGAGTGGAGCTAGGGCCTACCTTGGTGCGCCTTCTTCTCTGCCTTGAGCTGCTCCTGGTACTCTGCTTTTTGCTCCTTGAGCTGCTGTTGGAGCTCGGAGTTGGCCTTCTCCATGTTTTTCAGGTCATTCTTGAGCAGCCAGGTTTCTCAAGTCCTTTCTTGCTTCAGCATATCAAGCTCTCGCTGCAGATAGCAATTCTTCGTCTTCTCCTCGGAGATGCGCTTGTTCAGGGCAGCTAATTCCCGCGCGTCACTCACGACCGCGCGGAGTTTCTCCGACTTCTTCTGGGATTTGGTGATCACATGCTGCGCAAAAGGGGGAGAATGAGTCCTAAACAACTCACCAATGCGCACTTCGAGAATATTACCCGAGTATTACCATGGAGAAGTCGTATAGCTCCTTGAAGGTGCTCTTGAAGGTCTTCAGGTTCTCCGCCGACAGCAGGAGTTCATCCACCAGGTCGGTGGTGATGACGTTCTGGTGCCCTGACCCGGCCCTCAACACCTCACGGGGACTCCCCGAGGCCCCGGCGGCATCCCCGGGCGGCGGCTGGACACCTGCAAGCACACAACGTGGTCAACACATTATGTCCAGACCTCGGCAACCAGCCACGGGCGGGTAAGCGCGTACCTGTGCCATCAGTATGAGCGGCATCAGGGATCTCGACTTGTTCCCCGCTTCTGGGTCCGGCTCCCTCTTGTCGGGGCTCGGGAGGCGGCAAGTCGGGGAGCGCCGCATCCGCTTCAGGGGCCACCTCTGCGGGTACCGGCCCCTCAGGCACTGGGGGCTCGGGGGCTGCAGCAGCCGAGGCAGGCGCCGCAGCCGTGCCTGGTTCCAGCTGGAGTTGCACGGCGCTCGCAGCCCTGGTGACATCGACAACATCGTTATTCAAGTGGGCACGAGCAGGATCTTCAAGCAATCGAAAGAAAACTTATAGTGTCGACTTCTTCTTGGCAGCATTCTTCACCCGCCAGGCCCGTCGGGGAACGCCCGTTGCTGATGGCGAGGCCTGGTCGGCCGATGGAGGGGTCCCTGCCACGGCAATTGTCACCGCCGCGGCGGCAGAGGGGCCTGCCTCCACCACTTCGGGTTCAGTCCCGGGTGGCAGAGCAGGGAGACTGCAAGGGGACGCTGTCAGTACTCAGCATCATGGAAACTTTGCAACTGGCCAAAACAGCAATTCCGTACCAGGAGGACTCGACTTCTTGGGCCTTGCGTTTGCGCACCTGGCGCTGGCCCTTCGGCACCGGTGGTAGAGCGCCGGCCAACTCCACGCTCTGGTCGGAGGAGTTGTCCCGGCGTGGCTCCCCTCCGGTTCCTTCACTCGCCTGCGAGCCTACGCACTCAGTGGACTCGCTGCTGCCTTGAACCGCAGCAAGGCGAGCCGTCTTGGTGGCAACGGCGGCACCAGGGCACGGACCTCCTTTGGCTTCTTCCCCCGCTGGCGAGTCCACGCGTTCGGCGGACTCGTTGCGGCTTTGAGCCACAGCAAGGCGAGCCTTCTTGGCCGCCGTGGCTGCAGAAGGAAGGAGGTGATACGCTCGGGGGAGGTCTGGCTGTGGCGGGTAGCTGCAGTACAGCTCCGAGTGTCCCTGCAGGAATTTCTTCAGTTCAGTACCGGCGCAGTAGCCGATTTCTTCAGCGAAAGAAGTCGAATACTTACCGGCGGGGGCGGATTTCGCGCGGAGTATAAGGTGGGCACGTACGGCACGGTGTTTACGTCCAGCAGCACCCGCTGAACCCGCTGGAGCGCGACTTCGTCTGGCACCTCCTCTGTGCACATGCGAGAGGGGTCAGCGGGGCCGGAGTACTCGAAGCCCAGGCAACATCGCTGTTGGATGGGTTGGACGTGGCGCTTGTAAAATGAGAACATGACGGAGGCGCCGGTCACTCCCTCCTTCTTCAGTGCCTCGATGGCCTCCAGCAGCTCTTTGACCTGTATCATCTCCATGCCGGAGGGTTCAAGGTTCCATTCCCCCCTCACCACGGGCGGTCTGCTCGACTTCATCGGCAGGTGGGGAGCATGGTTTTCGATGTAAAACCATAGGTTTCTCCATCCAGGAAGGTTTGAGGGGAATTTATATGAAAGGTACTTTTCGCCAGCCTGCTGTCGCAGTTGGATGCCGGCGCCCCCCACCACGGCAAGTTTCTTTGTGGTCGGCTGGGGTTTGACGCGGAAGAGAAAGCGGAATAGATCCCAGTGGGGTTCGATTCCGAGAAATGCTTCGCAGAAGTGAATGAAAATGGAAATATGGCAAATGGAATTTGGGTTGAGGTGATGGAGCTCAAGCCCGTAGTAGTAAAGAAGGCCACGAAAGAAGGAACAAGTGGGGAGGGCCAATCCCCGTTCGGCAAAATGGAAGAATATGACGATTTCGTCAACATTCTCCATGGGGAAGGGCTCACGGAACGAGGGGCGCCAGTTGACAAGGTTCTTCTCTTGCAGCAACCCCTCGGAAACCAACTTTTTCAGATTGTTGAGGGAGCACTTACTGTGTGTCCACCCCATCGTCAATGGCTCCGCATCTTTCTTCATTTCCTCGATCTCCGACTTCTTGGACGCCATCTCCGATGCGCTAAGCCACGAGATGCTCGGGGGCTGCGGGGAGAGGGGTGGGGAGGTTGGAGCGGGAGGATCTCCTTGCGGGGATGGCGGTGGCGTTTGGCTCAGACTGGGGTTTTGGTGGTTTTTGGCGGAATGCGGATTGAAAGCACAATTTTCCCTCCTATTGCCACGGGGTTAAGTAACCAGCGGGATGGGGAAAAGTTACTGTTCTGAAGTTCAAGAGTCGTTTTGTGGAATATTCCGAAGGTGAAGGGTCATTTGGTGATCTGATTGGATTAAATATTCGATTAATCATTTTTTCAGGGCTAATTAGCCCGAAAAAAGGGGTTTTTCGAATCTTTGGTCTAATCATTTTGGTCTCCCCTTAACGTGTCGTTGTTTAGCCTGTATGCCACGATTTTTGGACCCTTATCTCCAATTTTGTGGGATTTGGATTCAAGGCTCGGGGGCTGCGGGGTACGTGGCATCGACTACTTATTTTTGAAATTTCTCTAAAGGATAAGGAGGACTACAGATTAATGGGACCCTCAGCCTGATTCTCCGATTCAACCTAAGGCTCGGGGGCTACTCCATATGGAGTGCGATTTTTTAATCGCACGCCATAGCAGAAATAAAATTCGGGGCATGAGCACCTCATAGCTTCGATGCAGCCAAAGGAGTACTCGAAGAAGGACTTCAAGACGAATCATCAGAGGAAGTCGAAGATTGCTTCGAAAGTACTCGATAAGCCTGCAGTACTCAGCTACGAAGAGCTCGGGGGCTTGTCAGACCCGGGGCCACCAGGCTGGGCATGTTACGAAGTTTAAGAGATTAAGCTCGTCTTATCTCTTATTCATTTTGTTTATCTCTTGTTTATCCCGTTTAAATAGGAGATAGAGCTAACCAACACAGAGAGGATCTACTCGAGATTAGTTCTGGTGTGATCCCTCGGAGGGGGTTGGTTAGCATCTTGGTAACTCTGACCTCTCGAATATATAAGGGAGGTCAGAGACCCCCCTCAAAACAGAAGATCATTAGGTCATTCTACATCAAAGGCAATACAAGCCATACAGGACGTAGGGTGTTACGCTCCGTGCGGCCCGAACCTATCTAAGTCTTGTGTTCCTTGCACCTTCGAGTTCCTGATCTCGGCGTCTCCTCACCCAAAACTTACCACCTTGGGCATATCCCTCGGTGGGCAGCCGGTTAAACACCGACACCAGCCGTTGCGAATCTCGGGACGAGATTCTGTTTAAGGGGGGTAGTTCTGTCACACCCTAAAATATTTAATTTTAGGATGTGAGTATCGTTTAGAATGTCTTCATCCACCTTTAGGGTTTTACGAGAATTTTCCAGATTTTTCTCGAAAATATTCTCTTTTTTCTATAGAACCAAACGATTTATTGGAAAGTTCTAAAATTATTTTCTCAAATTTCAAGTATTTTATTTGGATTCCGCATGTCCCAAATTACCTCCCGAGTTCCCTGGAATTTTTGGAATTTTCTAGATAATTTTTGTGCTTTAAAAACATTATCTGGAATTTTCTGGATTTGTTTGTGTATAGAAAACAAATTCAGAAAAAATAAATCAAATTCTTTTGGGCTGAGACCACCGGCCCGACCCAACGACCCAGCTCACGCGCGCACATTCCTTTCCCGCCTGGGCCGCAATGCCAGCATACCGCGTCCAGCCCATGTCGCACGTGCTTGGTGCCACTGACATGTGGGCCCTGCCTGTCAGTCATCTTCTTCCCGTCACTAAGCCGGTCTCCGGAGCCACCGCCGCTGCTGCGTCCTTATCCTCGTTCGAGTCTGAGCCTAGCACGAGATCTCCTAGGCACATCCTTAGTTTGGGATCCATCATATTACACAAACATGCATGCATATAAAGTAAATGGGTGTATTTAAAAAGTTATTAGGACTGGAATATGATGAAGGACCACTTGCCTTCGTCAAAGTACTGCTGCTGCTCAGGGACGTCTTCAAAGCCTTGCGCCTGCGCACCCTCGAACTGCGCACCGTTTATCGTAACACACAAGTACATACAAATAAATAAGTATAATAAATAAGAAACAGTACACCAAATAATATAAATAGAGCAAAACAACGCTACAAGGCTACTGTATACGTTGCAAGGGTCGTGTGAGCGCGAGAATTGATGAAAACGGAGTTAAAACGGAGAAGTTATGGCTAAAATATGATTCCAGTGACTTATCTGTAAAAGATTCGAAACTAGAAGGGTTCTGAACAAAGAAACCATGGGCTCAAATATAATTAAACCTTAAATCTAGGGCTTAGATTGAAAAATAGAGGGTCTAGGGATGGTGGGTTCTATTTTAGAAAAGGACTGGCGCTTAAACAGAAGAAAAAGGATCTACTCGTGAATATTTTTGAACTGCCGTAGACTGCGGGTTCATTTTGATAGAACTCAGGGGCTAAAGTGCAAAAGATCCTAGCATTTGACCGGTATGCGCGTTTTAACTTGGGTTAGATTAGATCTAGCCCGTCGAATCAGGATCTAACGCCGGCTGCGCGGGGCTGGGAAGGCACGGGCAGCGGCGCTAACGCCGGCGGCAATGGCCAACAGCGGCGGGCGGCGGCGGTCTCGGCCGTAAACGGCCGTTCGGGCTTGGTTTCACGCGCGGGCTGCACGGGGAGAACGCAGGTGCTACGGGAAACGCATGTAGGGGCTTGGGATGGCGAGACTGGGGCTGGAGAGGGGCGCATGGTGGCGGCGCGCGGCCGCGGAGCTTTGGCGAGGAATCGCACGTGCGGGAAGGCGGGGAAACGGAGGAAAATAAGCCGGCGATGCTCCTTACCGTAACGCAGAGCTTCGGGGGCACTTGCTCGACGGTGGGAAGTGGCAGAGCAGCGGCGCGTCAGGCGGCCGAGGTGCGGCGGTGGCGGGCTTGTGCGTCTAGGGTTTGCAAGGCAAGGCGGCATCTACGGGGTTGACGGGACCAAAGGCATGGGGCGGCGGCTTTATAGGAAGGCCGATTGGTTTATATCTGACATCTATGACCCAACAAATAGTGACTCCATATCTTTAGAGCATGTACCACTGCTGCTAATTCCAGATCATGTGTGGGATAGTTCTGCTCATGTTTCCTCAACTGATGAGATGCATATGCAATCACGTGTCCCTCTTGCATCAATACACAACCAAGACCTTGTTTAGAAGCATCACAGTAGATGTTGAAACTCTTGTGAATATCAGGCATAACCAATACTGGTGCGGTAGTCAACCTTTTCTCAACTCATCAAAGCTGTTCTGACATGCCTCTAACCATATAAATTTCTTTCCTTTCTCTATTAGTGATGTATGGGGTTTCACTATCTTAGAGAAGACTTCTATAAACCTCTTGTAATATCCTGCGAGTCCTAGGAAACTCCGGATCTCTAACACTGTTGTTGGCGGTTCCCACTTCAACACATCTCTGACCATCCCTGGATCCACTACAATACCTCCGTCTGTGATAACATGACCAAGGAATGAGACCTCACTCAACCAGAATTCACACTTGCTGAGCTTCGCATACAACTGATTTTCTCTGAGTTTCTGCAGAACAAGCCTCAAATGTTCCTCGTGTTCCTCCTCATTCCTGGAGTACACCAGAATATCATCAATGAATACCACCACAAACACGTCAAGATACTCCATGAACACCTTATTCATCAAGTACATGAAATAAGCTGCAGCATTGGACAACCTGAATGACGTTACGGTGTATTCATAAAGCTCATATCTAGTAGTGAAAGCTATCTTGGCAATATCTAAGGGTCGTATACTCAGCTGATGATATCCTAACCTCAAGTCAATCTTGGAGAATACTCTGCCTTCCTTCAACTGATCAAACAAGTCTTTTATACGAGGCAACGGATACTTGTTCTTGATGGTAACCTTGTTCAATGCCCTATAATCAACACACATCCTCTGTGTACCATCTTTCTTTTCAACGAATATCACGGGTGCGCCCCAAGGTGATGAACTACAATGAATGATCTGCTTATCTAGCAATTCTTTTAGCTATTTCTTAAGTTCCTCTAATTCACCAACTGACATTCTATATGGTCTCTTAGCAATAGGGGCAGTACCAAGTAAAAGATCTATGAGGAATTCAATGTCGCGTTCAGGTGGCATACCTGGCAATTCATCGGGGAAGACATCCGAGTACTCACACACCACTCTAATGTCCTCAATCAAATCTGCCTTCAGCTGATTCACTGCACAGTCTACTGCTGATGGAAGTGATGCAACAAACTCAAACCGTTCACCTTCTGAACTAGTGAGAATCACTGACCGCTTGGAATAGTGAATAACTGCATCGTACTTTGTCAACCATCCCATTCCGAGAATAATGTCGATACCACTGGACTGCAAGACTATTGGATTTGCATAAAATTCCCTTCCCATAATCTATATTTTCACCCCAAGACACTGATACACAGTCCTCATATTTCCCTAGGTGAATTCACTAGCATGGAACTAGGCATGGTGCATAGGGGAATGGAGTACTTAGCAACGTACTCGGCAGAAATAAAAGAATGCAATGCTCCAGAATCAAATAAAACTAATGCAGGGGTTGAGTTGACTAGGAACATACCAAACACAATGTCCTGAGCCTCCTGAGCGGTCTCCGCGGCCACATGATTCACACGCCCACAGACGTAGTTCTGCTGACCCTTGTTGTTCTGCGGCGTCTGGTTGTTGTTTCTGGGCTGTTGCTGCTATGGAGTCTGCCTTTGTCCACTGTTGTTGAGCTAGCCTGGAGTGTTCTGGGCATTTCCCTTGGGGCAACGATTGGCGTAGTGACTAGTCTTGCCACATCTGAAGCACGTGTTACCACCAGTGGTAATAGGGGTATTGTTCCTCACAGGTGTTCCAGTAGGGGTGTTCTGGCGATTCTGTGGGAAGCTGGGATGCTGCGCTGACTGACCAGCACGCTGAGCTTCCTGCTGCTGGTTCTGTTGGTTGGGGCGCTTGTATTGATTTTGCCAGTAGTAGACACTCTATCCTCTAGTGTGAAAAGGTGTTCTTTGTGGGGGCGCGAAGCGAGGGCGTGAGTTGTTGCTAAACTACCCTGGCAACTCAAACTTCCTTTTCTGCTCACCCATCTCCTTGCGAGCATGCTCCACCATGATTGTATTGATCACCATCTTCTGAAAGTTTTCAAAAGTGTGCACCATCAGCTGATACTTGATAGGACCAGCCAGACCATCCCTGAAGTGATCCTGCTTCTCTACATCATCTGCTACATCTGCGGGAGCATAGCGAGATAACTAGATGAACTTGTCCCGGTACTCACTCACAGACATTGCTCCTTGTTTCAGCACAAGGAACTCTTCCTTCTTGAGCTTCATCAAACCTTTGGGGATGTGTTGCTCCCTAAACTTGTCCCTGAACTCCTGCCAGGTGTTGGTGTTGGGGGTGTCATGAGTTACAGTGTAAGCATCCCACCAATCTACGATGGTTCCTTCCAGTCTGCCCGAAGCGTAAAGGACCTTGTCCCTGTCAGTGTATTGGACGATGTTTAGCATCTTCTCCACCATCTTGATCCAGTCATCAGCTTGCAGAGGATCAGGTGAGTGAGAAAATGAAGGAGGTTTGTGGCTCATGAATTCCCTGTGCATGTCTCTAGCTGGCGATGGTGGTGGTGGTGGAGCTTGGTTCATCTAGGCCTACATGTTGGCGATAGTGTTCGCCATGTTGGTTAGTAGCTGAGTCTGGGCGGCGAGGAACTGCTCCATCCCTACTGGTGGCACCTGGGGCTATTGACTCTGCTGAGGATTGGGGCTGGTACTGTTGCTTGTTTCGTGATGTGGTACTGTAGGCTGATCAACCCCTAATCTGGACCTAGTGTTCACCATCTGATCAGTTAGAAAAGTGAGACTCATGAAATCAATCATGAAAAACGGATAGGAGCAAGGATAAGATGAGGACAACAATTTAAATAGATGACCCCCAAGCTTTACTAAACTATCTATCCTTATTAAAACTTGATGTAATTATGGGCATCACTCCACAATTCATCGCAATCATTACAAAGATCCAACTCACATTGTTCTCACAAAACCAAGCACACAAGAACATTAACTAAAACTAAACAAACTATAAAGACCGTTCGAACTAGCGACTACAAAAAGACTCTTAAGGGCAATCCTAACTTAGTCTCCTAGATCTAGCATGTCTAACGGTAGGGGGTGCGGTAGCCGAGCTCTCCGTATTGGACGCGCTTGCGGGGAGGTGACTCTGGCAGGTAGTTGACGGACTTGTCACTGTCGTACTCTGGGGGTAACTCCTGATCTCCCCTCAGCTGAGCTTCTAGAATCACCTTCTCCCTGAGCGTCTTTCTCAGCTTCCTCTTGACCACCTAGATCTCTGCTCCGTCAGCATCCAAGTCAGTGCTGAGAGCCGCGACCAACTCCTGCGTGGTATCCATGAGCAAACTTCCTTCCCTAGGGGGTGGGATAGGAATCTGCACACTACTGGCACCCTTCTTGCGGCGTGGGAACTGCTGAAACTCTGTACTTTGGAGCTCATCCCGATAAGCATGGCAGGGATAGTAGAGGGCTCTTTAGGCATCTTCACTGGTCTCTGCATCCAAAGTCTTCCTGAGCACGTCATCAAAGTGCTTATAGTACTCCATCCGACTGCCATACCTCTCATCCAGAATACTAATCACCACTGCCACTAACCACATCTCCTCCTGCTGAGCATTCTTGAACAAGGAGGCTTCCTAACGTGGCATTAGTGGGAAGCCGATTCTCTGTATGGCCCTCCAGAGAAATGTTGGGAATGGTCCTTCAACAAAGTCCAGGTGATGTATTTGCTTCTCATAATGGGGCTCTTGTGGCGGTTCGTCTGCTGCATCTGTTGGCTCTGGATCATCATCTGGGTCCTCATCACCACCATCGGGTGCAACTGGGTCATCATCACCATCTTCTGCATCGTCTCCTCTTGCAGCACCTGGATCGGTACTGTCTCCTCCTGCAGTGTCCTCATCGCTGTCGTCTGCAGCATCTGGGTGGTCCTCAGGCAGCTCCATGGGTTTCTCCTTAGTGTAAGTGTCCACCAAGCCTCCTCCGTAGTAGCCGTAGTAGTCATCATCAACGTCATCGACCTCCATGAACTTGAGGAAGTCTTTTGGCTGTTCGGGCTCCTCCTGGTCGGGCACTTCCTGAGGATGCTGGATCGGATAAGGCAGTCCACGGGTGCTCTTGCGGGCGGTCTGCCTGGTTCTGGCCATCTGTAGCAAAAGCGAGGACAGTGCAAGACAGAGGATATTTAGAAAATGCTAAGGGTGACCTTAAAGCAAGAAGGAGTTTGGAAAATATCAACACACTAGAGAGGCAAGCATGAAGTCAAGGATGAGATAATAGTGACATAATGAAGAAATAAGCAACTTTCAAAAGCAAGCAAGCACAACCTAGGTTGCTAAGCAAGATAAGCCTTAAAATTCAATAATTACTAATTAGGCTAACGTCCTACAGCCAACACTGCTCCGATACCACTTCTATCACACCCGGTTTTGGAAAGGAGCCGAATGCATCTTATATGTGCGCCAGGATCAAGTTCCACACATATGATACACGATACAAGTGTATACCCGAAACATATCATAACGAAAGAGAGTATTATAGTACTTTATTAAATGATCGAAAGTCTTAATCTTAAGCAAATAGATAAACGTTTATAACTAGCAGTGGACTTCAACTTCACAAGCAGATGACTGGGAGACATACTCCTAGAACTTCTCAAAATCTTCGGGGAACTCCGGACAATTATCATGTTCTGAGCAGCATTGGTTTTAATAAAGCAAGCGTGAGTACACTTATGGTTGGTACTCAGCAAGTGGAGTAAATTATATGACATGCAAGGCCAAAATCAAGGAAAGGCTAACACGGTTTGACTGCGATAAGCATTTTTAGTTGACCAAGTTTTATTTAGCAAGCATTAACTAAATATAATTATATACCAACCCTTGAATAATTAAAAGAGATAAGTAACAACAACATAAATAAACAACATCGATTTAGATCATCTTTAAGTTTAATTATTATGTGAGGGTCCAAGCCACTCTTAACCATGAGCATGGCTGATATATCAGTTTTCACTCTGCAGAGGTGGTACACTTTACCCACAACTCGTGTTTCCCTTGATGCCCGGGTTTGCAAGTCCCTTAAACACTTCCGAGGTGAGTGTTAGGGATTCAGTTTGAGGCCTTTACAAAGATTCCCTAACTTGCAACGGTCCGCTAAGGTTTCAGGCCGCAGTGGTCATAACCCTCCCTAATGAGGAAGACGCCTTAACCAGAATCATATCTACGCCTCAAGAGAACCGAGCTATACCCCAACAACGCACTCCCCTCTTGCCCTTTCGGTAAGACCATTACAACCTAAAGTTTCTAATTAATTAGCCAAGACCAGAGCCATGTAGTATTGTGGTTGCACTGTTTTCCTGGGTGGTTCTCCATATTCCAATTTATGCATTTATCTTAATTATCACCATAAAGGTATTCCAGAACATGAGTAAAACTAGTGTAGCGTGATTTTAAGGTCATCCAACCAAGTCTAAGTAAAAGCAACTAACGTAGCTACAACATAAATATAACAACCTAGGTTTAATCAAGAAAGTTCAAAAGAAACTAGGCACATCCTTAGTTTGGGATCTGTCGGAGGAAATCTCCAGCCGGGTGGCGGAATGCACCCGCCTAATCCTAGTTAGGATGGGTTTGGAGGAGACTTAGGAGCGCTGGATCGATGTGCGGATGAACACAGGAAGGACGCGAGGATTTTAGAGTGGTTCGGGCCGCCGGAGCGTAACACCCTACGTCCACTTGAGAGTTGTATTGATTGTGTAAGCCTGGATGGAACTTAGCCTGGATTCTAACAGGTGCACTCTCCCTTTTATAGTCCAAGGGGAGTGCTTACACTGTGCGGGGCCCCGACAGGTGGGCCCGGCCAACAGGAGCCTGTATTACGAGATATACGGAGATCTTCACCTCCAGCTCCTCACTGTAGTCTCCTCGGTTGGGAAGTTGGCGTGCGTATCCACAGCCTCGATATGGTCGTGTGCCGCCTTGCAGGCACAGTGACCGCTGTCAGTGTTGCCCAACAGTGAAGCCGTGCTGCCACTGTTGGGCCAGAACCTGTCAGGCGAAGGAGCAACGCTGACCCGCCGCGCCGTTGCCTCCGCGTGCATTGTAGCAGCGTACGCCTCGGCTCACCTGTTGCAGGCTATCATCACCTGTTGCAGGCTATCATCACCGTGACGGGACTGTACTCCGCTTGCGCACAGTATTCGGCGATGCGATGCGCCGCCTTGGAAACAGGCGGGCTTACCGTGGTGTCAGCCTACCTGCCCCGTGTGTCAGTGGCAGGCCGTTCTTTTTGACTTGGGCACACACGGCCCAGCTACCGCTTTAAATGCTGGTAGGTGGGCTGGAGCCCCGCAAAGGGCCTCCAGCCGCAGGCACGTGGTAGGGCCAGCCCCATTCCCACCGCAGGACGGTGCGTGGCGGCGCCGGACCCCTTCCGGGGGGAGGGGGTCCGGGCCCCCGAGGCCGGTCGGAGCGGTCTGGCCTGTGATGGTCCGGCCATAACATGTGGCGGCCCCGGACCTCCCTAGGGAGACCGGGTCCGCGGGGGCTACCCGAGAGCTCTCCAGCTTTCCTGGGGACGTGGGGGCCCCGGTCCCGGAATAGCACGGGGAGGGTCCGGAGACCACGGTCCCCAGCTGTCAGGCCCGGGCCGTACGCCACGTCCCCCAGAAGGCAAGGGGGAGATTACGGATAGCGAGACGCCAAGGGCCTGGTCACCTTAGCAGGAGGTACCCTTGTCTGTATGTACCGACAGAGACCCCCGAGCCCACCTCGGGAGAGGGATGAACCCGTAGGTGGGGCCAGATCCCAGCATCGCGCCGGGTGAACAGCTTGTTCTCGCGGAGAAAGGGCATGGAAGTCTTTTTCCCCCAATGTGGGAACCCCGAGGGGGCCATCCCCCGCCCACGCCGTGCGCGTCAGACGGTTTAGATTCTTGTCTTATTCGAGCCCGTCCCGCGGCCTGGGCGGTTCGGATTCTACTTTTCCCTCCTTTCCTCCAGCGGCTGCACCCATGACTGGTGGGCCTGGGCCCGCCGGTCATGGGGTGTGAGAGGAGGTGCCTGGTGCAGGCAACCGTTCGACTTCTCCTCGGTCGCCGCGGGCGCGAGAAGGCAACAGCCTTTTGCATAAAAGGTATGCGCCAAAGGGAACGGCTACCTTTTCGCTCTTGCCAACAACAGACGCCGCAGCGCCCCTTCGTCTCCGCAACCCTTCTCGCGATCAGCTTCCTTGCGCTCGGCTTCCTTCTCTTCCCAGCTCCTTTGCAATCCATCCCCAGCGATCTCACCACCATCGCCATGTCTTCGCTTCCTTTCCCGCGCCGCTTCCAGAGCCAGGTTCAGTTAGACTCGGTGCGGCGCCTTCTGGGATGGACCGCGCCGGCGCAAGCCGGGAAGGTCAGGGCCGGCAAAATTCCGCTCCGCGACCTTGCCGCGGGGGAGTTCGTCCTTTTCAACTCGTACATTATGTGCGGGTTGGTTCCTCCGATCTCCTCCTTCTTCCTCCTGCTCCTGGAGGAGTTCGGCCTCCAACTTCATCATCTCACCCACCACTCCGTCCTCCTCATGGCGGTCTTCGCCCACTTTATGGAGATGTTCGTGGGGGTGCGCCCCTGCACCACTATCTTCAAACACTTCTACGCCCTGGTCGGAACCGGGAAGGCTAAGCGCAGCGAGATCGGCGCTTATTACTTCCAGCTCCGGCACGGGATGGTGGGCTCCTACATCGCCGCCTTCTCCAGCTCCAAGTGGGAGGACTGGCGTGAAGGCTGGATCATCACGGCAATTGACCCCCACGACCGCCTGGAGCTGCCAACAGAGGGTCCCTAGAGCGACCGGAGCACCTGGAAGTCCAGGCCAACAATACCAGCGGAGCTCAACCCGGTGCTGTACCAGATCAAGAAGCTGGCAAGGAGTGGCCTAACTTCCATGATGGTGCTGGGTGACTTCCTGAAGCGGCGAATCGCCCCCCTGCAGCAGCGGTCCCAGATGGCCTACGTGTACACGGGGCTAAATGACTGCTGCAGGATCGCACGTGGGCCGGGCGGCGACTTCACCAGGACGGAGCTAGAGGCGGTGCTCCGGGCGATGACCGGCGAGGCATTCATCCCAGAGTCCCTGGTCCTTCCAAGCGGGGTCAAGGCCCTGTGCGAGGACCAGGTGTTGCGGTCATCGGTCCTGGCGTCGATGCCGACCCTGGACGAGGGCGGCCTGGCGGTCCGGCAACTCGGGGGCGACCCCAACCGCGGGCTCCAGATCCCTGGCACCACAGCGGACCGCCAGCAACGTACCAGTGAAGGTCCCGGGGAGTCGAGTCCTAGAGGTCCGGTCCCCGGCGGGAAGGGAAAGGAGAAGGTGCCGGTGCCAGAGCACCGGCACAAGGACAATGCGGGTGCCGCCCCGGCCCAAAGGAGCGACGAAGCTCAGGGGGTAGCACCTGCACGAAGTAGCCAAGCCGAAGGGAGCAAATCCCGAAGGCTCCAGTGAGGCGACGGCTCTTTGGTAGGGGAGCCGAGGCCCAAGTGCCAGAAGACGGCGGGGGCGGAGGAGCAGAGCGAGGCTCCACCTCCTCCGCCACAACTCCAAGAGCCGGAGACGAGTCCGGAGGTGGCGCGATGACCTCCTCCGAGGCAGCAGACTCCTCCTCCACCACCACCAGAACGGCGTCCGGCGACGCCACCACCACCGCCCGAGCCCAGGCCACAGGCCCCATCGCTGCCACCAGAAGCTCCGATGGCCGGGGACACCCACCAAAAGTCCGGGGGGTCCTCGGCAGGGAGGAAGGTCCCCCCAGCCGCCCGGGGCAGATGGGAGTGGTGCGACTACACATAAGCTGCCTTCTCAGAGTTTTTCATTATCTCTCTTGGCTTCTGGTCCTTAACCATATTGGTGATACGGCAGGCCCCAATCTTCAGATGCACCAATTGGGGGATCCGGCCCCCAGCCAGCGCCGGAATCTTCTGCGTCGACTCCAGCGGGACCTCCGCCCGGGACAGCTCCAGAGGCGACCGAACCTAGGGGTCCGGAGCCAGAGGCCACCTCCCCGCCACGACCCGAAGCCGCCCCCCAGGAGGAGGCCGCCAGACCCGCTGCGACGACTGAGGCGCCGGCAGCAGCACTGGGCGTCGAGGCCGGGCCCTCACCAGCCGAGCCAGCAGCAGAGGGGGCCGCTGCCACGGCGGAGGCTGCAGTGCCAGAGGCAGCAGAGGCGGCGGAGATCGCGGCTCCGAAGACAGCGGAGGCGGCGGCACCAGGTGCAGCGGAGGCGGCGGCACCGGGGGTCGCTGAAGTTGCCAGCAGCGCCGCCCCACCGGCGGAGGAGGAGGAGGAAACAGAGGTGGTGCTGGGAAGGCGCCTCCTCCCAAGCATGGCAGAGATCCCTCTCCCCCGGCTCATAGCCAAATGCCACCAAGCTCAGCAGGAGCTGGAGGCTGGCATGCGCCGGGAGTGGGAGAAGCTGGAGGCAGAGCGCCACCGACTCTCCGACTGGGAGGTCCGCCTGGGCGACCGCATCAACTTCGTCTCCGCCCGCTACGCCGAGGAGCGCTCCAAGCTCGTGTTGGGGCGCGAGCTCCTGCGGGAGGAGCTGGAGCAGGCTCGCGACCGGGAGGCGGCCGCGTTCCAGCGGGAGAAGGCGGCCACACGGCGGAAGGCGCAGGCCCTCGAGCGAGAGATCGCGGCGGAGAAGAAGGTGCAGGCGGCGGCGGACAAGGAGAGGACCGCCCGGGAGCTGGCCAGCCAGGCCAAGAAGTTAGTGGAGGTGACCAGGGCAGAGGAAGCCACCCTGGCAGAGCTGGCGGTGGCTGCAGCAAAGAGGGAAGAAAGGCTCGCTGCCCGCAAAGCGTAGGAGGTGGCCCGGCTCCAGGAGCTCCAGAGATGGGAAGAGGCCGTGGAGGAGGAGCTGGCAGCCGGCACCCGGAGGCTCCGGGAGCGCGAGGCGACCGTCCAGGAGAGGGAAGCCAAGGTGGAGGGGCTCCTGGCGGAGCGGAGCACCAGCATCGACCAAATTACACGGTGGGTCGGTGCGGTGAACCCTCTGCTAGAAGCACTCGGAGCCAACGCCATCTGGGTGCTGGAGGCTCCTTCACCACTTGGCACCACACTCCAGCTGCTGGACTCCACCGCCAAGCGGCTACAGGACGTGGAGGCCGGCATACAGGACCTCCTGGAGTCAGAGGGGCGAGCAGTTGCTCGGGGGATGGCTGAGTACATCCTCACCAGCTTCCGGAGCCATGACCCCACCGTCCAGCTGACTCCCGTCTTGGTCGGACCCCTTTGGACGACAGCAGCCGCCGCACGAGAAGGGGTCCAGGAGGCGGTGGACATGGTCGCGGCCCGCCTCCGGCGTCGTCCCGAACCTGCAGAGAGTAGGGACACCTCCAGCCAGCCAGGACAATAGGACCATTTGCCTTGTTATCAATTTTTGTAATATAACTTTTGTTATTTAAGATAGCTTTATAATGTTGTGCACATTATCAGTAATGTGTTTAAGTATTTCATGTGTCTACTTTTTGTGAAAAACTTAGCTGTTTTCCTGGTTGTCGATCTGTAAAGTGTTCTTGGGCACACCGTGGTCCCTTGTGGCCCCCTAGGAGGTAGTCGCGATAGGTCGGGACTAGCTGCCATAGAACCGAGGTCCTGCACAAGACTTAGGATTGACGCTTAGTAGACGTCCCCACGGGTTCCCGGTCTAGCCAGCGAAGGTCTCCTAAGTTACGTAGCGAGTCAGAGCACTAGGACTTATGTCAGGCGAAGGAGCAATGCTGACCCGCCGCGCCGTTGCCTCTGCGTGCACTGTAGCAGCATACGGCTCGGCTCACCTGTTGCAGGCCATCATCACGCACGTGCGCGGCACCGTGACGGAACTGTACGCCGCTTGCGCACAGTATTCGGCGATGCGATGCGCCGCCTTGGAAACAGGCGGGCTTACCGTGGTGTCAGCCTACCTGCCCCGTGTGTCAGTGGCAGGCCGTTCTTTTTGACTTGGGTACGCACGGCCCAGCTATCGCTTTAAATGCTGGTAGGTGGGCTGGAGACCCGTGAAGGGCCTCCAGCTGCAGGCACGTGGCAGGGCCAGCCCCGTTCCCACCGCAGGACAGCGCGTGGCGGCGCCGGACCCCTTCCCGGGGGGAGGGGGTCCGGGCCCCCGAGGCCGGTCGGAGCGGTCTGGCCTGTGATGGTCCGGCCATCACATGTGGCGGCCCCGGACCTCCCTAGGGAGACCGGGTCCGTGGGGGCTACCCGAGAGCTCTCCAGCTTTCCTGGGGACGTGGGGGCCCCGGTCCCGGAATAGCACGGGGAGGGTCCGGAGACCACGGTCCCCAGCTGTCAGGCCCGGGCCGTACGCCACGTCCCCCAGAAGGCAAGGGGGAGATTACGGATAGTGAGATGCCAAGGGCCTGGTCACCCTAGCAGGAGGTACCCCTGTCTGTATGTACCGACAGGATCCATCATATTATAGACACATGCATGCATATAAAGTAAATGTGTTTATTTAGAAAGTTATTAGGACCGAAATATGATCAAGTACCACTTGCCTTCATCAAAGTACTACTGCTGCTAAGGGATGTCTTCAAAGCCTTGCTCTTGCGGACCCTCGAACTGCGCACCATCTATCGCAACACATAAGTACATACAAAAAAACAAGTACAATAAATAAGAAATAGTACACCAAACCATATAAACAGAGCAAAATAACATTATAAAGCTATTGTATACGTCGCAAGGGTGGTGTGAGCGTGAGAATCGATGAAAATGGAGTTAAAACAAAGAGGTTATTGCTAAAACATGATTCCAGGGACTTATCTGTCAAAGATTCAAAACTAGAAGGGATCTGAACAAAGAAACCAAGGGCTAAAATATAATTAAACCTTAAATCTAGGGTTTAAATTGAAAAACAGAGAGGCTAGGGATGGTGAGTTCTATTTTAGAAAAGGACAGGGGCTTAAATAGAAGAAAAAGGTTCTACTCATGAATATTTTTGAACTTCTATGGACTGCAGGTTAATTTTGATAGAACTCAGGGGCTAAAGTGCAAAAGATCCTATGATTTGACCGGTATGCGGGTTTTGACTCGGGTTACCCGTCGGATCGGGATCCGACGGCTGCGCGGGGCTGGGGCGGCACGGGCGGCAGCGTTGGCGCCGGCGGCAACGGCAAACGGTGGCGGGCGGCAGCGGACTCGCCGGACTTGGCCGTAAACGGCCGTCCAGGCTCGGTTTCATGCGCAGGCTGCACGGGAAGAATGCGGATGCTATGAGAAACGCATCTAGGGGCTTGGGTTGGTGAGACGGGGGCTGGAGAGGGGCGCACGGCGGCAGCGCACGGCCGTGGAGCTTCGGCGTGGAATTACGCGTGCGGGAAGGTGGGGAAAAGGAGGAAAAGGGGCCGGCGATGCTCCTTACTGCAACACGGAGCTCTATGGGCACTTCCTCGATGGCAGGAAGCAGCGGAGCGGTAGCGCATCGGGCGGCCGAGGTGCGGCGGTGGCGGGCTTGCGCGGCTAGGGTTTGCGAGGCGAGGCGGGGGCTACGCTGTTGACGGGACCGAGGGCGTGGGGTGGCGGCTTTATAGGGCGGCTGAGGGGGCCTCGACGTGCAGGCCCGGGGTC
This sequence comes from Panicum hallii, assembly GCF_002211085.1. Lineage (NCBI taxonomy): Eukaryota > Viridiplantae > Streptophyta > Magnoliopsida > Poales > Poaceae > Panicum > Panicum hallii. The sequence goes on from NC_038050.1 coordinate 26,932,662, forward strand.
TGGCTCGAGGTTGGGGATGACCCTGACGGGCGGGTCCCGCCTGGCAGCGAGGGAGAGAGGGAGAGAGGGTTGGGCCTGCTCGATCAAGAGAGGGAGAGCGACGCAGCTGGGCCACGTGGGGAGGGATAAAAAGAAAAAGGCCGGCTGGGCTGGGCGTTGCGGGAGGAATAACAAGAAAGAGGAGGAAGAGAAGGAAATGGGCCAGGCCAAAAGAGAAAGAGAGGGAGAAAAAATGCATTCAAATGCATTTGAATTTGATTTTAAAATTTAAATACAAATGGAAGACAAGCAATAAAACAAATGCAATGCGGCATGATATGCACAAGAACTATACTTCCTTATATATCTTTTTATGGTTAAGTAAATTATTGTTAATTCATGGTAAATGCTCTAAAATGAAAAGAATTATGGATCCTGAAGAAAATCTAGCAAAATTTATTTAGGTTCCTAATTTGAAACTTAGGGTGTTACACCCATGCGGAAGGGATCACTGTAGAAGTGGAGCCGACTCTCAAACATGAGATACGAAAGGGTCAGCTTGAGGATGCTAAGATTCAGGAGATAAAGGAGATGATAGAAGTAGGCAAGGCACCTGACTTCACTGTAGATGATCATGGAACTGTGTGGTTCTGAAAGAGAATATGTGTGCCCGATGTGGATCACCTTCGTGCGAAAATTTTGCAGGAAGCTCATGACTCAGCTCATTCTATCCATCCTGGCAGTACTAAGATGTATCAGGATTTGAAGGAGAGATATTGGTGGTATGGCATGAAGCGTGATGTTGCAACTCATGTGGCACTGTGTGATGTGTGTCAGAGAGTCAAGATACAACATCAAAGACCAGCCGGTTTGTTACAGCCATTGAAGGTGCTAGAATGGAAAGGGGAAGAAATTGGTATGGATTTCATCGTGGGATTGCCGCGCACACGAGATGGTTATGATTTTATATGGGTCATAGTGGATCGTTTGACCAAAGTAGCTCACTGTAACACCCTAAGTTAATTTCCTTAATTTTAATGAATTTATTTGGGCTTAAATAAATTTTCCAGGCTTTTCTCTAATTTTGTGGCATTTAAAGCAATTTATAACGCAAGAAAATAAAATTTATCATAGGATTAAAGTGTTTGTGCATTCATGCTGCAGCATTGTTTTATTTGTGTTGAGTGTATAGGTTTGAATTCAAATTGTATTTGAATTCAATTAGAATTGTTTGAGTTAGTGAGTTAGAAAAACAAAAGAAGAAAAGGAAAAAGGATAAAAGAAGGCAGCCCAACCCAGCAACCTTGGCCCAGCCCAGTCTCCCCCTCCTCCTCGGGCCCCCTTTCCCCTCTCTTCCGCATGGGCCACCCGAGGCCCAGCAACCTCTCTCTCTCTTTTCCCCCGCGTGGGCCGCGCCCCGGCCCACTCCTCCCTCAGCCGGCCCCCGTGCGCTCCCCTCCCTCCCCCTTCTCTCGCTGTCCCCGGGCCCGCGTGTCGGCGCCGTTTCTTTCCCCAGCCCGAGCCGCGCTCTCCTCCCCTCCTTTCTCTCTGGCCAGGTGGCCCCACGCGCCAGCGCCCCTTCCCTCTTCCCCCTTTCTTCTCCGGCGCTCAACTTCTCCCCGAAAACTCCGGCGAGCTCCTCTCCCCTGGGCCCACGCGACGAGACCCCGGCCGGGCTTTATCTGGCGACCCCGGACTCCCTTGCGTCCCCAACTTTACACTTGGTGGCGCTCCCAAACCCTAGGACCTCTCTCCACGCTGCTCCGCCGCAGCATCTCCCCTGCACCACCGTGGGCGCGCCGTTCCACCGTGCCACGGGCCGCACGAGCCCCGCATCAGCGTCGCCTCAACACCCGGGATCTTCTACGCCTTCCACCCGCGACTCCGGCCTGCTCTCGGTCCTGGATTTCTCCTGGAACGCCACCGCGGTGAGTTTACCGCCGCCGTAATTGCTCACCGCCGGTGCCGCTCCGGTCCCGCTAATCCCTCAGTAGGCTTTGCAGGAGCACCACACGTCGACCTGAGGTGCCAGGGCGCCCAGGGAGCACTCCGGCGTCCACCCCCACGAGCACCGAACGTCCCCGCCGGCCGCCATCGTCGACGATCGCCCTCCGCCACGCCTCCGGCCAATTTTCCGCCTCGGTGAGCACCACGCATGCCTCCTGGTCATATTGCGCTAGTTTCCTCAGGCCGTAGCCTTCTCTACAACCGGAGCGACGATCCCCGACGCTCTGTTGCCGCCGTCGCCTGTGGACTAGCCACACAGAACCCTGACGAGCCCGGCTGAAACCCTAGGTGGGTTACTCGTGCTGAGCCGCGCCGCCCTGCCCTTTTTCCCGCCCAGATTCCAGCCCGGAGCACCGAGATAGGCCAACTCCGGCGAGGCGCCGCCGCGGGAGCTGAGCTCCGGCGACCCAGCGCCGCCCCCTCCGCGCCCAAATGCCGTGAGCCGTCCGATCTGCATCCTGCGCTCGCGATTAGATCGGGGCCTCGTTGGATCGTGACCCTTGGATCCAGATCTAGCGGATCAAAACCAACGATACCGGTTCACCCTTGCTTTGAATCTGAGCCGTCCGTCCCTGATCCGGCGCGTGGGATTTGATTTCCATTATGATAGGCCCTGGCGCGTTAGATCCCGATCGGACGGACGGAAACCACGCGTACCCCTTCGCGTCAGAGATCTAATCCGAGCCGTTAGATGACAATCCAAGGGCCCAAAACAGAAGTTACCGGTTCAGCTGTCATTTTTTGCTAAAGAGCCCCTATCCTTTAGGGAAATCAACCCGCAGTACTCATTAATTCAAAAGTATTTATGCTTTAGTCCTGTTTTACTCGTTTAGACCCCTGGACTTTCCAGTTTTCATACCTGCAGTCCATGCCGCTTGTTTTCACGATCTAGCCCCTGAGTCTATGCTTTAATTACGTTTAGGCCCCTGGTTTTTGCCCAGAACCCCTGGAAGTTCTGTTTTTCTTACGGTTTAGTCCCTGGATCTTGTTTTAAGCGTAGTTTTCGCGTTTTAGCTCCGTTTTAGGTGTTCTTTATATCCACGCGATCGTTGTAACACGTAGAATAGCTTTAGACTAGTTTTGTGTGCTATTTCTATGTAATGTTGTACTGTTTTCTTATAGCTTGCTATTGTTCGTGCATGTGTGTATGTGTGGACTATGCTTGATGATCGTGAGTAGACGCGGAGCCTTTGGGTCAGTACCAGGAGCTGCCATCTTCTGAGCAATTCGAGCAGCAGCCGGGAGAGTACGAGGAAGGCAAGTATAACATGAACCTCCAATCACTTTTTAAATACAATTTCATACTGCATTTTAATACTGTATACCTATAAGGACTTCCTAGCCACCTTTATATCTTTACATATATCCTTTGGGTTGCATTTTGGTTAGTTGTGCTAGGTTGCTGCGCTATAACAAATCTTGATCCTTTTAATTAAATTTGATTAATGGTCTTATGCAACTTAATCCTGGAGCCGGCCCTCTGTGCTGTGTGCTTGAGTGGTTTGTGCGTCCTTAAAAGATGTTTTTGTTAGAAACATGGTTTAGGGGGCCAGCACGGTGCTTAGTGCTTGGTTGGCCACTCTCCATAAGGACCGGTTCATAGAGCGACAACCTGGGACAACCGCGCAACCACAAGACTGGAATGGGACGGTCTTGACTTACTAATTAGGTCGTGTTGGTTCGGGAGTAACTTACCTGCGTGGGCAAGAGGGGTGGTAAGCTTCAATGGTCCCTGCTCCTCCGGCTTGGTCTGTGCTGTGTGTCTTGTACCCCCGGAGGTGGGCCCCATCGTTGCTGATCCAGAATCCTTAGCGGTTACACCTTACCAACGTGGTCCTTTGTAACGGTCTCGTACTGTGCTTGCTAGCCATCTCACCTAAGGAAGTGTGATGAACAACTAGCGTAGCCCACGACTTGTGGGTAAAGTTGTGCAACCTCTCGAGAGTGTAAAACTGATATATCAGCTGTGCTCACAGTCATGAGCGGCCCAGATCCTCCGTCTGATTAGTGGGGTTATCAACCTTTGACGAGGGAGATTCCCCGGGTGGTTTTGGTTTGGATGGGTCCCAGTAGTTCTTAATTAATACTGATTAATTTCTTATGCAATTTGGGTTATGGTAACTCATCCACTTGTAGTAATTAGCTTTAATAAAATTTGCCAAGATTAAAAGCTAATGCAGTTGAGTCAGCTAGCCTAGAGCCTCATAGTTTGTGTTATACTTGTTGAGTACTAGTTTGTACTCACACTTGTCTCTCTACTCTTCTGTTCTCTTGGATATCTTCGACTGCTGCTCAGTGCCCGGCAACGTGGAGGACTACGTCAGCGGCTTCGACGACTTCTAGGCGTTTGTCTCCCAGTCGACGTCCCTGTGGCGCCCAGCTCTTCCTGTATTCATTTTACGCTTCCGCATTCCTTGAACTGATTCTTGATTCAGTTGTAATAAAGATATTCATTTTATAATTTATACGCTTTTATTCGAGACATGTGTTGTGATATCTTGATAATCTGTTGTATATATGCGTGACTTGATACTGGCGTATATATGATTGCTCGATTTATGTTCTTATAAATCGGGTGTGACAGATTGGTATCAGAGCCGTGTCGACTGTAGGACGAAGCCTAGATAGAAATGGGTCGAGTTTAGGGATTTCTTTTCGCTTGCTCTGCTTCCGCAAAACCCAAACATTCATTTTTGCTTCTATTCCTTGAGTCTTAAGCCCTTGATTTGCTATCTCACCTATCTTTTTGAGATATAGTTTGAGTTTTCCGTAGACGTTGGCCTGAGTGTCTAACCCTATAAGCTATAAGTCTAAGCTGCCCGATGAAAATACGCTAGAACGAGGGTGTTAGTCGAGTAGTGTGGAAAACTCGACTAAGTTGTGAATATTGAATGTTTGTTATTGTGCAAATGTTTGATTTGGATTTTTGGTTGATTGCATAGTCTAGTAGTTAAACTTGTTCATGCAAATTGATCCTAACCCCACTTGAACTAAATAATAAAATTTGATTTAGATCGTTGGGGGTAAAACCTGTAATCCTTTCTCTCTGTTATATCCTATCGAAGTTTCATCTCCTCAGCGGCACCATATCTTATTCTCATAAATTTTGTTTGTTGCAATCAGATGGTGAACACCAGGCGCACCGGTTCCGGTTCTGACCCGCAGGAGCAGAACAACCAGAGTACTGGTCAGCCGTTACCGATGCCGCCACCACTGACCCCAGAGCAGTTCTTCCAGCTCCAGATGCAGATGATGGCGACCCTGAACAACACTGTTCAGGCTCTGCAGCATATCCACGCTCAGCCACCGCCTCCTCCGCCGCCTCAGCCTCGTGATCGGCGTGCGGATTTCCTGAGAGGTCATCCTCCGACCTTCTCTCACGCCATGGATCCACTCCAGGCTGACGACTGGCTTCGTTCGGTGGAGCGCCAGTTGGTTGTTGCGCAGTGCGACGACCGAGAGCGGGTTTTGTACGCAGCAGGACAGCTGCGAGGCTCCGCTCTTGACTGGTGGGAGTCCTACCCAGCTCGGGATCGTGATGCTCTCACGTGGGACCAGTTCCGTGAGCGTTTCAGGAACCATCACATTCCTGAGGGCATAACGAAGATGAAGCAGAAGGAGTTCCGTGCCCTTAAGCAGGTAAATTTCAATGGAATTCTCTACAGATTCTTTTGAGCTTGATCTATCCTTGATTTCTTTCGTAAACCTGACATATTGAGCGATTTCCATCCTTGCTATCTGTGTTCGCTATTTCAGGGATCTATGACAGTGACGGAGTACCATGACCGTTTCCTTCAGCTGGCCCGTTATGCCCCTGCTGACGTCGCTCGTGATAGCGATAAGCAGGAGTATTTCAAGGAGGGACTGGATGATCACATCCAGTATGCACTGCTGAACCACCGCTTCGACAACTTCAACCAGCTGGTTGACGCGGCTCTCAACACCGACCGCAAGCGCCGGGAGATTGAGGATAAGAAGAGGAAGATGGCTCCATCCTCTTCGGGCAGCAACACTCGTCCCCGCTATCAGCATCCTCAGCAGCAGCAGCAGAGGCCGCCCCAGCAGTACCAGCAGCGGCAGCAGTTTCCACCTCGTCCTCAGCAGCAGCAGCAGGCGGGACAGGGTCAGAGGCTTCCAGCGCCTCCGGCTCCACCAGCTCAGAGGCAGGGAGCGCCCACTCCTCCTCCTGGGCAGCAGGCCACTGCATTTCCGTGAGTGTGCTTCCACTGCGGCGAGCCGAGGCACTACGCCAACGTCTGCCCTCGGAAGGCGCAGGCAGGACAGCAAGGGCGTGCAGCTCAGCCCAAGGCCCCAGTCAGGGCAGGGTGAACCACGTGACGGCCGAGTCAGCGGCCGAGGCTCCTAACGTGGTTATTGGTACGTTCATGGTTAATGCCCATCCTGCTACCGTGCTTTTTGATACTGGTGCTACACATTCTTTCATCACCCAGTCTTTTGTTGAGCATCATGGTATTCCTACTAGCACATTAAAGAGATGCATGTTAGTATCTTCACCGGGAGGACAGTTGAGGTCTCATGTCTTCTGTCCCAGAGTCAGTGTGGCCATAAGGGGGGTAGATTTTAGTGCGAATCTGATGGTGCTAGACTCCAAGGGCATTGATGTGATCCTCGGGATGGAGACTCTTGCTAATTGGGGAGTCTGGATAGATTGTGCTCAGAGGACTGTTCTTCTGTCAGCACCGGGTGGTCAGGAGGTTACTATCGGTGCCACAGAGCCTTCTGGATTTCTTCATCAGATGGAGGCCAGACCCACGGATGGTATTCGCGTGGTGTCTGAATTCCCGGATGTCTTTCCGGATGATTTGCCAGGTATGCCGCCTGATGCGACATTGAGTTTTCTATTGATCTCTTGCCTGGCACAGCTCCTATTGCTAAGCGGCCCTATCGTATGGCTCCCGTCGAGCATGAGGAGGTTAAGAAGACTGTCGACGAGTTGCTAGCTAAGGGTTATATCCGTCGCAGTTTCTCTCCTTGGGATTTTCCTGTATTGCTCGTAGAGAAGAAGGATAGCGCGAAGAGGATGTGCGTCGATTATCGGGATCTGAATGCAGTCACTATCAAGACAAGCATCCATTGCCCCGTATTGAGGATCTTTTTGATCAGCTTCAGGGTGCTTGTGTATTCTCGAAGATTGATCTGCGTTCGGTTATCATCAGCTGAGGATTCATTCTGAGGATATTCCGAAGACGGCATTCACTTGCAAGTATGGGCTATACGAGTATACGGTCATGTCCTTTGGCTTGACCAATGCTCCGGCTTTCTTCATGCATCTGATGAACAAGGTTTTCATGGATTATCTAGACACCTTTGTGGTGATATTCATTGACGATATCCTGATATATTCCAAGTCAGAAGCGGAGCATGAGAAACATCTGAGGCTCGTGTTGCAGAGGCTCAGAGAGCACAAGCTGTATGCCAAGCTCAGCAAGTGCGAGTTCTGGATTGACGAGGTTCCATTCCTCGGTCATGTTATCTCCAAGGAGGTATTGCTGTGGACCCCGGAAAGGTGAAGGATGTGCTTGACTGGGTTGTACCGCAGACGTGAAGGAAGTCCGCTCCTTTCTGGGCTTAGCAGGTTATTATCGGAGGTTCATCGAGAATTTCTCCAAGATTGCGAAGCCTTTGACTTCTTTGCTAGAGAAGGACGTGGGTTTCTCTTGGACTGATGAGCATCAGAAGGCCTTCGAGGAGTTGAAGAAGAGGTTGACTACGGCGCCAGTCCTTACTCTGCCAGACCAGAGCAAGAGGTTCACAGTGTATTGTGATGCTTCGAGGGATGGTCTTGGTTGTGTTCTGATGCAGGAGGGCAGAGTGATAGCTTATGCTTCGCGGCAGTTGCGCCGGCACGAGTTGAATTATCCCACTCATGATCTGGAGTTAGCCGCAGTTGTGCATGCTCTGAAGATATGGAGGCATTATTTGTTTGGGCAGAGTTGTGATATTTACACCGATCACAAGAGCCTCAAGTATATTTTCACTCAGAGTGAGCTGAACATGCACAGAGAAGATGGCTAGAGTTGGTAAAGGATTATGACCTGGAGATTCACTATCATCCGGGCAAGGCCAATGTTGTAGCAGACGCTCTGAGTTGGAAGAGCTATGTTAACATGGCTGTGGCTTTTCAGATGCCTCAGGAGTTATGCGAGGAGTTTGAGCAGTTGAGTCTGGGTTTCTTGCATCACACCTCGGGTACGTCGTTCGAGGTGGAACCCACTCTAGAGGCTGAGATCAGGCAGCATCAGAAGGAAGATCAGAAGCTGCAGGAGATTCGTGAGTTGCTCAAGATTGGCAAGGCTCCTCATTTCAGAGAGGATGAGCAGGGTACCTTGTGGTACAAGGGTCGTATATGTGTGCCGGATGTAGCAGATCTCAGGAAGCTGATTCTGAGTGAGGCTCATGATACAGCATATTCTATCCATCCAGGCAGCACGAAGATGTATTACGATCTGAAGGAACGATTCTGGTGGTATGGGATGAAGCGTTCCGTTGCGGAGTACGTAGCTATCTGCGACACTTGTCAGCGTGTCAAGGCAGAGCATCAGAGGCCAGCAGGGTTATTGCAGCCGTTGAAGATTCCAGAGTGGAAATGGGAAGAAATCACTATGGACTTCATTGTTGGCTTGCCTCGTACTCAGAAAGGGTACAACTCCATATGGGTAGTAGTGGATCGGTTGACGAAGGTCGCTCACTTCATTCCGGTGAACACTACTTACTCCGGCGCCAGACTCGCAGAGTTGTACATCTCCAGGATTGTCTGTCTGCACGGTGTTCCAAAGAAGATCATATCTGATCGAGGATCTCAGTTCACTTCACGATTCTGGGAGCAGTTGCACGATTCGTTGGATACGAAGCTGCGCTTCAGTACTGCTTATCATCCTCAGACAGATGGGCAGACAGAAAGGACCAACCAAGTGTTGGAAGATATGCTTCGAGCCTATGCTATTCAGTATGGTACCAGCTGGGATAAATGCCTGCCGTATGCAGAGTTTTCTTATAACAACAGTTATCAGGCCAGTCTGAAGAAATCACCCTTCGAGGCCCTGTATGGTCGAAAGTGCAGGACTCCGCTGTATTGGGATCAGATTGGCGAGAGGCAGGTGTTTGGTCCGGATATTGTTGAGGAGGCTGAACAGCTGGTGCAGCAGGTGCGAGAGAATCTGAGAGTCGCTCAGACTCGTCAGAAGAGTTACGCGGATGTTCGTCGTCGGGATTTGACCTTTGCAGTGGGTGATCATGTGTACCTGAAGGTCTCGCCGATGAGAGGAATCCGCAGGTTTAATGTGAGAGGGAAGCTAGCCCCTCGATACATTGGCCCGTTCAAGGTGTTGGAACGGAAAGGCGAGGTGGCGTATCGTTTGGAGTTGCCTCCAAATCTCTCAGGAGTGCACGATGTGTTCCACGTGTCTCAGCTGAAGAAGTGCTTGAGAGTGCCAGAAGAGCAAGCACCGATAGAAGGGTTAGATATGCAGGAGGATCTGACTATGTCGAGCATCCGGTGAAGATTCTGGAGACGTCTGAGAGAGTTACCAGAAACAAGAAGATCAAGATGTGCCGTGTTCAGTGGAGTCATCACACGGAGGATGAGGCTACTTGGGAGTGAGAAGACGAGCTGAGGAAGACATATCCCGATCTCTTTGCTAGCTAGCCTATCCGAATCTCGGGACGAGATTCCTGTAAGGGGGGTAGGTTTGTAACACCCTAAGGTAATTTCCTTAATTTTAATGAATTTATTTGGGCTTAAATAAATTTTCCAGGCTTTTCTTTAATTTTTGTGGCATTTAAAGCAATTTATAACGCAAGAAAATAAAATTTATCATAGGATTAAAGTGTTTGTGCATTCATGCTGCAGCATTGTTTTATTTGTGTTGAGTGTATAGGTTTAAATTCAAATTGTATTTGAATTCAATTAGAATTGTTTGAGTTAGTGAGTTAGAAAAACAAAAGAAGAAAAGGAAAAAGGATAAAAGAAGGCAGCCCAACCCAGCAACCTTGGCCCAGCCCAGTCTCCCCCTCCTCCTCGGGCCCCCTTTCCCCTCTCTTCCGCATGGGCCACCCGAGGCCCAGCAACCTCTCTCTCTCTTTTCCCCCGCGTGGGCCGCGCCCCGGCCCACTCCTCCCTCAGCCGGCCCCCGTGCGCTCCCCTCCCTCCCCTTCTCTCGCTGTCCCCCGGGCCCGCGTGTCGGCGCCGTTTCTTTCCCCAGCCCGAGCCGCGCTCTCCTCCCCTCCTTTCTCTCTGGCCAGGTGGCCCCACGCGCCAGCGCCCCTTCCCTCTTCCCCCTTTCTTCTCCGGCGCTCAACTTCTCCCCGAAAACTCCGGCGAGCTCCTCTCCCCTGGGCCCACGCGATGAGACCCCGGCCGGGCTTTATCTGGCGACCCCGGACTCCCTTGCGTCCCCAACTTTACCCTTGGTGGCGCTCCCAAACCCTAGGACCTCTCTCCACGCTGCTCCGCCGCAGCATCTCCCCTGCACCACCGTGGGCGCGCCGTTCCACCGCGCCACGGGCCGCACGAGCCCCGCATCTGCGTCGCCTCAACACCCGGGATCTTCTACGCCTTCCACCCGCGACTCCGGCCTGCTCTTGGTCCTGGATTTCTCCTGGAACGCCACCGCGGGTGAGTTTACCGCTGCCGTAATTGCTCACCGCCGGTGCCGCTCCGGTCCCGCTAATCCCTCAGTAGGCTTCGCAGGAGCACCACACGTCGACCTGAGGTGCCAGGGCGCCCAGGGAGCACTCCGGCGTCCACCCCCACGAGCACCGAACGTCCCCGCCGGCCGCCATCGTCGACGATCGCCCTCCGCCACGCCTCCGGCCAATTTTCCGCCTCGGTGAGCACCACGCATGCCTCCTGGTCCTATTGCGCTAGTTTCCTCAGGCCGTAGCCTTCTCTACAACCGGAGCGACGATCCCGGCGCTCTGTTGCCGCCGTCGCCTGTGGACTAGCCACACAGAACCCCGACGAGCCCGGCTGAAACCCTAGGTGGGTTACTCGTGCTGAGCCGCGCCGCCCTGCCCTTTTTCCCGCCCAGATTCCAGCCCGGAGCACCGAGATAGGCCAACTCCGGCGAGGCGCCGCCGCGGGAGCTGAGCTCCGGCGACCCAGCGCCGCCCCCTCCGCGCCCAAATGCCGTGAGCCGTCCGATCTGCGTCCTGCGCTCGCGATTAGATCGGGGCCTCGTTGGATCGTGACCCTTGGATCCAGATCTAGCGGATCAAAACCAACGATACCGGTTCACCCTTGCTTTGAATCTGAGCCGTCCGTCCCTGATCCGGCGCGTGGGATTTGATTTCCATTATGATAGGCCCTGGCGCGTTAGATCCCGATCGGACGGACGGAAACCACGCGTACCCCTTCGCGTCAGAGATCTAATCCGAGCCGTTAGATGACAATCCAAGGGCCCAGAACAGAAGTTACCGGTTCAGCCATCGTTTTTTGCTAAAGAGCCCCTATCCTTTAGGGAAATCAACCCGCAGTACTCATTAGTTCAAAAGTATTTATGCTTTAGTCCTGTTTTACTCGTTTTGACCCCTGGACTTTCCAGTTTTCATACCCGCAGTCCATGCCGCTTGTTTTCACGAGCTAGCCCATGAGTCTATGCTTTAATTACGTTTAGGCCCCTGGTTTTTGCCCAGAACCCCTGGAAGTTCTGTTTTTCTTACGGTTTAGTCCCTGGATCTTGTTTTAAGCGTAGTTTTTGCGTTTTAGCTCCGTTTTAGGTGTTCTTTATATCCACGCGATCGTTGTAACGCGTAGAATAGCTTTAGACTAGTTTTGTGTGCTATTTCTATGTAATGTTGTACTGTTTTCTTATAGCTTGCTATTGTTCGTGCATGTGTGTATGTGTGGACTATGCTTGATGATCGTGAGTAGACGCGGAGCCTTTGGGTCAGTACCAGGAGCCGCCATCTTCTGAGCAATTCGAGCAGCAGCCGGGAGAGTACGAGGAAGGCAAGTATAACATGAACCTCCTATCACTTTTTAAATACAATTTCATACTACATTTTAATACTGTATACCTATAAGGACTTCCTAGCCACCTTTATATCTTTACATATATCCTTTGGGTTGCATTTTGGTTAGTTGTGCTAGGTTGCTGCGCTATAACAAATCTTGATCCTTTTAATTAAATTTGATTAATGGTCTTATGCAACTTAATCCTGGAGCCGGCCCTCTGTGCTGTGTGCTTGAGTGGTTTGTGCGTCCTTAAAAGATGTTTTTGTTAGAAACATGGTTTAGGGGGCCAGCACGGTGCTTAGTGCTTGGTTGGCCACTCTCCATAAGGACGGGTTCATAGAGCGACAACCTGGGACAACCGCGCAACCACAAGACTGGAATGGGACGGTCTTGACTTACTAATTAGGTCGTGTTGGTTCGGGAGTAACTTACCTGCGTGGGCAAGAGGGGTGGTAAGCTTCAATGGTCCCTGCTCCTCCAGCTTGGTCTGTGCTGTGTGTCTTGTACCCCCGGAGGTGGGCCCCATCGTTGCTGATCCAGAATCCTTAGCGGTTACACCTTACCAACGTGGTCCTTTGTAACGGTCTCGTAGTGTGCTTGCTAGCCATCTCACCTAAGGAAGTGTGATGAACAACTAGCGTAGCCCACGACTTGTGGGTAAAGTTGTGCAACCTCTCGAGAGTGTAAAACTGATATATCAGCTGTGCTCACAGTCATGAGCGGCCCAGATCCTCCGTCTGATTAGTGGGGTTATCAACCTTTGACGAGGGAGATTCCCCGGGTGGTTTTGGTTTGGATGGGTCCCAGTAGTTCTTAATTAATACTGATTAATTTCTTATGCAATTTGGGTTATGGTAACTCATCCACTTGTAGTAATTAGCTTTAATAAAATTTGCCAAGATTAAAAGCTAATGCAGTTGAGTCAGCTAGCCTAGAGCCTCATAGTTTGTGTTATACTTGTTGAGTACTAGTTTGTACTCACACTTGTCTCTCTACTCTTCTGTTCTCTTGGATATCTTCGACTGCTGCTCAATGCCCGGCAACGTGGAGGACTACGTCAGCGGCTTCGACGACTTCTAGGCGTTTGTCTCCCAGTCGACGTCCCTGTGGCGCCCAGCTCTTCCTGTATTCATTTTACGCTTCCGCATTCCTTGAACTGATTCTTGATTCAGTTGTAATAAAGATATTCATTTTATAATTTATACGCTTTTATTCGAGACATGTGTTGTGATATCTTGATAATCTGTTGTATATATGCGTGACTTGATCCTGGCGCATATATGATTGCTCGATTTATGTTCTTATAAATCGGGTGTGACATTGGAATAATCTTAATGAATGATAATCTCTACCTTGTTTGCTTAGTGTAGGTGCTAACCTAGAATGGATAATCAACTAGAATATGAAAGCTAAAATTTGAAAGTAGTTCATACTCTTTGTTGCTTTTCAGCTGAAAATAAACCTAGAGCCTTTACAATGCCTTCATAAGTCTAGTTACGGGCTAAAGTATACCCAATCCCGGGTAAGCCTTGCTGAGTATTAGAATACTCAGTCTTGCTAGTACCATTTGCAGGTATAACCTTCGAGAACCCCACGGACAACCCTGCATGGCCAACTTCTATTCCTTTTGGCTGGTCCGTGGAGTGGGATCCGTCCCCGGCTGGCAGTGACCCTCCTGAGTGACACTAGGCCTTGGGCTGAGCATGGTGTCAACCTTTGCGACGAAAGTAGTCGCGTGTTTATTTTCCTTTCGCTGTGAACATGGACAAGCTGTCTAGCTTGTCGGTTTAAACACCGTTTGTATAAGTTTTATTTGCAGTTGAACAGGGTTTGTAATAATGTTTGCTTATCTGTAAATTAAAAGTAATGAGCTGTACTGTGGTTGTAAAGTCGCCTTCGTGCCACGTAAACCTGCTTCGATCCTGTTGAACCGTGGTTGTATCGGGCGGAGACCCGACAGACCAATGAGTTACACTATTTGAAGTGCTTTGGAGCCCTTGAGAAGGGACTTGCGTATTTGAGCCGGTGTAATTCAGGCGGTTCTGCCACAATCTTCCCGTACTATCTTCTTGAATCATGGTGAAGCCTTTGCTAATGATAAACATCCATGTTTCAAATGTTTAGGGCAACACGTGGCAATCCTGATGGGTTCGGAGCTAGCGGCAGCTGGACGCAACAGACACCGCCACTGCCAACTAGTCTGGCAGAAGTGATGGCCATTCAAACCGAGTTGCTCTGACATATTGTTCTGGGGCAGCGACCCCATCATCAGCAGCGTGGTGTGCACAATGCACCCCAACCTCAAGTTGCTGGTTACCCGGAATTTTTTGGAACGCAGCCCCCTCTGTTTAACAAGATGGAGGAGCCATTAGATGCAAATGCTTGGATTCGTACCATTGAATCCAAGTTTGCCTTATCGACACTGCCATGTCCTGAAGCCAACAAAGCCAACAAAGCTCGATTTGCAACTTTGCCGTACTGCACGTATATGGTTGGACAACTATTTTGCAATGCTTCTGGCTGACCACGTCGTCACCTGCGATGAGTTTAAAAATGCATTTAGGGCACACCATATTTGACAAGGATTGATGGAAAGAAAGCTCAATGAGTTCCTAGCTCTTACTCAGGGTACCTGTCAGACCTGAGCACACGGGACTGCCCACGTGGCACGCTTCACCTAGGATACGGGATGGAACATGACCCACACTCTACATCTATTGTAACTACTCGTAATGTAGTAGGATTACTCATGCAGTAGTTAGAATAGTCGGACATGGTAGGAGATGACCCGAGACGTACTCGGTCAAGACTCTTAGGCTCGTATCTGACTAGGACTTCCATGTAAACCTGTCCACCCTAGACTATATAAGGGACCCCCTTGGGGACAATCATAATCAAAGGCAATCCAAACCACATAGGAAGTAGGGTATTACGCTCTCAGCGGCCCCAACCTATCTAAAATCTTGCATTCCTTTGCACCTTCGAGTTCCTGATAAGGGGTATCCCTCGGTGGGCGTGGCGGTAAAACACCGACAGCTGGCGCGCTAGGTAGGGGTGCTCATCGAAGATCCACCGGAGAACTCAATGGCATCATTCAACTTCATCAGCACTGTGCTCGACGAGGGCACGACCTTAATCTTCGGCTCCTGGATTTGCGTCGCTGATGGTTTGGGTGGCTTCAACAGCCACCTAGCCAACTCCAAGGACATGGAGGCTTCTTCATCAACTTCAAGCAGCGATATAGACGACTTTATTGACAACCTCGACGACATGCTGCTTCCCGATCTGGGCCAGCAGATCGAAAAGATATCTTTTTTCAACATGACTTCCACTCATGACGCGCTAGATCTACTCGGGTCGGGTTCAAACCAATCGAAAAAGACCTCACAATCTAAATCCCTCTCTGACTTGGAGGAGGATTTGGATCTATTGCTCAAGATCAAGGACATGGGCACCGCTTGTCGGGAGGCCCCCGTTTTTGATGTCTACTCGGATTTCGACGAAGAGTACTCCCCATGTAGTACTATACCTTCAAGCCGGATCCGAAAAGGACTACGAGATGAGTGACCACCGCTCGTCGGGCGGCCCCCGCCCTTGAAAACCACTCGCAACCCGACGGCCACACCGAATCTTTTTTGGGTAACTTTCTGGGTTTAACCATCACTTCAATGCTGCAAGGACATTTCGTGTACTAGTAGGGCTTTGAGCCCTCCGAACTACTCTATTATGAGTCTCGACATGTGGCCTTCACACAGGAACCACCCTTCCAAGAGGGTAGACCTCTCTCTCCTATCACTAAAGAAGGAGTGAGTAACACAGAGCTACTCGAGTATAGCCTATGGTCTAACCACTCGCCGGATCGACAAGTCTGCATGGTCTCCCTTCACAACATGGAAGAAGATGAGCTGGGCACCCTGTACGACAACGAACAACTCGCGGACATCTCAGCTAATGAGCCCACAGCAGATGCTCCCCAAGATGAAGACGAGGAGCACCGAAGGATCCGATGGGCAAAGAACGCGAAGCGCGCTCAACGCAAGCGCAATGCATAGAACCGCACCCGCGAACCAAGGGATCTCAACAATGCCTTTGCAGCAGTCGTGGATTGCGAGTACCGTATGCCGATTAGCACCATCGCAGAAGCAGCACTATTAGCTCAACAACTCCCATCCAATCCTCAGATACAAAGGTTGCAGTACTTGACCCAGCACGCGCTCATGCAACACGATGGGAAACATCTAGTGTCTTCCACTCAGAATCAGCTCTCGAGGTCTGAGCCACATGGTGATATTGCGCTGGTCAGTCGCACCCCTGGAGGAGGCCACGGGAGTCGGAGGAACGACAACCGCCAGCGCAATGAGGGCCACCCGTCCGCGCGTGGCAACATCGAACAAGAAGTACAACAACCCCCACAACCAGCAGGGGGCAAGGCACCACGGCCAAGATCTACTCGTGGCCAACCTTCATGATGCTCCCACGGTCGACCTCACAAAAAAATCAATGAGGGCCGCGACGCACGGCTTGTTATTGAAGTGAGGAGAAGGGACCGTCCCGGCAGGTACCACGATGACGATGACGGTGACCGTTTCCCCGCCTCCACCACCAGCATCACTGACAAGTCCTACCCCAAGGACTTCAAACTAGTCGGAATCCCCAAGTATGACGGTAAGCAGGACCCGGGCCAGTGGCTTCGTTGCTACTCCATCGCCATTGAAGTTTTAGGGGGATCCAACTCTACAAAAGCTCTCTACTTCCCGGTGGCTCTGGATCCCGCACGTGGCTTGAAAGTTGTAACACCCTAATTTTCAAATGAGGAACCTAAGTAAATTTGCTAGATTCTTTTCAGGGTGCATAAGGTTTTTATTCAAAATATTTTGATTTTAGAGCATTTACCGTGAAATAACAGTAAATTACTTAACCATGAAATGAAATATAAGGAAATATAGATTTTGTGCATTTCATACCGCATTGCATTGTTTTGTTGCTTGTCTTCATTTGGATTTAGATTTCAAATTCAAATTCAAATGCATTCAAATGCATTTCTTTTTCTCCTTCAATTTCTCTTTTGGCCCGGCCCACTCCCTCTTTCTTTTTCCCCTCTCTCCTTTCTTCCCGCAAGGCCCAGTCTAGCAGCCGTTCTTCTTTTTCCCTTCCCCGCGCAGCCCAGCCAGCCCAGTCCCTTTCTTCCCAGCCCAACCGGCGCCTCTCTCTCGCTGACAGGCAGGACCCACCTTTCGGGCCCTTCCTCAAGCTAGAGCCAGGCTCGGACTCGCGCACGAGTCTGGCCGTGGCATGGCCTCCGCCCGCGTGGTGCCCTCGGTCCCACAAAACCCGCAGCCACCGCCCTCGCTTTGCAAAACCCTAAGCCGCACAAGTCCGCCGCCACCGCACGTCAGTCGCCGTCGCCTTCACTGCCTCGCCGCTTATTTGGGGCCGCAAGCCGCCACCGCCGGAGTTCCGCCTTGGGGTAAGGGTCCTCGCCGGCCTGCTTTCCCTCTTCCTCTCCCCTTCCCGCCGTGATGCTTGCTCGCCGTCGCTGCAGTGCCGCGCCTCGCCGTCGTCCACCTTCCCTACTCCCCGATGCCCCATTCCAAGCCCCTAAACGCATTCCCCTCCTTGCTCTCTTTCTCCCAGGCCATGCCCGAGATGAAATCATGGTCGGAATCGCGTTTACACGATTCCCCGGCGAGCCTGCCGCCGCCCGCCGCTGCTTGCCCTCGCATCCGGGGTCCAGCGCCGCTATCCCGAGCCGCCAGCCGCTCCCGGCCATCTGATCTAGATCTGACGGTCTAGATTCGATCTAGACCGGGGCCAAATAACCTGATACCGATCAACCCTAGTATCTTTTGCACTTTAGCCCCTGAGTTCTATCGAAATCAACCCGCAGTCCACGGCAGTTCAAAAATATTCACAAGGAGATCCTTTTTCTTCTGTTTTAGCCCCTATCCTTTTCTAAAATAGAACCCGCCTCTGTTTTTTGTTCAGAGCCCTTCTAGTTTCAAATCTGTGACAAATAAGCTCCTAGAATCAAGTTTTAGCCATAACTTCTCCGTTTTAACTCCATTTTCATCGATTCTCGCGCTCACGCGACCCTTGCGATGTATGCAGTAGCTTTATGATGTTGTTTTTCTCTGTTTATATTGTTTGGTGTACTATTTCTTATTTATTATACTTGTTTGCTTGGATGTACTTGTGTGTTGCGATAGACGGTGCCCAGTTCAAGGGTCCGCAAGCGCAAGGCTTTAAAGACATTCCTGAGCAGCATTAGTACTTTGACGAAGGCAACTGGTCCTTGATCATATCCCGGTCCTAATGAATTTCTAAATATACATATTTACTTTATATGTATGCATGTGTCCATAATATGATGGATCCGAAACTAATGATGTGTCTAGTTTCTTTTGAACTTCCTTGATTAAACATGGGTTTATGACCACTGCGGCTGAAACCTTAGCGGACCGTTGTAAGTTATGGAATCTTTGTAAAGGCCTCGTAGTGAATCCCTAGCACTCACCTCAGAATTGTTTAAGGGCCTTGCAAACCCGGGCATCAAGGGAAACACGAGTTGTGAGTAAAGTGTACAACCTCTGCAGAGTGAAAACTGATATATCAGCCGTGCTCACAGTTAAGAGCGACTTGGATCCTCATATGATAATTGAACTTGAAGAGGAATTAAATCATAGACTATGGTTATGGTTATGGTTATATTTCTGTTATACCTGTTCTGTTTCTTTTTAATGTGGGTTTTGGTATGAACTTATATATTGAACTAAAATTTCTTATCGCAGTAAGTCGGTCGGCCTTTCCTTGCTTTTGGCCTTCATGTCATATAATTCCCAACACTTGCTGAGTACCAACTATAAGTGTGCTCACGCTTGTTATAATTGCTGCTCAGAGGAGAAAGTGATGTGAAGTCTTTTGAAAATGATGCTAAGTTCTAGGCCTACGCAATCCCCGGTCGATTGCTTATGTAGCTTGGAGTCTTCGTTTCTAGGATAAGCTGTATAACTCTAATAATCTTTTATAGTTTTTTAATTTTCTTTTCATAATAATAACATATTTGGGGAGAGACATGGATGATGAGTATGTGATATACTTATGTACAACCATTCATGCTAAAGACAAGGTGAGCTTGTTCCTATGTTATTTGTTTACTTATTTTGAGAATAGATTGCTACCTAAAAATATTATTATAATTAGGAATCATGGAGATGATGATGGAGTACTCAAAGATAGGCATGGAGGGGGAGAGGACCAGCGAGGGACGTCCAACCCAAGTTAGAGTCCTAAACAATATCAAATTTGAGTCCACCTCGGATTCCAGAACCTTACTTTACCAAAACTGATGCCCTGGCCACATACGGAGTCGGATTTGGATGTTCTATATATGGTTGGGACCATAATTTCATAGAGCTTCCAATGGCATTGGTCCCACCTCAAAATTCCTTTTGAGTCGACGGGAATCATCAACAAAAGTGTGCGTCCAGAATCTGATAGGGTGCTGTGTCACCGTCTTTTGGGCCGTTGGCCCGTGTACCGTGTTGAAGCCCGTTAGGGTTGCGTCCATGGGACTTGCACGCCCCTAACTCCTTTTTATTCAGTAGCCATCACCACTTTAGGGTTTGGGTTTTGCTTAGATTCATTCTGTCATCAAACAATGTCGCCGTTCATCGGTTTGTGAGACCCCATCTCGTAATCAAGTCTGTTTGATTGCATCTCCTGTTCTTGCTTGTGTTCTTGATTGTGCTTGCAGGCATAAGCCTTCGTGGCAAGGTCATTCGTGTGACACGGGTGATAACTAATGGGGTAGTGGTGTAGTGATTGCGGGGTTCTGTTCGTTCGGAGCCTTGGATCATCAACGTCGAGTTCTCCACCAATCAAGTTTACCGTACCTCTCGGAAGATCGGGACTCAACCTCCTATCAAGTGGTATCAGTTATCAGGTTGCCTATGAGGTATACTCGTGTGCCTTTAGATTTGTTTTGTTTTCGTCCTAAAGTCCACAAAAAACCCCTAAAAAGATTTGTTTCCCCATCCTACAACCATCGATTAGCCTTTGCACTTTCATTTTCAGAGTTCGCATCGTTGAATTTGTGCCCTAGTCATAGTTTTTTTGCTGGTTTGGGTCATGTTTTTGGTTTAGTTTACATTTTGCATAGTCGTATCTTGTCCGTTTCAATCTTGTCATCGCGTTCAGATTAGATTTGTTTCTATCCAGTTCGGTATTTTGACCATAATTCTCTATTGAGTATTTGAGTATTCTTATACTCTATGGAAAGCTTGTGCAATTATCTATAACTTTGTCAATAGTGAGATTGTCCAGAAAAATCGATATCAGGGAGTAATATGCATAGGAACAGAATCTGTTTATGACCCAGAAATTGTTGAGCAGTCTGTATTTCGGGGCCCATATTTCACATCCACTCGCTTGAGTAGTCGTAGGGGTCATATCATTGTTGTCTTCTTTTATTTTCCCTAAAATAAAAAGAACATCCCATCTGGAGCTCCGCGACATGATGAGAGATCTGTGTGATGCATTCAACATGGGCACTGAAAAGTTGAAGAGAGTTTCAGGACTTGTTGAACGGATAGACACGATGGCGACTCGTCTACCACAACCTACAACTTCTTCTGCAGATTATATACAGGATGTTGAGAGCGAGGATGTGAGAGACAACCCGTTGGAGAAGAAAGAACTTGTAAGCAAAGGTAATGATATTGGTGCTACAACTCGAGGTGAGCATAATTTTAATGCGCTCGATTTTCCCACAATTCATGCTACTGTAGAGCAATCTATAGTGAAACAATTTCTTAATTTATCTTTGTCACAAGATGGTTGTCTTGATATTCCTTGTGATAAAGAGAAGTTGTGTGATGATGCTTATGTTGTTTCGGTGCCACATCTTATGACAGAGATTGATATTGTTGTTTCTAAAACAACCACATGTGCTGAAAATAATATTTTTGTTCCTATAACCAGTGCACATGATGAGCTCACATTGTTATCTTCCTTAAATACTTTGGGTTATATTGAATTTGATATGTTGTGTAATCTGAATTGTTTGGAGGATACACTTTTTGCATGTTCTAAATTGACACATTTGCATAATCATACATATCATTTTATTGGAAGGTAGAATTATAATGGACAATATATGGTACATCGAGTTTATATTTGTTCAGATCTAAAAGCATCTTTTGTTGCACACCACCATGGTCATATAGAGAGCTACAGTAACACTAATCTTATAATATCAAGTTCCTCTAGTTTGATTTTTAAGAAACAGGTTCACTTCCAAGAAGGGGAGCATTGTTGGCTATTAAATAGGACCTCTTCAACACCTGCACTCAACCTCCTATCATTACCCAACATTGGGTATACTTAACCCATAACTAGACCATGATAGGTTGAATGGCTCTAGTTTTCTTTTGCTGAAAAGCAACAAAGAGTATGTCCTTACTTTCAAATTTTAGCTTTCAGTTTCTAGTTTCTATTAACCATTCTAGGTAAGCACCTATACTAGTCAAGCAAGATAGATATTAAGCATCCATCAAAATTATTCCATTAACCGTTACTGTTACTACTCTATGTGGCAGAAGTATCAAGCAGTCTCAATCTCCACGAGAAATGGATGATTTTGAATCGAATTTCATAACCTTGCAAGGGATCCTAACTCACACCTCGGAAACTTAACTTTCCGGGCAACCGTTCCCATCTTATTACGGGTCGTGGAACAGGGCCACCACAAGCGACTGCAGGACCATACGCGCATACAATGTGTGGGACGTATGTCTACAGTGTGACTGTATGGCTGTACTCCTGTCCACTACGTGGAACGTATTCCCACACATCGGTGCGTGTGTGTGACAAAAACCAAAATTCAAGTGGTGGGGTAAGTCCACTTGCCGGGCCAATTAGGTAATAGGCTTACCGCGTACCATATTTACGGTATGTGGCTAGTACATTCAAACACTTGACCACCACTACCACACACTGCGACCTTATCAAACTCGAATCAACACAGACGGGGTATTCTTTCAAGTCATGATATCGTACACAACCCCATCCGTTATCCTTATAGTAATTGCAGAAGACAAACAATCAACTCCTATATCGCGCGAGTGACAGGAAATCACTCGACTTCTGCCGGTCCTATTAGCAGAGCATCTATTCGGTAAAGACTCGGAAAACACAATTACATAGGTTCCTAAGTTTCATGCATCTAGGGTTTCATTACAACTTCTAAAACTTAATGCACAATATAGACATATAACATAATGAGTGCAGAATTTGAAAAACTGAGTTATGCACCGGGGCTTGCCTTCTTAGGTGGGGCTGGGGTTAGGAATGTCAACAACTTCCAAACTTTGGTTTGGGGCTTCAGTAAGATCCTTGGCAACATTCACTAGATCTTCAGAAATACCCTCTTCGGGTTCCGGGACTAGTTTGTAGGTTCCGTCTTCAAGCGTCGTTGATTCTACATGATGTGCAACGATTTGAATTAAGTGGTTATTAATTCAATAATTTTCCTTCACGATAAAGTTGCAATCCAAACACTCACATTCAATACAGCACAAAACAATGGATTTGAATTCTAAGAATTCAAATTTACTTATTATAACTTAAACCAATTAACTTTACTAGCGTCCTAATTAATTTCTATAGCTTCAAGCATAGGAGTACTGAGGTTAGGAATTTAACTACACACACCTGAAATTAATACAATACTTTGTTAATTTTTCATATTTTTAAACCTAATAGAATAGTGGTATAAAAATGAACAAATTCAAACTTAAGATAACAAGTTTTATTCTTAGTTTGAAATCTACAGAGGCTCTGGCTTTGAATTTTGATAAGTGTGTTTACCTCTATCAGATAAGCTTGCAAGAAATTATTCATAAATTTTTGAAGACAAAAACTAAGGTATTTGAATTAAATTCAAAATTCAAGTTTAAGTCAAAACCTAAGGCAAAATAGTGCTATAAAATTATTCAAAATTTACTATGAATTACTCTACGTCAAAGCAACACATGGTAAAAAGATCTAAGTATGAAAGCATTAGTAACATGCTTGAATAAATTTACTTCATTTCAAGTTTACTTTGCACGAATTTACATCAGTTCAAGTTAGAGTCCAGTACTGATGGTGAAATTTGCACACAAGTTCACTCATATCACATACAGTTGCATATCAAAAATTACATGAAATAAAGCTAACATGTAAAAGATACCTAAAAGATTCACTTTTGATAGAATTTAAAAAAGAACTTAAAATATTAAGTTTCAAACTAAACTTTAGTAACAAAAGTTGTAGAACTAGACTCCTAGAGTATAACAGAACTAGTTTGACAATTTTTGAATTTTTCTACAAATTTCTATCGATTTTCAAAGCTGGCTGATTTGAATTGAGGGGGGTACTGATATTTTTGCAGAAAAGACCCTAGAAAGAAAAGAAGACTTGCAATTGGGTCCATGGTTGGTTTGAACAGAGGGACAGCACGACGGCGATCAAATTCCAGCGAGGAGGCTCACCGGCAGCGAGGGGGAAGTGGGGGAAAAGGTTTAGGAGCTCACGGCCGACTCGGGGGTGGCAGGAACTGAGGAAGGAAGGTGCAGAGACGGCGGTTCGACGGAGGACCGAGCCGGCGCGGCGAGGTCCTGAGGTGGCGGCGGTGTTCCAGTGGCCGGAGTGTAGGAAGGCGATGGAAAAGTGGCTAGGAAGCTTCTACGTGTAGATGTGGTGTTGATGGTGAGCTTGGTGAGGGCCAAGAGGGGGCGAAGCGTCGGGACGACGGCGAGGCCGAGTGGCGGCGGTGGACAGGACTGTCGGCGTGGCATTTTGGTTGCTTGAGCATGAGGGGATGGAGAAGAGCTGGCCAGAGAGCTTTAGTGGGATGTAGTGGCGCCGGTGGAGCACGGGATTGCGGGTGTGGGGCGGCGGAGGTGGCTGTCCGCGGCGAGCAGGACTGCGGCGGAGGTTTGGCGGCGGTGCTAAGCGGAGAAGAAGAAGAGGGGCGAAATGCGGGCGTGTGAGAGGATAAAAGGAGTTGAGGAGGGCTCCTGGACGTGCTACGGAACCAAGAAGAGGCACGGGCGAGCTGGAGCAGCTGCTAGCGGCCGGCGGCACGCGTGGTGGCTGCTGGCGATGGTGGCGCGACGTGGCAGGGCAGGGAAAAGCCAGCGGGGTAGGGCGAGCTGGAGGGCTAGGTGGAGCGGGTAGAGCGGCGGGGGGCGGCTGGCAGCCCGGGAGATCACCGGCGAGGGGCGGCGGGCGGCACAGCAGAACAATAGAGAGGGAGGGGAGAGAGGAAGATGACGGGGACTTGTTCACAATTTTTCAAAAGTTCAAGGGTTTCACTGTAAAGTAAGATTTTCTTTCAAACTATGTCCCAAATGAAAATATGCCCAAAAGCAAAAGTGTATAGTTTAAAAAGAACTACAACTTTGTTTTAAGGGTCATCTTCAAAAGATTTTGGGTTTTGAAACTATTTCAAAATCTGACAAACTATCCAATTTCAAATAAAACCTATTTAAAATTCACATTCCAATTGAAACCGTAAGGTAATTCTACTTCTTACGGTGGTTTAAAAGTAAATACTTGCCTTTACAAAACTAACCTTCATCCAATTTGAAATTACCCTACCTTCAAACACATTTAGCAAAAGAACCCTAATTTTTCCATAATTACAAAAACACCCTTTAACTTGCATTTAGGCTTTAAACACATTCACAAAAACAAATACAACTTTACACCAAACCTAGTGTGTCTTGCTCCCAACTACCTGAAATGTCACACTATATGTATGGAACTTGACCCTAACATACATATAGTTATGCATTCGGTTTTATCCTTAAAATTGGGTGTGACAGAAGTGGTATCAGAGCAGTGTTGACTGTAGGATGTTAGGCTAGTTAGTAATGGTCGAATTTTAAGACTTATCTTGCTTAGTAACCCAGCTTCTGCTTGCTTGCTTTTGAAAATTGCTTATTTCTTGATTATATCCCTATTATCTCATCCTTGACTTCATGCTTGCTTCTCAAGTTTGTTGATGTTTTCCAAACTCTTTCTTGCTTTAAGGTCACCCATAGCATTCTTCTAAATATCCTCTATCTTGCACTGTCCTCGCTTTTGCTACATATGGCCAGAAACCGGCAGACCACCCGTGGACCGCCTCATCCGATCCAGCATCCTCAGGAGGTGCCTGAGCAGGAGGTGCCCAAGCAGGAGGAACCCGAACAGCCGGAGGACTTACCCGAGTTTGTGGAAGTCCATGACGATGATGATGACTACTACGGCTACTACGGAGCAGGCTGGGTGGACACTGACACTAAGGAGGAGCCCATGGAGCTGATCGAGGACCACCCAGACACTGTAGGCGACAGCGATGAGGATGCTGCAGGAGGAGACGGTGCCGATCCTGGTGCCGCAGGAAGAAACAATGTAGAAGATGGTGATGAGAACCCAGCTGCACCCGATGGTGGTGACAAGGGCCCAGATAATAATTCAGAGCCAGCCGATGCAGCAGACAAACTGCCACTCAAGCCCCATTATGAGAAGCAAATACATCGCCTGGACTTTGCTGAAGGTCCATTCCCCACACTTCTCTAGAGGGCCATGCAGAGAATCGGCTTCCCACTAATGCCATGTTATGAAGCCGCCTTGTTCAAGAATGCTAAGCATGAGGAGGAGTGGTTAGTGGCAGTGGTGATCAGTATTCCGGATGAGAAGTATGGCAGCCGGATGGAGTACTACAAGCACTTTGATGACGTACCTAGGAAGACTTTGGACGCAGGGACCAGTGAAGCTGCCAGAAGAGCTCTCTACTATCTCTGCCGTGCTTATCGGGATGAGCTCCAGCGCACCGAGTTTCAGCAGTTCCCACGCTGCAGGAAGGGTGCCACCAGTGTGCAGATTCCTATCCCACCCCTTGGGAAGGAAGTTTGCTCATGGACACCATGTAGGAGTTGGTTGCCGCTCTCAGCACTGACTTGGATGCTGCCGGAGCAGAGATCCAGGAGGTCAAGAGGAAGCTGAGGAAGACGCTCAGGAAGAAGGCGATTCTGGAAGCTCAGCTGAGGGGACATCAGGAGTTACCCTACGACAGCGATGAGTTCATCAATTACATGCCAGAGTCACCTCCCCGCAAGCGTGTTAACTACGGAGAGCCCGGCTACCGCACCCGCTACTGTTAGAGATACTAGATCTAGGAGACTAAGTTAGGAGTGTCCTTAAGAGTCTTTTTATAATCGCTAGTTCGAACGGTCTTTATAGTTTGTTTAATCTTAGCTAATGTGCTTGTGTGCTTGATTTGGTGAGAACAATTTGATTTGGATCTTTGTAATGATTGCGATAAATTGTGGAGTGATGACTATAATTATATCAAGTTTTAAATAAATCTATCTATTTTAATTGCTGTCCTTATCTTACCCTTGCTCCTATACTTTTTTCATGATTAATTTCATGAGTCTCACTTTTCTAACCGATCAGATGTTGAACACCAGGTTCGGATCAGGAGTTGATCAGCCTGCAGTACGATGTCAGGAAACTAGCAACAATACCAACCCCGATCCTCAGCAGAGTCAACAGCACCAGGCACCATCAGCAGGGATGGAGCAGTTTCTCGTAGCCCAAACTCAGCTACTAACCAACACGGTGAACACCATCGCCAACATGCAGGCTTAGATGAACCAAGCTCCACCACCGCCACCACTGCCAGCTAGAGATAGGCACAGGGAGTTCATGAGCCACAAACCTCCTTCATTTTCTCACTCACCTGATCCTCTGCAAGCTGATGACTGGATCAAGATGGTGGAGAAGATGCTGAACATCATCCAGTGTACTGACTGGGAGAAGGTCCTATATGCTTCGGGCAGATTGGAAGGAACCACTGCAGATTGGTGGGATGCTTACACCGCAGCTCATGACACCCCCAACACCATCACCTGGTAGGAGTTCAGGAAGTTCAGGGAGCAGCACATACCCAAAGGTCTGATGAAGCTCAAGAAGCAAGAGTTCCTTGCACTGAAATAGGGAGCAATGTCTATGAGTGAGTACCGGGACAAGTCCATCCAGCTATCTCGCTACGCTCCCACAGAGGGAGCAGACGATGGAGAGAAACAGGATCACTTCAGGGATGGTCTGATTGCTCGTATCAAGTATCAGCTGTTGGTGCACACTTTTGAAAACTTTCAGAAGATGGTAGACAATGCCCTCATGGTGGAGCATGCTTGCAAGGAGATGGGTGAGCAGAAGAAAAAGTTTAAGTCATCAGGGCAGTTCAGCAACATCTCACGCCCTCATTTCGCACCCCCGTAAGGAACACCTTTTTGCACTGGAGGATAGAGTGTCAACTACGGGCAGAATCAATACAAGTGTCCCAACCAACAGAACCAGCAGCAGTAGCAAGCTCAGCATGATGGTCAGTCAGTGCAACGCCCCAGTTTCCCGCAGAATCGCCAGAACACCCCTACTCGAACACCTGTGAGAAACAATACCCCTATTTCCACTGGTGGCAACACGTGCTTTAGATGTAGCGAGACTAGTCACTACGCCAATCGTTGCGCCAAGGGAAATACCCAGAACACTCCAGGCTAGTTCAGCAACAGTGGACAGAGGCAGACTCCACAGCAGAAACAGCCTAGAAATGACAACCAGATGCTGCAGAACAACAAGGGTCAGCAGAACTACGTCCGCGGGCATGGGAATCATGTGGCCGCGGAGACCGCTCAGGAGGCTCCAGACGTTGTGAGTGTATGTTCCTAGTCAACTCAGCCCCTGCATCAGTTTTATTTGACTCTGGAGCATCGCATTCTTTCATTTCTGCCAAGTACGTTGCTAAGTACACCATTCTCCTATGCACCATGCCTAGTTCCATATCTAGTGAATTCACCTGGGGGAAATATGACGGCTTTGTATTAGTGTCTTGGGTGAAAATACAGATTATGGGAAGGTGAACAGTTTGAGTTTGTTGCAACACTTCCATCAGCAGCAGACTGTGCAGTGAATCAGTTGAAGGCAGATTTGATTCAGGACATCAAAGTGGTGTGACACAGTACCCGGTCAAATCCTGGACACATTGGAGAGAATCACCCGGAGTAAGAGCATTTGGATATGTAAGGTTCAACGGAGTCACCATGCAGAGGATGAGGCTACTTGGAAACAAGAGGACGAGTTACAGGCAGAATTTCCCAAGCTCTTTTCTAGCCCAGCCGAATCTCGAGGACGAGATTCCTTTTAAGGGGGGTAGATTTGTAACACACTAATTTTCAAATTAGGAATCTAAGTAAATTTGCTAGATTCTTTTTAGGGTCCATAAGGTTTTTATTCAAACTATTTTGATTTTAGAGCATTTACCATGAATTAATAGTAAATTACTTAACCATAAAAAGAAATATAAGAGAATATAGATTTTGTGCATTTCATGCCGTATTGCATTGTTTTGTTGCTTGTCTTCCATTTGAGTTTAGATTTCAAATTTAAATTCAAATGCGTTCAAATGCATTTCTTTTTCTCCCTCTCTTTCTCTTTTGGCCCGGTCCACTCCCTCTTTCTTTTTCCCCTCTCTCCTTTTCTTCCCGCAAGGCCCAGCCCAGCAGCCTTTCTTCTTTTTTCCTTCCCCACGCGGCCCAGCCGGCCCAGTCCCTTTCTTCCCAACCCAACCGGCACCTCTCTCTCCTTTCCTTCCTCTCTCTCGTTGACAGGCGGGACCCACCTGTTGGGCCCGTCCTCAAGCTCGAGCCAGGCTCGGACTCGCACCCGAGTCCGGCCGCGGCACGGCCTCCGCCCACGCAGTGCCCCAGGCCCACATGCCGAGACCTCTCGGCCGCACTGAAAGCCGCCGTCCCGTGCCCTCGGTCCCGCAAAATCCGCATCCGCCACCCTCGCTTCGCAAAACCCTAAGCCGCGCAAGTCCGCTGCTACCACACCTCGGTCGCCGTCGCCGTCGCCACCTCGCCGCTTCTCT
The DNA here is from genome assembly GCF_002211085.1 of Panicum hallii. Lineage (NCBI taxonomy): Eukaryota > Viridiplantae > Streptophyta > Magnoliopsida > Poales > Poaceae > Panicum > Panicum hallii. The sequence goes on from NC_038050.1 coordinate 26,961,587, forward strand.
ATTGCCGTGAGCTGCCGCCGGAGTTCCGCCTAGGGGTGAGGGTCCTCGCCGGCCTGCTTTCCCTCTTCCTCTCCCCTTCCCACAATGATGCTTGCTCGTCGTTGCTGCCATGCCTCGCCTCACCGTCGTCCGCCTTCCCCGATCCCCAACGCCCCATTCCAAGCCCCTAAACGCGTTCCCCTCCTCGTTCTCTTTCTCCCAGGCCAAACCCGAGCCGAAATCATGGCCTGAATCACGTTTACACGATTCCCTAGCGAGCCCTCTGCTGGTTGCCCTCTCCGCCGGTGTCCAGCGCTGCTACCCTGAGCCGCCAGCCGCTCCTAGCCATCCGATCCAGATCCGACAGTCTTGATTAGATGTAGTCCGGGGTCAAATAACCCGATACCGATCAACCTTATGATCTTTTGCACTTTAGCCCCTGAGTTCTATCGAAATCAAACCGCAGTCCATGGCAGTTCAAAAGTATTCACAAGTAGATCCTTTTTCTTCTATTTTAGCCCCTATCCTTTCCTAAAATAGAACCTACCATCCTTAGCCCTCTGTTTTTCAATCTAAACTCTAGATTTAAGGTTTAGTTATGTTTTAGCACTCGGTTACATTGTTCAGAGTCTTCCTAGTTTCAAATCTCTTACAAATAAGCTCCTAGAATCATGTTTTAGCCATAACTTCTCCGTTTTAACACCGTTCTCATCGATTCTCGCGCTCACGCGACCCTTGCGACATATGCAATAGCTTTATGATGTTGTTTTGCTTTGTTTATATTGTTTTGTGTACTGTTTGTTATTTCTTGTACTTGTTTGGTTGTATGTAATAGTGTGTTGCGATAGACGGTGTGCAGTTCGAGGGTCCGCAAGAGCAAGGCTTCGAAGACGTTCCTGAGCAGCAGCAGTATTTTGACAAAGGCAAGTGGTCCTTGATCAAATTCCGATCCTAATAATTTTCTAAATACATATATTTACTTTATATGTATGCATGTGTCTATAATATGATGGATCCCAATCTAAGGATGTGTCTAGTTTCTTTTGAACTTCCTAGATTAAACCTGGGTTATTATATTTATGTTGTAGCTATGCTAGTTGCTTTTTACTTAGATTTTTGTTGGATAACCTGGAAATCACGCTACACTTGTTTAACTTCATGTTCTGGAATACCTTTATGGTGATAATTAAGATCATTGCATTAACTGGAACATGGAGAACCACTTAGGAAAAAAGTGCAACCATAATACTACGTGGCTCTGATCTTGGCTAATTAATTCGAAACTTTAGCTTGTAATGGTCTTGCCGAAAGGGCAAAAGGGGAGTACGTTGATGGGGTAGCTAGGTTCTCTTGAGGCGTAGATATGATCCTGGTTAAGGCATCTTCCTCATTAGGGAGGTTTATGACCACTGCGGGCTGAAACCTTAGCGGACCGTTGCAAGTTAGGGAATCTTTGTAAAGGCCTCGTAGTGAATCCTTGCCACTAACCTCAAAAGTGTTTAAGGGCCTTGCGAACCCGGGCATCATGGAAAACACGAGTTGTGGGTAAAGTGTACAGCCTCTGCAAAGTGAAAACTGATATATCAGCCGTGCTCACGGTTAAGAGCGGCTTGGACCCTCACATGATAATTGAACTTAAAGATGAATTAAATCATGGACCATGTTTATGGTTATGGTTATGTTTCTGTTATACCTATTCTGATGTGGGTTTTGGTATGAACTTATACCTTAGTAATCAGGTGCTAGTAAAACTTGACCAACTAAAATTGCTTATCGCAGTAAGTCGGTCAGCCTTTCCTTGCTTTTGGCCTTTATGTCATATAATTCCAAACACTTGCTGAGTACCAACCATAAGTGTATTGACGCTTGTTATAATTGCTGCTCAGAGGAGAAAGTGATGTGATATCTTTTGAAGATGATGCTGAGTTCTAGGCCTACGCAACCCCCGGTCAATTACCTGTGATGTTTGGAGTTTTCGTTTCCAGGATAAGCTGTATAACTCTGATAATCTTTTACAGTCTTTTAATTCTTTTTTCATGATACTGTTGCTGATTATGCACTAATGAAGTCACTATATGTATGGAACTTGATCCTGGCATACATATAGTTATGCATTCGGTTTTGTCCTTAAAACCGAGTGTGACAAAAGCCTCAAGCCAAACTCCATCAACTCGTGGGAGGACCTCAAGCAGGCCTTCATCGACAACTTCTAGGGATCCATGATCAGGGCGGGCACTCACCACGACTTGTCATAGGTGAAGCAGGAGATGAAGGAGACCCTAAGGTCTTACAAATGGTGTTTCTTTGAGATGCGCGCCACCATTGCCAACATCTCCGATGAGGACATCATGCGTTGTTTCCAACACGGCCTCTTCTAGAAGAACACGTACCACGACTTTGGGCGCAACCGCCCAACTACTGCCATGGAGCTGCGTGACATGATGGCCAGGTGGGCTGACCAGGAAGATGAGGAAAATGACCACTTTCCCAAGTGCAACCACGACAAACAAGGCAACAGCAATGGCCACTTCAACAAAAGCCAGCGGAACCACTCGGGAAACGCTCGAAAAACAAGCCAGACCATGAAGTTGTAGCTATTGAGCAAAACCCGCGCGGCAAGAAGTCGGGGAACAACCACTCGGACTACGAGCAAGTCATGCATAAACAATACTCGATACACCCGAAGTCGCGACATACGCTTTTCGAGTGCGTCACCATCCGAAAATCACTCAATGCTCCACCCCTCCCCCAACCAGGAAAGTGAAAGGATGTCACACCCGGTTTAGAAAAGTTAACCGAATGCATCCCATATGTGCGCCAGGATCAAGTTCCGCACATATAGTAGACGTCACAAGCGAATATCCGAACAATGCATTAACGAATAAGAGTATAATAGTACTTTATTACATGACCGACAGTCTTAACCTTAAGCGAATAAATAAACGTCGATAAATAGCAGCGGACTTCAACTTCACAGGCAGTTGACTGGGAGACACTCGCCTAGAAATCTCCAATATCCTCGGGAAACTCCGGAAAGTTGTCTTGTTCTGAGCAGCATTGGTTTTAATAAAGCAAGCGTGAGTACACTTATGGTTGGTACTCAGCAAGTGGAGTAAATTATATGACATGCAAGGCCAAATCAAGGATAAGCTGACATGGTTTGACTGCGATAAGCATTTTAGTTGGTCAAGTTTTATTTAGCAAGCGTTAACTAGGTTTAAGTTTATACCAACCCTTATATACAAGACTGAGTAAATAAACAACAACAACAATAAAGGACAACAGCTTAAGTCATCTTCAAGTTCAATTATCATGTGAGCGTCCAAGCCGCTCTTAACCGTGAGCACGGCTGATATATCAGTTTTCACTCTGCAGAGGTTGTACACTTTACCCACAGCTCGTGTTTCCCTTTATGCCCGGGTTTGCAAAGCCCTTAAACACTTCCAAGGTGAGTGGCAGGGATTCACTACGAGGCCTTTACAAAGATTCCCTAACTTGTATTGGTCCGCTAAGGTTTCAGGCCGCAGTGGTCATAACCCTCCCTAATGAGGAAGACGCCTTACCCAGGATCATATCTACACCTCAAGAGGACCGGGCTATACCCCATCAACGCGCTCCCCTCTTGCCCTTTCGGTAAGACCTTTTCAAGCCAAGGTTTCTAATTAATTAGCCAAGACCAGAGCCATATAGTACTGTGGTTGTACTGTTTTCCTGGGTGGTTCTCCATGTTCCAATTCATTCGATAAGCTTGTTTGATTGCCATAACATTATTCCAAAGGACATGAGAGATATAGGAGGTAACATGGTTTCCAAACATCCAAAAACTATTGATAAGCAGCTAGCGTAGCTAGAACATAAATAAAAACAACCCAGGTTTAAACAAGGAAGTTAAATCAAATCTAGTCATATCCTTAATTGGGTTCCATCATATTCTAGACACATGCATGCATAAAAGTAAAGGTGTAATTGTGACATTAATAGGACTGAAAACATGATCAAGGACCACTTGCCTTCGTTAGCAAACTGCTGCTGCTCAGGAAATTCTTCAAAGTCTTGTCCCTGCGGATCCTCGAACTGCGCACCGTCTAACGTCGCACACGAGCACATACAAACAAGCAAACAAAATAAAATAAGAACAGTACACCAATCAATGAAAACAGAACAAAATAATATTTTAAAAACATTGTGCAAGTTGTAAGGATCGCGTGAGCGCAAGAATCGATGAAAACGGAGTTAAAATGGAGAAGTTAGGGCTAAAACGGGGTTCCAGGGGCTTATCTGCGAAGATTTAGATCTAAAAGGACCTAAAACAGAGAAACCAGGGGCTAGATCGTAATTAAACCCTAGACAGAGGGGCTAGCACGCAAAACTGAGGGGTTTTGGACGGCGGGTTTGATTTTGAAAATCCTCAGGGGTCTAAACAGAAGAATTTGGACCAAAATGCGAATACTTTTGAATTGGGCAGGACGGCGGGTTGATTTCGGGGAAACTTAAGGGCTTATTTGCAAAAGGACGCGGGTTGACCGGTACGCGATCTGATTGACTCGCGGCTGGATCGGTTGCGGGCCGGTGGATCTCGATCGGACGATGGAGGAGCGAGGGGAACAGACGGGCGGCGGCGGGGCTCGTCGCCGGCGGCCCGAGCGGCGGCGCTCGGCCGGACTTCGCCGGAAAACGCGATATCGCGTTACCGGCCTCGGTTTTGAGCGGGGTTTGGACGGGAAGATAGAGGACGTCGCGGGGAACCGATCTAGGGGGTAGAGAGGGGGAGGCAGCGGCCGTAGGCGGTGGCCGGCGGCGAGAGGCGGCGCGGATCGGGCGGCGGAGCCGGCGGACGCGGGGAAGCCGGGGAGGAGGAGAGGGAAGGCGGCCGGGGAATCCTCACCACCACGCGGTGCTTCGGGGGTGGTCAATTGACGGCGGGCGGCAGCGGATCGACGGGGCGGCGGCGACCCGAGGCGAGGGCGGCACAGCGGCGGCGGCGGCTAGGGTTTAGGCGCAAGGCGGCGGTGCGGCTAGGGTTTAGGGGGCCCGGGGTGCGGCGGCTTTTAAAGGGCGGCCGAGGGGCGCCTGGGCGAGTGGGCCCGAGGCGGGGACGGCGCGGGGGGAGCGGAGGTCGCGCGGAGGCGAGCCGGACTCGAACCCGAGTCCGGTGCGGTGGGGAAGACGGGCCTGACAGGCGGGACCCGCCTGTCAGTGCCAGAGAGAGGGAGAGAAGGGAGAGAGCGGGGTGCGCGCGCGGGCTGGGCCGCGCGGGGTGGACCGGACCGAGCAGAGAGAAGAGAGAAAAGGGAAAAAGGCCGGGCTTCGCGAGGGGAGAGAGAGAGAAGGAGAGGGGAACTGCGGGCCGGGCTGCAGAGGAAAGAAAGGGGAGGAGGGGGGTGGCCAGCCGGGCTGGGCTGGGCCCAAAGGGGAGAAAAGAGGGGGAAAAAGAGAAAGAGCAAATGCCTTTTTGAAATTTGAATCAAGGAATTGAATTCAAACTTAAATCCAAAAGAACTACAACCAAGGAAACAATGCAAAGAGCATGAATGCACATGACATATATTTTCCCTACATTTATTTTATACTTTTTAAGAAAATTGCTTATCAAAATTCATGTAACCCTTTAACCCATCATGCCATTCAAATTACTTTTGTACTTTGCAAAATTAGGGTGTTACAAAGGACAAGGAGGATGATGAAGAAGGAGGTGACAAGTCGGGGTCTCAAGACTTCCAGGATCCAAAGAACGTCATCAACATCATCTTTGTAGAGACGGCGGATTCCCCACCAAGCACGCGCGGAAGCTAACCCTATGCGAAATACTCTCTGTGGAGCCAGCCACGACAAGGCCCTTGAGATACAGTGAGGTTCCGATCTCCTTTCCCAGGGATGACCAATGGACCAGCTTCTCCGAGCTGGGAAAATTCCCGCTCGACCTAGACCCTGTCATGGCAGGCTCACAGCTCACCCGAGTACTCATAGATGGCGGAAGCGGCCTCAATCTGCTCTTCGCGAGTACTCTCAAGAAGATGGGACTGGACATCTTCAAGATGCTTACTCCTAGCAAAGCTCCCTTCTACGGCATCGTCCCGGGCAATGTGGAAACACCACTTGGGTCAGTGGTCCTGCCAGTCACCTTCGGGACAAAAGACAACTACCGCACCGAGTACATCAAGTTCGAGGTGGCGGATTTTGACTCGTCCTACCATGCCATCCTTGGCAGGTCGCCACTAGCGAAATTCATGGCCGTGCCCCATTATGTCTATCTGCTACTCAAGATGCCAGGCAGGACAGGTGTACTCAGACTCCGTCGCGACCTGAAGAAGTTGTACGACTACAACCAGGAGGTGATCGAGTATGCCACGACTTCACATGTGCCAGAATCGTCTGTAGAAGTACTCGCGGCCACGCTGAAGCTGACCAACATAGAGATGGAAATCTCCAACCAATGGCCAAGCCAGTCGAGGGTTAAACCTAACCCCAGCGACGTTGGCATCAGGACCATCTAGATGCAAGAAAGCGATCGATTCAAGACAGCTCTAATTGGAGGTGGCTTAGGCGACAAATAAGAAAGCGCGCTCGTCAGCTTTCTTTGGGCCAACCGTGACATATTCGCGTGGAAACCAGCGGATATGCCAGTGGTGCCCAAGGAGTTGATCAAGCATTGCTTGAAAGTTGATCCTAAAGCCACTCCAAAGAAGCAACGACTGTGACATTTTGCCCCCGACAAGAGGGAGGCCATCAAGAAAGAATTAGCAAAATTACTCGCGACTGGTTTTATCAAGGAAGTATACGATCCTGAGTGGTTAGCTAACCCTGTACTTGTACTCAAAAAGAATAATAATGAATGGAGGATGTGTGTGGATTATACTGACCTCAATAAACACTGCCCGAAGGACCCCTTCGCACTTCCACGCATCGACTAAGTCATCGACTCCACGGCTGGCTGTGTTTTGCTCTCTTTCCTCGACTGCTACTTGGGCTATCATCAGATAGCTCTCAAGGAGGAAGACCAAATCAAAACAGCGTTCATCACCCCCTTTGGAGCATATGCTTACACTACAATGTCTTTCGGGTTGAAGAATGCAGGAGCCACCTATCAACAGTCCATCCAACTGTGCCTCGCGGACCAACTATACCGCAATGTTGAAGCTTATGTGGATGATGTGGTCATCAAGACCAGATCCCATGATGAGTTCATCACTGATCTCGAGGAGACTTTCAATAGCTTGCGACGGTTTTGATGGAAGCTCAACCCGACAAAGTGCATCTTTGGTGTGCCTCAGGGCAAACTACTCAGGTTCATTCGTCAGTCACCGCGGGATCGAAGCAAATCCAGAGAAGGTTAACGCCATCATAGCCACAGATGCTCCCAAAATGATCAATGACATCCAGAAGCTCACTGGCTGTATGGCAGCTTTGAACCGCTTCATCTCCCGACTTGGAGAAAGGGGACTACTGTGACAGTTCATGTATTTGTAATGCTAGACATATATTTTGTTAGTGTGAAATATATGTTTGTTAAGTGTAAAGCTTGTGTATGTTTATGTGAAGCTTTTGAAAACTTCAAGTGCAAGTAAAAAAGGGGTATTTTTGTAATTACAGAAAAACCTAAGGTTGTTTTTGCAAAATGTATTTGGATAAGGGTAATTTCAGAATAAGTGAAAGATGGTTTTGTAAACATGTTTTTCTTATTTTGTGTCTTGTAAAAAATATATATTATTATCCAAAAGTTTCATTTGAAATGTGTATGTTGAAGTGTGTAAAAATTTTGGGTAAAGTGGTAAAAATAATGGTATTTATGTAATTTTATAAAAATACAAGTCCTTTTATGCAAATGTTTGATTTACAAAAGTAACTTTCAAATTCATTTAGGGCTAAAGTGTAAAAAGTGCAAGTCATCATGACACGTCTATCCAATCATTATGACGAGTCTATCGCGTCATCATGACGTGTGATAAATGCTTGCATTTAGGTCCTGAATTTTATAAAGTTTCATTCTTTTGGACAAAAGCAATTCAAGTCCGCTTTTATTCAAAGATTCACGTGTAAAAATATAAGTTTTGAGTTTTTGAACTTGAGCCCTAAAGCAATGTTGTAGAGCTTGAAAAACTCTCCAACTTTCGTTTTGGGCATTTCCTCATTTGGGTTTTAAATCAACGGGAAATTTTGTTTTACAGATAGGCCCTTGCAGTTTTCTGTAATTATGCATAAGTCCTTGGGAAATCCTAGTTCCCTTCCTCCTCTGCTTTTCCTCTCTCTGTTCCTTCTTATCCTCTACTGGCGGCGCCCTTATCTCCTGTTTCTCTCTCCCTCTCGTTTCTCTGGGTCGGCACGGGAGCACACGGCTCCGGCGGCGAGCGGCAGGACGGTTCCCAGGCGCGGCGTGCGGCTTGGCAGGCGCCTGGGCGAGCGCGGTGTGGAGCGCAGGAGGGCGAGCGGCGGCTCGGCTCGGTGGCAGGCGAGCGGCCCACGCGCGCGGGAGGCGCTGGCGGTGCGGGCGGCTCGTGGGCGCGGCGGCTGGCGAGCGACGGCGGCTCGGCCGCAGCCTAAGCGGCAGAACGCGGCGCCAGGTCGGGACGGAGGTGCGGCCCAGGCGGGTGAGGCGCGCGGGCAGGCGGACGCGTGGGGAGCGGAGGCGCAGCGCGGCAGAGGGAGCAGGCAGAGCGGAGCGCGGCACGCGGCGAGCGCCGAGCCAGGGCGGCGCGCGGCGCAGCGCGAGCAGGCGGAGGTGCGCGGGCCGAGCGGCGTGCGGCCCGGCAGGGCGAGCGGCGGCTTGCGGACGCGTGAGGCTAGCGCGTGGCGCGGCCCAGGCGGAGCAGAGAGCGGTGCTGGCGCGTGGGCGGCGAGCGGGCCCAGGCCAGGCGGGGCGCGCGGAGGTGATGCGGCTCGGCCGAGCACCTGGGTGGCAGGCCAGAGTTGGCGCATGGAGGCTGGGCTTGGCGGCACGCATGAGCCGACGGCACAGGAGCGGATCCAGGCGCGGAACGGCCAGGCGAGTGGCTCGGGCGCGGGACCGGGCAGCGCTGGGGCAGGCCTGTGCGAGCTGGTGGCGCGGCGTGGATGTGCACAGGCGTGGAGACGCACGGGAGCGAGCCAGCGCAGGCGGTTTGGGTGGCGCGGAGCTGCGGCGTGTGCGGCGCCAGAGCGAGGCCGCAGCAAGTGATGGCGCGAAGACGCGCGAACGCGGGAGGAGGTACGGCGTAGTACTGGCGGCTCGGCGTGGACTGGCAGGGAAACAACGAGGCCCCCGTGTGAAGGAGCTGCGGCACGTGCGACGCGACGCGAGTGCTGGAGTGGAGCTCAGGACCGGTGGCAGCGTGCAGACGCGCGCGCGGATGTGGAGATGCTGCAGCGTGACTGTTCGGGGCGAACCCGCCCAGGAGGCAGTAGAGTCGCATGGGGAGGACGTCGGAGGCTGTTAAAGGGAAAGCAGCGGATGAGGTCAAGCGACACTGCGGACTGCTCGCGGAGGATATGGAGATGGCCCCGGTGCGAGCGGGTCGCACGAGCATGCGCGTAGTGACGCGCAGAAGTTGGCGGTGTGTGCAGATGTTGTGCGGCCGGAGCCGAGCGGACCCATGGGCATGAACAGGCGATGCTGGAGTACGATGTGCCAAGCAGCGGCACGCGCAGGAGGAGTTATGGTGGAGGGTTTTTGCGCGAGATACGGATACACGGTGACATCGGCCCTAACTATACCACGGAAATCTCTAAGGACGCAAGAGTGGCCGCGTCGAGGACGCGAGCTCGCTCGCGCATAAGATGCACGAGGGGCAGCGAGCTGGAAGGAGAGGAGGCGAATCGAAGGTGACGGTTACAGCACGGCGAGTTCGGAAGGAGCAACTGCGCAGCGGCAAGGCGGTCAGGATAGGAGTAATGCGGCGCGAGTTCGACGCGCAGCGCAAGACCAACGACGAAGTTGCAAGACCCGAAGGTCCGAGTGGAATTGAACTAGCGCGTTCGCGAGTGCGAGCGGAAGTGTTTGCCAGTGGCCGGCACGACTCGATTCAGCAAGCGCATGCGTGTACAAGACAACAGGCCATCTTCCACCCACGGCAACCTTTCCCGGCAAACTTCTTCGTCATCCACGGGATCTCGTCACCGTCGAACTTTTCTCTTTGCCAATCCTGTTCGCCACGGGACTTCACTTTCTGTCCGTTCTTCTCCATAACCAAGGTTTGACCTGACCTACTGACTCTTCTTAATGCCGGCGACTCTTTTGCCGGAATATCGTCGTTAACTTCCTGCTATTTGTTTCCCGGACCAGGGACTTGATTGCTATGTTTTAGAAAGTTCTAGGGTGTTCTTTGTAAAATTTCCAAAGCTTTCTGTATTTCAAATCGATGAACTTCTACATTTCATAGATTTTCGTAAGAAGTTCATAAAAGTGTAAAATCAGTTTCGTTTGAAACCCTAAGTCAAAACCTACAAGTTTTATGTTGTAATCTTGAGTGAAAGTCTTTGATGTGTGGTTTAGGTCAAATGTTAGGGAATGAATGTTTTATTGTGCTTTATATTGTATGCTTGTGTTATAACTGAAAAGTAAGCCATAGAATATAGATCTTAAATAGAAATATGTGATGTTTCGTTAAACCTTTCATATGAGTGCTTTTATCCCTGCCATCCAAACTTTAACCTGGTCTCGATTGCCATTTCCTTAGGATCCTTTTCGTAAAAGGATCCCTGTTAGTTTGTGTATGTCTGCTGCTTAGCCAAAACATCTCTACGGTTATGCCTCAGCGTCGGCTATCAGTTCAGCCTCTAAGCATTCGTTTCCCTTGAGTCTAGGATGTTTCTGTGTAACAGCTGTCAGTCGATGTTTCTACCACCGGCTGGTTAGCTGATATAGTTGTTACCTTTCTAGTATCGGCTACTGCCGATACAATTCTTTTGTTCTGTCCTACATCGGCTGCACATAGTCGATATATCGGAGATGCACACACGATCTTAAGGTTCTTGCCATCGACCTATCCAAACCGATTTTAGTTACTCTCCATATCAGTTATGGCCGATCAATCCTTAGTTTTCTCATCCTTATCCACATACTTCTATCAGTCGATTTATCGACTGAGAGATCGGCTATATATCTATCGGTCATATACCCTTAACCACATTCCGTTCGGCTATACGTCACTCAATTGTTGTGCTGACATAATCGAGTCGATATAACCACACTTAGTTACTTAGAATAACACTTAAGCACATCTCAGTTAAGACAACGGCTTTAGGAATCATCCCTCTACTAAAGTAATCGATGCTCTCATCGATCATCTAGGAACACGATGCACCTTTCCATCGGCTAAACCTCTATTGTTTCCAATCGGCTCTGTTGTAATCTTCAACGAGTAGCCGATTCTAGTTAGTTGTCCCCCTAGAGCTCTATCTAGGTTTAGTTCAGATCTTTTTGGTTGATATGTGAATAGTATGTTGTATGAATGCTGGTTTGCAATTGAATTGTGAAGTAAGGTAGTTTTATGTGCACACTTTGAATGAAATGTTGCATTGCATGTAGATACGATTACTTCGGCAACAGTACCTACGAGATCTCCCCAGAGTCTACGGAGGATGTTCCTGAAGACCAAATAAACGTCACCAAGGGATTAACTGAAGCCCCGAACCAAAGTTCGGAAGATATTGACATTTCTGACTTCAGTCCCACCAGTAAAGGCAAGCCCCGGTGCACATCCCAATATTTCAAGTTATTACAATTTTATTATGATATTATATATCTTGCATTACGTCTAGGAGTTGAGATGAAACCCTAGTTGCATGATCTCTTAGGAATCCAATGTATTGAACCCGAGTCCTTATCGCTTAGATGCTCTGCTAAATAGGACCGGTAAAAGTCGGGTGATTTCCTGTCACTCGCGCGATATAGGAATTGCTTGTTTACAATTCTGCAATCACTATAAGGATGATGGACAGGGTCATGTGCTGTATCATGACCTGAGGATTACCCTATCTGTTTTGATAAAAGTTTTAAGGTCGAAATGTGTGGTAGTGGTGGCTAAGCTTTTGAAAGTACTAGCCACATACCGCGAAATATGGTAAGCGGTAAGCCTAGTACCCGAATGGCCCGGCAAATGGACTTGTCTCCACCACTCGACTTTTATTTTATGTTTACACGCACCGACGTGTGGGAGTACGTTCTGCATGGTAGACAGGAATACGGGTTTTGTAGTCGCGCTACAGACGTATGTCCTGCACGAGTGATGTGCGTACGGTCCTGCAGTCGCTTGTGGTGGCCCCGATCCATAACCCGGAATATGAGGGAAACGGTTGCTTCGGAATGCCCTGTTGGTATTCCAAGCATGTGAGTTAGGTTACCTTGCAAGGTTAAATTCGATTCGAATCGTCCGCCTCTCACGAGGATTGAGACTGCTTATTCCTTCTGCCATATCGAGTAAAAAGTGTAATTGTTGATGGAACAATCTTGATGGATGATAATCTATATCTTGCTTGTTTAGTATAGGTGCTTACCTAGAATGGTTAATGAAACTAGAATCTGAAAGCTAAAACTTGAAAGTAGACTATACCCTTTCTTGCTTTTCAGCTGAAAATAAACCCAGAGCCTTTACAATGCCTTCATGAGTCTAGTTATGGGCTAAAGTATACCCAATCCCGGGTAAGCCTTGCTGAGTATTAGTATACTCAGCTTTGCTAGTTTTATGTTTTTCAGGTAAAGCCTTTGAAGATCCTACTCTTCCCCTGCCTTGGCCCTATGCTCTTCCAGAAGATTGGTCCATGGAATGGGATCCGTCCCCGGCCAACACTGATGATACCGAGTGATGTCGTGCCTGGGCTTAGCATGACATCCATCTTGACGGCATGTTGTGAATCGTCGCGTATGTTTTCCGCTGCTAAAAACCATAACTTTAACAGTTTGTAATGTTTTCTCTAAATTTGAAACTTTGCACTAATGTTGGAAACTCTTGTAACGTAATTCTCTGTGATGTAAAATATGATGGTGACTGTATCTCTGGACTCACCTTCATGTGAGGTAACCTTATTGATCCTGTATTCGGTGGTTTATCGGGACGTTACCCGACAGGCCAAGGGATTATACCATTTGAAGCACGTTGGAGCCCTCAGGAATGGACTCACGTACTTGAGCCGGTATAATTCAGGTTGCTCAAGCGCCACGACAAGTTCAAGTGGACCAAGAAGGCAAACCAGGCGCTACAAGATCTCAAACATCACTTGCAGTCGCCACCCATCCTGACGGCTCCCTAACCAGGTGAGAACCTGCTACTCTACATCACCGCGACTACTCACGTCGTTAGCACGACAATCATAGTGGAACGACAAGAAGAAGGCCATGCCAATGGGGTGCAATCACCAGTTTACTTCATCAGTGAAGTCGTCTCTAAATCTAAGGTTCGTTACCCGATGATTCAAAAAATTCTTTACGGTATACTCATCACTTCCAGGAAGCTTCGCCACTACTTCGATGTAGACAATATCCTGGTGGTCTCTGACTTCCCATTGGCGGATATCCTCCACAATCGGGATGCTACCAGGCGCATCTCCAAGTGGGCAGTGGAGCTGGGAGCCCTTACACTCAACTTCAAGCCCCGGACAGCCATCAAGTCGCAGGCACTAGTCAATTTCATGGCAGAGTGGTGAGAAAACCAAGTGGAAGCCCTAACAAACCAGCCGGAGCATTGGGTCATGTAGTTTGATGGTCCACTCAAGCTCGGTGGCAGTGGTGCGGGAGTACTTTTCATCAGCCCGAGAGGAGAATAGATCAAGTACGTGTTTCAAATACTATTTGAGGTCTCCAACAACGAGGCCAAGTATGAGGCATTGTTGCACGGGCTACGCGTGGCAATCTCCCTGGGCATCAAGCAACTACTTATCTATGGTGACTCCTTACTGGTGGTTCAACAAGTTAATAAGGAGTGGGATATCAACAAGGACACCATGGACACCTACGTCATGGAAATAAGCAAGCTCGAGATAAAGTTCTCAGGGCTGGAAATTCATCATGTGGTTCGCGACAACAACATGGGCACGGACATGCTCTCCAAACTAGGTTCTGGTCAAGCTACCATCCCACCAAGATTTTTTGTTCACGAGTTGCATCACCCTTCCATCAGGGCACCAGACTCAAGTTCCATCGCTCCAGGTCCTAAGGAACCCGACTGAGAGATCTTGATGATCAAGGTCGACTGGAGGGTGGCCTTCATCGACTAAATCCAGGAGCACAAACTACTCCCCAGCGTTGACCCAAAAATTGTTGAAGCTACTCGCATCCTACGGCGCAGCAAAGGATATGTTCTAGTTGGGGGCAATCTGTACAAGCGTGGATCAACATCAGACATACTCATGAAGTGTGTCAGCAAGGAGGAGGGTAAAGACATACTCCAAGAGATTCACGAAGGCGTGTGCGGAAACCATGCTGCTTCTCACACACTAGTTGGCAAGGCATTTCAATCTAGTTTCTACTGGTCGACTGCTTTGGCAGATGCCAAAGCACTCATTTGCCTATGCACCAACGGTCAATTCTTTGTCAAACAGCCTCATGTTCCGGCTCATAACCTTATCACCATACCACCTTCAAGGCTGTTTGCATGCTGGGACTTGGACATGATTGGACCCTTCACAACTGCGCCAGGAGGTTTCACACACGTGTTGGTCGCCATCAACAAGTTTACAAAGTGGATTGAGTACAAACCAATCGCAACGCTCAGTGCAAATCGAGTGGTTACTTTCATCTGCGATATCTTAAATCGCTTTGGCTTCCCCAACACCATTATCAGAGATTTGAGATCCAATTTCCACTCGCATCAATTCTGGGATTTCTGTGAATGAAGCTCCATTGAAGTTAAATATGTTTCAGTGGCTCATCCTCGGGCCAATGGCTAGGTAGAGTGTGCCAACAGCTTGATTCTTGATGGACTGAAGAAAATGAGAACAGCAAAAAGGACGGAAGTGGATCAATGAGATCTCATCAGTAGTCTGGGGGCTTCGAACACAACCAAGCAAAGCCACAGGCCAGTCATCTTTTTTTCTCGTATATGGGTCTGAGGGTATATTACTAGCTGACATGATGTGGAAGTCTCCATGACTGAAAATATTTGAAGAAGGTGAGGCTGATAGTGCAAGACATCTTGAACTTGATTTACTGAAGGGGCTTCGCTCCCATAATCCCAGTGCCTAATTACTAGAGTACAACTAGTCTTTTTTGGTCTCTGAAGGGCCTTTGTGCTAATACTTCTAGTACAACTCCGTCTTACTGGATTACAACCAGTATCATGTGCAAGTTTACTGAAGGGGCCTTACTCCCTTATTTCCAGTAACATATTACTTGTTTTCGACTTGTACATTGTGTTATTGCAGGGGCCTTGCTCCCATGACAAGATTTTTACTTGTTTGCGACTGGTCCCACACCTGTTCGACTACTTGTCTTGACTACAATCCTAGTTGGGATTGATTCCAACTAGATGGCTTCATCGATTGCTCATCCACTAGCGGCTACTTGCTACGGTTGGGCTCGGGGGGCTAGCGCCACCTTTCTGCTTCGATTACTTTATGCTCTTGGATTTGGGGCTTGATGTGATAAGGCACTTAGCATGCCTCAAGAGATAGCTCTCATGCTGGATGCTGTACATCTACTTGACAATACCCAATCCAAGAGACTTTCTAAGATCTATCTTGGGTAGATGATTGTTTACCATTATTTCCTACATAAGGGGTTTTCAATTTATTACCTAGAGGACTTATTTAGTCATTGGCTCAGGGCACAAAGATTGGTTTGTGAGGTAATTTTAGGTGTTGTTGGGAATGTTATTTGTTTCACCATTTTTTCAGAGAATTCATCCCGAAAAAAGAGGTTCCACGAATTTACTACACCAATTTGCCCATGTTCACCGTCAAATCTTTGCCGTTATAAGTTGCATGCCATGATTCTTTGGATCCTTAATTCCAAATCTTGGGGATTTGAATTCAAGGCTCGGGGACTGTGGGACACGTGTCATCAGCGACTTATTTTTCAAATTTGCCGTAAGATAAGGATAGAAGATTCAAGATTAAATTGACCCTCAGCTTGATTCTACGAGTCAACCTAAGGCTCGGGGGCTACTCCATATGGAGTGCGATTTTAATCGCACCCCATATAAAGAAGACTGAACAACTACTCGGGGTCAATAATCATCAGAGGCAATCCAAACCACACAGGATGTAGGGTATTACGCTCTCAGCGGCCCGAACCTATCTAAAACCTTGCGTTCCTTTGCACCTTCGAGTTCCTAATCTCGGCGACACCCTACCTACAAATTCACCAGCTCGGGGGTATCCCTCGGTGGGCATGCCAGTAAAACACCAATAGTACCCACACTATACTTCAGTACGCTCAGGCATTCAACAACCTTTTTCAGTACGCTGGTTATCATGCTGACACGAATGCTAAGAAACGTGATTGTTTCCACAGAGGTCTTAATACCAATCTCAAGGAACATCTAAATCCCATCAAAATGGACACTTACAATGAGCTGGTTAATTTGGCAATCACCCAAGAGGATTGCATTTTGGCCCATCGTGCGGAAAAGAAGAGGAAGGCTCCAGCTGGACCCTCGAGTGCTCAGCCACCGGGGTACCGCTTAGTGCAGAATGCAACATCTAAAGCTCTTTAGAATGCCCCTCAGCCAGGGCATTGGATTTTCAGGCCCCTCAGCAACAGGGTGTGGCAAGATCCCCTACTCCACAGCCAAATGGCCCAAGGCTGAATGTACAGCAGCTACACCGCTAGATCAATTATGGGAGTTCTACTCACTTTGCTCGAGAATGCCCTTAGTCCAGATAGCAAGCTCAGGGCCAAGGCTCCAATACCAACAATAGAAACCAGGGCAAGAAACAGACTATTCAAGTCAAGCGAGGGTGGATCAATTTCACCACCCTTGCAGAGCTTCCTGATGGCGCACCAGTAATGACGGGTACATTTTCTATCCACCACAAGCCTGCTGTTATATTATTTGACTCTGGTGCATCACATAGTTTCATTAGCGCAAAATTCGGTGCAAAAGTGGGTTTGGATTCCTGTCACACAAGAAGGTCATATATGATAGCTACACCGGGTGGTAAAATTGCTTCAAATCAACTCATAAGAAACATGCCAATTAAATTGGGTAGCAAAATCATCAAAACTGACTTGATTCTCTTGGCACTTGAAGGCATCGATATCATTTTGGGAGTAGATTGGATGAATCGGCATGGAGTAACCTTAGATCTTTCCTCTCGAGCCGTTGAAATCAATTCCCCGACCCAAGGAGCTACTACACTATTTTTTCCTTTCTGAGAATGCACAAATTCATGTGCTCTCATTGAGGTCCGCTCCAAAATAGAAGAAATTCCGGTGGTACACGAGTATGCCGATGTTTTCCGGGATGACTTACCAAGCATGCCACCAGATCGAGATATAGAGTTTGTCATTGAACTGCAGCAAGGCACTACACATATCTCTAAACGACCCTATCGAATGCCACCCAAGTAATTAGCAAAATTAAAAATACAATTGCAAGAACTTCTAGAAAAAGGCTATATTCGTCCAAGCGCTTCACCTTGGGGTTGCCCAGCCCTATTTGTGAAGAAAAAAGATCATAGTTTGAGGTTATGTGTAGACTACCGGCCTCTCAATGCGGTGACAATCAGAAACAAATATCCACTCTCTCGCATTGATGTTCTTTTCGATCAGTTGACTAGAGCAAAAATCTTCTCCAAGATTGATCTTCGTTCTAGCTATCATAAAATCAAGATTCGACCATGTGATATTCCAAAGACCGCTTTCTCCACTCGATATGGACTATACAAATACTTAGTTATGTCTTTTGGTCTCACAAATGCCCCTGCCTACTTCATGTATCTCATGAATTCAAATTTTATGCTGGAGCTTGACAAGTTTATCGTGGTTTTCATCGATGACATTCTTATTTATTCCAAGGATGAGGAGGACCATGCTAAACATTTGCACATTATTCTCCAATGCCTTAGAGACCATCAGTTATATGCTAAGTTCTCCAAATGTGAATTCTGGTTGGATAGTGTGAAATTCTTGGGCCATACTATCTCCAGTAATGGTATCTCAGTTGACCCCAGTAAAGTTCAACAGGTGATGGATTGGATACCTCCCACTTCTGTTCATCAGATTCGTAGTTTTCTTGGTTTAGCCTATTATTATCGCCGCTTCATTAGGCATTTCTCCAGAATTGCTAAACCTATGACCGAACTATTGAAGAAAGGAGTAAAATTTGTGTGGGATTAAGATTGTGAAAAAGCTTTCCACACCCTTAGAGCACAACTAACTACAGCCCTAGTCTTAGCTCAACCTGACAATGCCAAGCCATTTGACGTTTACTGTGATGCTTCTGGTACTGGTTTGGGCTGTGTACTTATGCAAGACAATCAGGTTATTGCTTATCCTTCATGAGCACTTCGGCCGCATGAAAAGAATTACCCAACACATGATCTTGAGTTAGCAGCTGTCATTCACGCTTTCAAGATTTGGTGGCAATACCTTATGGGCACCCATTGCAATATTTATACCGATCAGAAGAGTCTCAAATATATATTCACACAAGCCGACCTAAATATGAGACAAAGATGATGGTTGGAATTAATCAAAGATTATGATCTTGAGGTGCACTATCATAGAGGCAAAGCTAATGTAGTAGCGAATGCACTCAGTTGCAAAGCTCATTGCAATTGCCTATCTGCCGCATCATATAATGAGACGTTATGCTCTGAAATGCGGAAACTTAGGTTGGAAATGATTCCTCAGGGAACAATGAATCATATCTCTATTGAACCCACTCTTCATGACCATATCATCATGGCACAATTACATGATGAGGGTGTTAAGAATCTCTTGGTACCAAACTAATCTGAAGCTTAGCTTATCATCCTTAGACCAACGGCCAAACTGAAAGAGTAAATCAAATTCTCGAAGAATGCTTAGAGCTTGTGTCATTCATTATGACAAGAATTGGGACAAATGCTTATCTTTAGCAGAGTTCTCATATAACAACAGCTATCAAGCAAGTCTAAAAATGGCACCATTCAAGGCATTGTATGGTCGAAGGTGTCGAACTCCTTTGAGCTGGTCACAAACTAGAGAGCGCAAAATCTTTGGACAAGACTTGGTAGTCGAGGCAGAAGAAAAAGTGAAAGTTATCCAAGAAAATCTTAAAGCAGACCAAACTAGACAAAAGAGCTATTTTGACAAGAGGAGAAAACCCTTGAAATTCGACGTTGGTGATCATGTCTACCTTCGGGTTTCACCAACCAAGGGTGTGCAACGATTTGGAGTAAAAGGAAAGTTAGCCCCTTGTTATGTTGGTTCGTATGAAATCATTGAATAATGTGAACCCATGGCCTATATAGTGCAACTTTCTTCGCAATTTGCAGTCATTCATGATGTTTTCCATGTCTCTCAACTAAAGAAATGTGTCAGAGTTCCTGCTGAAATTGTTGAGCGAAAAGAAATCATGGTGGAACCAGACTTCTCTTATGTTGAGAAACCCATCAAAATCCTTGACCAGAAGGAAAGAAGTACCCGAAGAGCGATGATCAAAATGTATAAAATTTAGTGGAACCATCACACTAAAGAAGAAGCCACATGGAAAACTGAAAGTAATCTCAATAAAATTTTTCCTGGTTTTCTTGGTTCCATCCAAGGTACACACTTTCCACACTTAGTTATTTATCCGAATCTCGGGATGAGATTCTTTTTAAGGAGGGTTGGCTGTGACACCCTGGGTCTCTAAAAGACTAAACAAAGATCCATAACATGAAATCAGGCATAAAAGAACAATAAAAGTATACAACAACCTATCAAAATCTACCTTTCAAGCAAATATATATATGTGTATATGTATATATGCATATACATGTGAACCCTTGCAAACAAAACCTTGTAACTTTCAAAGTTGACCACAAATGACTCTAAGAATTTAATGGCACATCTGTCATAACAAGAGCAACAAAAGTCTAGTTGAACTCAAGGGTTAAAAGTGCAAAAATTCACATGAAATGACATGTCTTTTAAATACTAGTTTTTGGAAATTCAAAATAACTTTTACACATTGCTCAAATGAACATAGTCATAAAATAGAAAATGTATATCTTCAAAAGTTGAACAAAAATGGTATTCAAATATTTTTTATTTGACATTGGGAAGAATGAGTTTTAGCTCCATTTTCACCCAGCCCTAGTGTTTTTGCTTCTTGTGCTTAAGTCCCATCACCTTCTCCCTCCTCTCTCCTCCCTCTGTCTGTCCCATCACCGGCAGGCTAGCTGGCTGGCGCACCCCAGCGCAACTGAGGCCACCCGGCCATGTGGACCTGCTAGCACCCTAGAAAATCCCCCGCTGGCCCACAAAATCTCGCTCTTCCACCTCAGGAAGCCTCCACGCGGTGGCATTCTTATGCCGCGGGCGTTGCTGGCGCCACGGTGAACCCCGCCGACGACAACATGGTAGCCATGCCCCCGGTTTTGCCCCTTGGCGCCATCCCCAGCAGCTCGTGCCCAGGCTGCCATCCTCCCTCGCGCGCCCATAAAAGCTCCACCCGAGGCCCTTGAGGTCGCCGTCCCAACCCCAACTCCAGCGAGCCATCACCCGCGAGTGGACGCGCCGCTCCGCCCCCACATTGCCCAAACCAACCCTCCCATCAGAAACTAGAACTTAGAAAATCAATCTATGAACTTTGAAAATGCAAAACAACTCACAGAAAAATCCTAAAAGTACAAACTATGATGTTCTGGACTCCTTAAGTTAAGATCTACAACTTTGTAAAAGGATCTTGGACTATTTCCACATAATTTTAGCTGTAGATTTAAATCAAGTTTAAATGTCTTTTAGTTGTTCCAAGAATTTCAGGAAATAACTGCTCATGAGTTTTGGATGGTAGCTTCAGTACTAAGAGTAAAGTCTTTCATAAAAATTTCATGCACTGAATCAAATCAAAACTAGATGTTTCAAGTACTTTTTGTTATACGCTAGATCCAGATAAACTAGAATTTTAGCCTTTGATTCTTGCATAGGAAAAATCTACAAAATTTACAGTAGCCTACTCATGCAAGTCAATTTGTTTAGTAAAATGTTGAGCACCAGTTCTTACATGGTTTGTTAGATCTTTATCTTAGCAGTAGTTGTTTAATGTATTTTTCATGATTAACCTACTGAATGAAAATGGCTAAAAATTTTACATTGAGTTTGCACCTAAGTAACATGCTCTGCATAAAAATCTCAACCCCAGAAACTGCCTCTACGAGTAGTTTTGTTTAACCCATGCTTACTATTGAAAATGGCCGTTTACAACATGGCAAAACCACTCACTTACTTAATGAAGTCAGTTAATCCAGATAAGTACTCAATAAATGACTGCCTAAGGAAAAAATAAAGTGCTTGACTACTTAACTTGAGTTTTGTTGAATGACTACTTTATAGTGAAATAGTTATTTATCTTGTACCTTTAAAACCACTCATACATGTGCATTCATATAGAATCGACTACTCTCGCCGACGGAACCTATGATTTGGTGCCCGAGTCCGAGAGTGAGCAGCGCGAAGCTCAAGTTAATCTAACTTAAGTCGCTGAAGACCCAAACCAAAGTTCGGAAGAACCCCAGACTAGTTTTGCCCAAGAAGGCAACCCCAGTGCATGATCCCAGTGTTTCAATTTATGCAACTACTGTTCCCTTTTACTTGTGGATTTAAGTTCATAGGAGCTGATTGGAACCCTAGCTTCATGATCCTAGGCACTTATGTAATGAATACTAGGACTGGAAGTTCGAGTAGATACTCTGCTAATAGGTTCAGTAAAAGTTGAGTGGTTTCTTGCCACTCGCAAGAATTATAGGAGTTGAATGTTTTACCACATACTGCAACGATAAGGTCGATGGGCGGGGCTGTGGTACAATGCTCATGGTTGAGGCCCCGTCTGAGTAGAGAAAAATGCTAAGGCTGCAATGTGTGGTAGTGGTGGTTAAGCATGTGAACGTACTAACCACATGTTGAAAATATGGTACTCAATAAGCTTAAGTACCTGATTGGCCCGGCAAGTGGACTTTACTTTCACCCTACTTGAACGAAGTTCAGATGCGTATACACATGCGGTGTGACCCTTGAACAAAGTGGCTCTATAGTCGGGGATGGTGACCCTGATCCACAACCAGGAAACAAAGGGGAAAAGTTGCTTGGGGTGACCCTTCGGTGCTCCAGGCGTGTGTATTAGGTTTGCCTTGCAAGGTTAAGAAATTCGATTCGAATCATCTGTTTCTCACGGTAATTGAGACTGCTTAATACTTCTGCCACATAGAATAACAAGAGGAACTATGGCTATGATTAATTGTTTTCCACCATGTTTGGTTAGAGATAGATGCTCACTTAGGATGGTTAATTGAGCTTGCCTCCTGGTTGGTCCGTGGAGTGGGATCCGTCCCCGGCCAACGATAACTCTACCGAGTGATGCCACGTATAGGCTTCTCGTGGTATCTGAATTGACGATAGAGATCGTATTTTCTTTCCTCCGCTTTTAAACTCTGAATAAAATTTTTAGGTTTGAACTCTAGAGTACTAGTTTTATGAACTCGGTTTGTAATAAATAATTGCTAGACTTGTGAGGTAAAAGTTGTGAATTGTTGTAATCTCTGGACTTGCCTTGGTGGAAGTTAAGTGTACACTTTGTTTCGATCGAAATATTAAGAGGTCGAATTGGGAATTACCCAACAGACTGTCAGATTACTCTGTTTCAAGTGCATGGTAGTTGTTTCACCTTTATTGATGATGGTTAATGCATTTGAGCCAGATTAATTCGGGCAGTTCTGCCACAGCCAACCAAACGAGACGACCGCCCCCTGTGCATTAGGAGGGGCGTGCTGCAAGTACGAAGGTGCCATCCCCTGCCACAAAGGAGGTGATCAAGACCAAGGACATGCCAGGTGGCGCCGCGGACCGGGTGGGTAGGACTTGGCTTCAAGAAGCGATGGAGCACGTTCGACCAAGGGCTCCAGATAGGACATGTGTAGGATAGTCGACCTCGCTCCCGGAATGTCAACCCCGGAGGCGAGCTGATGAGGACATCACTAGCATGGATATGACCATATTAGTGCCTTCTTGCCCAAAGGTGAATCAACTCTATATCAAGATTAAATTCGATATATTTGAACAATTAATGCTGCACTATGATTTTTGTGCATTCTCATTTTCAGAATTACTTGACTGGATAAAGCCGTGTGTGGAAATTACATGAAAAACATGGAGGACCAAATAAATTGATTGGGGACCAAGCCCAAGTCTTCCCAATGTTCTCCACCAGGCCACCACGTCACTTTTGGTGCAAGGAAAGAAAGATTCCAAATCCAACACATTTAATTAGGAAGCAAATGCGGTTTCAAGATGAACTCAACCTTGAAAAGGAATTCAATTAGCTGCTTCTTTTGACTCAAAATATGAATCAACATGATATTGGATGTTGGATTCGGACTGCAAGACAGAATCAAGTTGTAACGGCTGCCATGACTTTATATGGACTCCGATTGGGGGGGGGGTTCTTGGAGTTTACAGAAAGCTTATAAAGTCTACTTTCATATGGATCCGGACTCATATCCATATCTGTGACACTCAGGTAATTAGCTTGGTCACACCTTAGAGTTTTGGTATGTTTTTATGTCCAAAGTATGGCAATGTGTGTTTTATGTATGCAATGTTATGAAAAAAAAGTGATGTTTGTGTAATTAATTTTTACTAGAGGTCCTTTTATGTAAAATGGGTGGAGATAGCGGGAAAAAGTTTAAATGCATCAGGGTTATTTTGCAAAAAGGGAGAACTGTGGTTAACTTTGCAAAATATGTGAAATTACCCCTGGGTATACATGTAAAAGTATTTTTATCCATAGGATTTACATGAAATGTGAAATTATTACAAGGTTTATAATATCTCCAAAACTGTTGCTCAAATGCAGATGAATCTTAAAGAGAAGTTGTAGAATTTGAAAAACCATGCACTTTTGCTTTTTGGACCATCTTCATTTGAGCACTGGTTTAAAAGTTGCAAGTCCTTTTCAGTGAGGTCCCTGCTTTTCTCTGAAATTGCAAATCAGTCCTCAGCTTCATTCCTCCCCCTTTCTTCCTCCTGGCGCCTCTGCTCTCTGCTCTGCCCTCTGGTTCTCCCTGCCGCCGGTGTAATGCGTCGTTCCTGGCCACCGCCGGTCATCTCCTGTGCCCCCTTTGCCACGCGTTGCTTCCCCATCCTCCCACCGCTCTATCCCTCTGCTGCTGGCGTCCCACCCGAGCGCCACGTCTTCCACCGGCTGCCAGCACCGCACGCCGGAGTTTCTGCCGCCGCCGCAATACCCCTGTGGGCATGCCTTATCCCTCCCTCTCTTCTGCTCCGTGGCACCAGCAACTCCAAGCCACCTTGTTTCCCTCGCTTTTTCACTTGCCAAACCCCTGCCCTCGGCTGTTTCTTCCCTTTCTTCTTCCCTGCGTCACCGGAGCCGCCCGCACTCCTCACCGGCGTACACCGCAATCGCTTCACCCCGCCAAAATCCCGCTGACCCAGAGCTTCCCCACCTCCTCCCCTTGCCCCACATCGTGATCCAGACCAGCCCCGGCCCTTCCCCTCGCCGGATTTGCTCCACCCCGAGCCGCCCCTCCATTGGCGCCGCCGAGCTCGGCTTCACCGTCGACAGCCCGCCTCGCCACTCCTCCGTCCAATCCATGTATGTGAATCGTCTCCCCACATCTCAGTGATGCTCATGCGCGCGCTATGCCCTCGTGTTCGCCGGCCTTTCGCCGGGAACGGTGTCGCGCCGTCACGGCCACCGCGCCTCACCGTCGTCGACCGTGTCCCGTGGCTACCCGTCGAGCACCGCCCCTCCAAATCTCTTCCTTAGGCTCTGTAAACCGTGCCTGGGCAGCTCTTCCCCGCCGGCGACCTCGCCGTCGGCGAGAACACGTCGGAGCCGCGAGGCCGGCTGGTGACGGGGCTCGGCAGGGACCCTTTTTCTATTAGGAAGTTTGGTCTGAGGGCCCCGATGCAATTTTACCGAGACCCCCCCCTTTGATGCATCTGTTATTTCATGTGTATGTGTTTTCTGCTTTGCAAAATTCGTAGTAATTCATAGAAAAATCCAAAAATGGCAAAACTAGTTTTGTTAGAAACTAGATTTCAAACTCTATGACTTTTGTTAATAGAGTTTAGTTTGAAACAAAATATTTCTACCTGTATTTTAAACCTAAGATTAAGGGTAGTTTATGCCTAACTTTGATACTTCATGCTTTGTTTATGAAGTTTGGTATAAATAATCTATAAATTCTAAGCATCTTTGTGCAAAGTTTCAAACTCAAATTTGATTTAAACTTAACTTCTTTTATTTTGAAACTTTCAAATTTGAAATAAACCTAATGTATAGCCTTCTTTAATCAGAATCTTTTATCATTCACTAATGTAATATTTTATAATGTTTAATATATAATCAAATCTCTATAATCTTTTATTTAAAAGTTTTGAATCCAAATTTTAGTTCATTTCAAATTTGATTTAAATATTTTAGTTCTTATTGCAATAAACTCCACCATATCTTTATAAATAATGTTTCAAATCTAAACTCTCTTATTTTATGCATGTTTGTGTGTTGATTGGATGAGTTATAATATTTGAAATGTGGATTTTTAAATTTAAATTTCACCTTATTTTCTGCATCTCATATAGAATCAACGACACTCGACGACGGGGACTACGAATTGGTCTTAGGACATGACCAAGGCTTCCCAGAAGACCCAGCACAAGTCGTCGAGGGACTAACTGAAACTCCGAACCCGAGTTCGGAAACCTCTGACACTCTTGCCCTCACCCCCACTCCAGAAGGCAAGCCCCGGACATATCCCACTACTTTATTTACACTGCAATCTATGCCTATCTATATTATATCTTGCATTAAGTCTAGGAATTGAAGTGAAACCCTAGATGCATGAATTCTAGGAATCCAATGCAATGCTCCCAAGTCCTTATCGGATAGTTGCTCCGCTAATAGGACCGGTAGAAGTCGAGTGATTTCCTGTCACTCGCGCGATATAGGAGTTGCATGTTTACATTCCTGCAACCACTATAAGGATGACGGACAGGGTCATGTGTTGTATCATGACCTGGAAGTTTACCCTGTCTGTTTTGATAAAAGCTTTAAGGTCGAAATGTGTGGTAGTGGTGGCTAAGTTTTTTTGAAAGTACTAGCCACATACCGCGAAATATGGTAAGCGGTAAGCCTAGTACCCGATTGGCCCGGCAAATGGACGCGCTCCCACCACTCGACTTTTATTTTATGTTTACACGCACCGACGTGTGGGAGTACGTTCTGCAAGGCAGACAGGAATACGGGTTTTGTAGTCGCGCTACAGACGTATGTCCTGTACACATTGGGTGTGCGTACGGTCCTGCAGTCGCTTGTGGTGGCCCCGATCCATAACCCGGAATATGAGGGAAACGATTGCTCGGAACACCCTATTGGTATTCCGAGCGTGTGAGTTAGGTTTACCTTGCAAGGTTAAATTCGATTCGAATCATCTGCCTCTCACGAGGATTGAGATTGCTTATCCCTTTTACCACATTGAGTAAGAAGTGGAACTAAAGCTGGATAATCTTGATGGATAATAATCACTACCTTGCTTGCTTAGTGTAGGTGCTAATCTAGAATAAATACTCAACTAGAAGATGAAAGCTAAAACTTGAAAATAGTTCATACTCTTTGTTGCTTTTCAGCTGAAAATAAACCCAGAGCCTTTACAATGCCTTCATGGGTCTAGTTATGGGCTAAGTATACCCAGCCCCGGGTAAGCCTTGCTGAGTATTAGAATACTCAGCCTTGCCAATATCTATTTTCAGGTACAACCTACGAGAATCCCACGGACAACCTTGTGTGGCCAACGTCCGTTCCGTTTGGCTGGTCCGTGGAGTGGGACCCGTCCCCGGCCGGCACTGACCCTCCGGAGTGACATCAAGCCTTGGGCTAAGCTTGGTGTCCGCCTTCACGACGAACGTAGTCGCGTAAAACTTGTTCTTCCGCTGTGAGTTTGGACAAGCTGTTATGCTTGTCAGTTGAACATGATTTGTATAAGTTTACTTATCTTTGAACTCGGTTTGTAATAATGTATGTATGACTGTAAATTAAAAGTTGATGAGCTATTCTGTGATGTGAACTCGCCTTCGTGCGAGGTAAACCTGCTTCGATCCTGCTGAACCGTGGTTGCATCGGGCGAAGACCCGACAGACCGAAGGATTGTTCCGTTTGAAGTGCGCTGAGCTGATTGCAGTTGTACGGCGATCAATAGCGCACTTGAGCCGGAATAATTCGAGCGGGTCTGCCACAGCTGGTATCAGAGCTGTAGGTTTACCTTTACATCCGGAAAAGCTCTTAAAAAGTATTTTCTGGATAAAAGTTTGCCAACAAATGAATTTACAAAGTACGTTGGATCCGTTAAGGTTGGTGATTAGAACGTAAAGCCCTAAGGGTTTATATGGGAAAGGATCAGGTGGCTATTAGTATCTATATATATATATAAAAATCTGACTTGCAGCACTACTTTCTGTCAAAACTTAAATTCCTGCACAATCCAACCTTACTTCCTGTAACGACATCTACGTACGGAGGTAAGAAGGTAAGGATCCTCAGCCAACTGAGGGAGCTTGGCCTTCCCATCGGTGATGTGAACCGAACGCTGATTCTCAAGCAGTGGCCTACTTGAGATGCTGCCAATATACCAACTTAGGTTGATTATATTGGGAGTATATGGTTCGGCGCAGGGTATGGCGATCGCTGTTCATACCCCCGTATTTTGCGGTACCCCCGTGAATATGTTGTTTCGATGACGTATGTTAACGTTGTCTGTACGGCGGTAATTGTACAGATGCTGTTTCTATAGTGAACAGTAATGTTTGGGGACGCTTTCATGTCGTGCTGCCATGAAAGGTTCATGAGATATATATATATATGTATATTCTTCTGCAGGTACACTAACCACGTTTACGCTATTAGGATGCGTAGGGTTTATCGATTAGTTATATATATAGTTAGAGACGTATGGTTATGCCACCGGAATTAACTACGTAAGTCCGAACATATTCGGCAATTGTTTTGGTTGTGAGGACGAGTAGTGCGTGCATGCATCATTTGATAACCAAAGGATTTTCATATATAATGGATATGTTGTTTGCCTTAGGAATGTGCTAATGAAGTGTTAAGGATAGCTTTAGGTTGGGTATTTTATATAAATTCTTAGTTTTCCATCTGTTTTCCAGCCTTTGCTGCTACCAGAATCGGTTATCTCAAGTAAAGTTATCTTGTGAGTCTTTTGTAAAATAATTGCATTTCAGCCATTCAATGCAATTGTGACCTCAATCCTTTGGGCTCCTGTTCTGTGTTACTGTATCCCTGTATCTCACCATTCGAAATCTTGCTTCAGATGGCTGAGACTCCAAATATTCGTTGGGATCGCGAAGGACACGCTTATACCAACGCCTTGCATTGGGAGGGTTTTCCCCGTCTCTTGTGGGAGTCACTTCAGATTTTTGGTTATGATGTACCCCCACTCCATGATGGATATGAGTTTGTTGAAGCAGGCGTTCCTCGGTGTAGGGTGAAGATGACCATTCCGCAGCATCCTTCTCGCTACCTGTGGCAACCTGTCACAATTTGCACGGTTGGCCACCGCCTTGTGGATACCTTTGAGTCTGCCGCACTTGAAGCTATTCACATTTTCTGTGACAAGCACCCTGAAGAAGTGGCTGCTTATCCGATTGGTTTATTCCCAGCCACAGATCCTCGTGACTCTGAGTGGACCTTCAAGATCTCTTATTACAGTCATTTATTGGGAGATCTGTCTCATGAGACGCTGCAAGCTCTAATCCGATTCATGAACGTGCAGCATCAATATCAGCTGCTGCAACGTTGAAGCATGAATCAGTTGTCTAACTTAGCTCAAGCTCACCATGGAACTATCACCCAGCAGCTTGATGAGCTAAATGAGCTTCACACTGTCACAAATGCCCAAGTTGACCTATTGGCCCAGCGCGATGTGATTATCAACAATCAAGAAAACCAAATCCATGAGAAGGAGACAGTTATTGCCCAGCGCAATACCATTATTGAGTTCCTCCAGGATCAGGTTCAAGATCTCACCATTGAGCTTGATAACGCTGTCAACCATATCAACGACCTCCAAGAGCAACCCGCACCCTTTGAAGTGTCGGACGAAAGTGAGAGTGAGGAAGAAGAAGAAGAGCCAGAAGAAATAGAAGGAGAATCGGGTCTTGATTCCGAACACGGTGATCCTGCCCCAAAATCCCCAATCTAACCACTCTTCTTCTGGAAGAGTATCGTCAGTGGGAAACCTTGACGACTTTTAGCCTGTCGCTTTCCTCGCTGTACTGGATGTAGCTTAGGTGGTGTGTAGTTTACCTAGTTATAGAGCCACTGGTGGTATGTGTGGCATGTATTTTTAGATAAAAGTTTGTAATAATTTGAGTATGCTAGTGTAAGATGTAAGGATATCAGTATTTGTATAGTAATCTAAATCCTGAGTTTTGGTTATCTTGTTCAAAATCTGTGTATCTATGTAAGTGGATTGAATGGAGCATATGCATTACAATTTCGGTTGGTAATTGCATATTATCTGAAATTGGAGCAAGATTATGGTTGATAATGGATGTCTCCTTTATTTCAGATGGTTGGAGCTACTCGTGGAACCCTGGAAGGATTCCGGGCGGGACAACCTGGTAGTTCCCAGCAACCACCACCGCCACCTCCGAACTTGGCCGAGGTTATGGCCCGGCAAACCGAGCTTCTAAATCAACTTGTGCAAGCTCAAATGGGCCACTATCAGCAGCAACCTCGAGGCCGAGGTGAACCCCTGTCAGCCAGTTACCAGGATTTCCTCAGCACTCAACCGCCATTATTCCATAAGGCCGATGAGCCTTTGGATGCAGATGCCTGGCTGCGAACTATTGAGTCCAAGTTCGCCCTACTGCCAGCTCCATGTTCAGATGAGAACAAGGTGCTCTTTGCAGCCCAGCAACTTCAAAGCGCTGCTCGTCTTTGGTGGGACCAGTTCCATGCTATGCAAACCGCCGATCACGTCGTCACCTGGGACGAATTTCGGACTGCATTTCGAGCACACCATATACCAGCCGGACTCATTGAGCGGAAGCTCAATGAATTTTTGAGTTTGACCCAGGGTACCCGCACTGTTATACAGTATGCCCAGGTTTTCAATCACCTGTGCCAGTATGCGGGATCTCATGCGGACACTGATGCCCGCAAAAGTGATCGCTTTCGCCGAGGCCTAAACACCAAACTTAAGGAATGGCTAAATTTGGTGAAAGCTGACAATTTTAATGAGTTGGTCAACATGGCCATTACTCAGGAGGATTGCATTGCCGCCCACCGAGCGGAAAAGAAACGGAAGGCACCCACAGGGCCTGCAACCTCACAGTCGTCAAGGTACCGGTTGGTCCCGAGTAATGCCCCTCGAGCTCCGCCTCGAGGCAATTTACCTAGCAGATGGGTAGCTCGACCTCCCCAGCAAGCACAATTCAACCGACCACCTCTGCCCCAAACTCAACAACAACCCCAACAAGGTCTGCGGCCGAGCTTTCCGCCAGCTACTCCAGGAAACAACAATAATCGTTGTTTCAATTGCGGAAGCCCGTCCCACTTCATTAAGGATTGCCCTCAACCTAGGAAATCGTTCCAAGGGCAAACATCTAATCCAAACTACAAGGGCAAGGGTAAGAGACAAGTGGTGCAGGTCCGACAAGGGAGGGTGAATCTCACCACACTCTCCGAACTCCCTGAAGGGGCACCAATACTGACGGGTACATTTTCTATCAACCATTACCCCGTTACTGTTCTTTTTGATACTGGTGCTACCCATAGTTTTATCACTACAAAGTTAGGGACTAAGATAGGCTTGGAAATTTGTCCTGTTAATGGGATATATGTGATAACAACTCCTGGTGGTAATATCTCTGCCAATCACGTCTGTAGAGGCGTACCAATTCAAATGGGCAACCATCTGATGAGGGCAGATTTATTATTGTTAGACCTAAAAGGAACGGATGTTCTTTTAGGAATGAATTGGATGACCCAGTACCATATATCCATAGATATCCCTTCCCGCATGGTGGAGATAGGTTCATTAGAGAACGAACCTACTCTTCTTTATCTCCCACCATCGAAGTCGTTCAACTCTTACACCTATGCCGTATCTGGGGTCAAGCTAGAAGATATTCCAGTCGTCTGTGAATATCCAGATGTATTTCCGGATGACTTACCCGGAATGCCCCCAGACAGAGATATCGAGTTCATTATAGAACTCCAACCTGGTACAGCCCCTATCTCTAAGAGACCTTACCGAATGCCTCCTAATGAGTTGGCTGAATTAAAAACCCAACTCCAAGATCTCTTAGACAAAGGCTTCATTCGTCCAAGTGCATCACCATGGGGTTGTCCAGCCTTATTTGTGAAAAAGAAAGACAATAGCTTGAGGCTATGTGTCGATTACCGTCCTCTCAATGCGGTGACTATCAAAAATAAGTATCCTCTACCCCGCATTGATATCCTCTTTGATCAATTAGCCGGAGCCAAGGTGTTTTCTAAAATAGATCTTCGTTCCGGCTATCATCAAATTAAGATTCGACCCAGTGATATTCCAAAAAACAGCCTTCTCCACTCGGTATGGTCTATACGAGTATCTTGTCATGTCGTTTGGTCTCACTAATGCTCCAGCTTATTTCATGTACCTCATGAATTCCGTCTTCATGCAAGAGCTTGACAAGTTTGTCGTGGTCTTCATTGATGACATCTTGATCTATTCTAAAACTCCAGAAGATCATGCTAAGCATCTCCATGTCATCCTTCAGCGATTAAGAGACCACCACCTGTATGCCAAATTCTCTAAATGTGAATTTTGGCTAGATACAGTCAAATTCTTGGGCCATACCATTTCTGGTGACGGAATATCCGTCGATCCTAGTAAAGTACAAGAAGTGATGGATTGGAAACCTCCGACCTCAGTCCATCAAATTCGTAGTTTTCTCGGTCTAGCTGGCTATTATCGTCGTTTCATTCCTGACTTCTCCAGAGTAGCCAAACCTATGACCGAACTACTAAAGAAAGGTGTGAAATTTTCCTGGGATCAAAAATGCGAAGATGCATTTCATCTTCTCAGAAATCATCTTACGACGGCTCCAGTCTTAGCTCAACCAGATGTTTCAAAACCTTTTGACATCTACTGTGATGCATCAGGAACTGGACTTGGTTGTGTACTTATGCAAGACAACCGAGTAATTGCATATGCATCACGAGCACTTAGGGTTCATGAACAGAACTACCCTACTCATGATCTTGAACTTGCAGCTGTTATTCATGCCCTAAAGATCTAGAGACATCATCTGATGGGTACAAAATGTCATATTTACACTGATCATAAAAGCCTCAAGTATATTTTTACCCAGGCAGATCTGAATATGAGGCAAAGGCGCTGGCTAGAACTTATCAAGGATTATGATTTGGAAATGCATTATCATCCGGGCAAGGCCAATGTCGTTGCAGATGCCCTTAGTCGCAAGGCGCATTGTTCTTGCCTATCCATTGAAGCATTCGACGAAACTCTCTGTTGGGAAATGAGTAAGCTCAACTTAGAGATCATTTCCCAAGGTGACTTAAACCATCTTTCGGTTGAAGCCACACTTAGAGATAGTATTGTTCTAGCGCAACAGCGTAATAAAGGGATCAGAATCATTAAACAGAAGATAACACAAGGAGAAGGGAAGTATAAATGCTTCCGAGTTGATCCTAAAGGGGTTTTATGGTTCAACGAACGTATTGTTGTACCCAAGAACCATAGGCTCCGCAGGCAAATAATGGACGAGGCCCACTTGTCCAAATTCTCTATACATCCTGGCAGTACGAAGATGTATCAGGATCTGAAACAGAACTTTTGGTGGACTCGTATGAACAAGAGATTGCCAAATATGTGTCAGAATGTGATATCTGCCAAAGAGTCAAAGCCAGTCATTTGAAGATTGCTGGTATCCTTCAACCTCTACCCATTCCCTCGTGGAAGTGGGAGGATATCAGTATGGACTTTATTGTTGGCTTACCCAACACTTCTCGGAGGCATGACTCTATTTGGGTAATCGTTGATCGATTAACCAAGACTGCACACTTCCTTCCCGTGCATACCACATATATTGCCAAGAAGTATGCCGAGATCTATTTAGATCAAATTGTTCGTCTTCATGGAGTGCCTAAAATGATCATTTCTGATCGTGGAGCACAATTCGTTGCTAGGTTCTGGGAGCAACTTCATGATGCTCTTGGGACTAAATTAATTCGAAGCTCTGCCTATCATCCTCAGACAGATGGGCAAACTGAACGAGTAAACCAAATTCTGGAAGATATGCTCTGAGCTTGTGTACTTCAATTTGACAAAAATTGGGATAAATACTTGTCACTGGCAGAATTCTCTTACAATAATAGCTATCAGACAAGTATTAAGATGGCCCCCTTTGAAGCATTATACGGTCGCCGATGCCGAACTCCTTTGAATTGGTCACAAACCGGCGAACGTAAAATTTTTGGACCCGATCTAATTATGGAAGCAGAAGATCAAGTTAGGCTTATCCAGAACAATTTCAAGGCTGCCCAATCTCGACAGAAAAGCTATGCTGATATACAAAGGAGACCGTTGCAGTTTCAAGTCGGAGACTTCGTATATCTTCGAGTATCTCCCACCCGAGGTGTTCAAAGATTCGGTGTAAAAGGGAAACTTGCTCCTCGATACATCGGACCCTTTGAAATCCTTGAAAACTGTGGACCCGTAGCTTACCGTCTCCAACTTCCTCCTCAATTAGCAGCCATCCATAACATCTTTCATGTATTCCAACTCAGGAAGTGTGTTAAGATCCCCACCGAAGTCATCAATTCCCAAGCTATCGAAATCGAACCAGATCTGACCTATACAGAACATCCAATCAGAATCCTAGACACTAAAGAGAGAAGCACCAGAAGAGAAACCACCAGAATTTACAAGATTCAATGGAACCATCACACGGAAGAAGAAGCACCATGGGAAACTGAATCTTATCTCCAGCATAACTTTCCCGACTTCTTCCAAGCCAACTTTTGAGCTTGATCATTCCATTCTATCCTGTACCGGAATCTCGGGACGAGATTCTTTTTAGGGGGGAAGGCTGTGACACTCAGGTAATTAGCTTGGTCACACCTTAGAGTTTTGGTATGTTTTTATGTCCAAAGTATGGCAATGTGTGTTTTATGTATGCAATGTTATGAAAAAAAAGTGATGTTTGTGTAATTAATTTTTACTAGAGGTCCTTTTATGTAAAATGGGTGGAGATAGCGGGAAAAAGTTTAAATGCATGAGGGTTATTTTGCAAAAAGGGATAACTGTGGTTAACTTTGCAAAATATGTGAAATTACCCCTGGGTATACATGTAAAAGTATTTTTATCCATAGGATTTACATGAAATGTGAAATTATTACAAGGTTTATAATATCTCCAAAACTGTTGCTCAAATGCAGATGAACCTTAAAGAGAAGTTGTAGAGTTTGAAAAACCATGCACTTTTGCTTTTTGGACCATCTTCATTTGAGCACTGGTTTAAAAGTTGCAAGTCCTTTTCAGTGAGGTCCCTGCTTTTCTCTGAAATTGCAAATCAGTCCTCAGCTTCATTCCTCCCCCTTTCTTCCTCCTGGCGCCTCTGCTCTCTGCTCTGCCCTCTGGTTCTCCCTGCCGCCGGTGTAATGCGTCGTTCCTGGCCACCGCCGGTCATCTCCTGTGCCCCCTTTGCCACCCGTTGCTTCCCCATCCTCCCACCGCTCTATCCCTCTGCTGCTGGCGTCCCACCCGAGCGCCACGTCTTCCACCGGCTGCTAGCACCGCACGCCGGAGTTTCTGCCGCCGCCGCAATACCCCTGTGGGCATGCCTTATCCCTCCCTCTCTTCTGCTCCGTGGCACCAGCAACTCCAAGCCACCTTGTTTCCCTCGCTTTTTCACTTGCCAAACCCCTGCCCTCGGCTGTTTCTTCCCTTTCTTCTTCCCTGTGTCACCGGAGCCGCCCGCACTCCTCACCGGCGTACACCGCAATCGCTTCACCCCGCCCAAATCCCGCTGACCCAGAGCTTCCCCACCTCCTCCCCTTGCCCCACATCGTGATCCTGACCAGCCCCGGCCCTTCCCCTCGCCGGATTTGCTCCACCCCGAGCCGCCCCTCCATTGGCGCCACCGAGCTCGGCTTCACCGTCGACAGCCCGCCTCACCACTCCTCCGTCCAATCCATGTATGTGAATCGTCTCCCCACATCTCAGTGATGCTCATGCGCGCGCTATGCCCTCGTGTTCGCCGGCCTTTCGCCGGGAACGGTGTCGCGCCGTCACGGCCGCCGCGCCTCACCGTCGTCGACCGTGTCCCGTGGCTACCCGTCGAGCACCGCCCCTCCAAATCTCTTCCTTAGGCTCTATAGACCGTGCCTGGGCAGCTCTTCCCCGCCGGCGACCTCGCCGTCGGCGAGAACACGTCGGAGCCGCGAGGCCGGCCGGCGTCGGGGCTCGGCAGGGACCCTTTTGCTATTAGGAAGTTTGGTCTGAGGGCCCCGATGCAATTTTACCGAGACCCCCCCCTTTGATGCATCTGTTATTTCATGTGTATGTGTTTTCTGCTTTGCAAAATTCGTAGTAATTCATAGAAAAATCCAAAAATGGCAAAACTAGTTTTGTTAGAAACTAGATTTCAAACTCTATGACTTTTGTTAATAGAGTTTAGTTTGAAACAAAATATTTCTACCTGTATTTTAAACCTAAGATTAAGGGTAGTTTATGCCTAACTTTGATACTTCATGCTTTGTTTATGAAGTTTGGTATAAATAATCTATAAATTCTAAGCATCTTTGTGCAAAGTTTCAAACTCAAATTTGATTTAAACTTAACTTCTTTTATTTTGAAACTTTCAAATTTGAAATAAACCTAATGTATAGCCTTCTTTAATCAGAATCTTTTATCATTCACTAATGTAATATTTTATAATGTTTAATATATAATCAAATCTCTATAATCTTTTATTTAAAAGTTTTGAATCCAAATTTTAGTTCATTTCAAATTTGATTTAAATATTTTAGTTCTTATTGCAATAAACTCCACCATATCTTTATAAATAGTGTTTCAAATCTAAACTCTCTTATTTTATGCATGTTTGTGTGTTAATTGGATGAGTTATAATATTTGAAATGTGGATTTTTAAATTTAAATTTCACCTTATTTTCTGCATCTCATATAGAATCAATGACACTCGATGACGGGGACTACGAATTGGTCTTAGGACAAGACCAAGGCTTCCCAGAAGACCCAGCACAAGTCGTCGAGGGACTAACTGAAACTCCGAACCCGAGTTCGGAAACCTCTGACACTCCTGCCCTCACCCCCACTCCAGAAGGCAAGCCCCGGACATATCCCACTACTTTATTTACACTGCAATCTATGCCTATCTATATTATATCTTGCATTAAGTCTAGGAATTGAAGTGAAACCCTAGATGCATGAATTCTAGGAATCCAATGCAATGCTCCCGAGTGCTTATCGGATAGTTGCTCCGCTAATAGGACTGGTAGAAGTCGAGTGATTTCCTGTCACTCGCGCGATATAGGAGTTGCATGTTTACATTCCTGCAACCACTATAAGGATGACGGACAGGGTCATGTGTTGTATCATGACCTGGAAGTTTACCCTGTCTGTTTTGATAAAAGCTTTAAGGTCGAAATGTGTGGTAGTGGTGGCTAAGTTTTTTTGAAAGTACTAGCCACATACCGCGAAATATGGTAAGCGGTAAGCCTAGTACCCGATTGGCCCGGCAAATGGACGCGCTCCCACCACTCGACTTTTATTTTATGTTTACACGCACCGACGTGTGGGAGTACGTTCTGCAAGGCAGACAGGAATACGGGTTTTGTAGTCGCACTACAGACGTATGTCCTGTACACCTTGGGTGTGCGTACGGTCTTGCAGTCGCTTGTGGTGGCCCCGATCCATAACCCGGAATATGAGGGAAACGGTTGCTCGGAACACCCTGTTGGTATTCCGAGCGTGTGAGTTAGGTTTACCTTGCAAGATTAAATTCGATTCGAATCGTCCGCCTCTCACGAGGATTGAGATTGCTTATCCCTTTTACCACATTGAGTAAGAAGTGGAACTAAAGCTGGATAATCTTGATGGATAATAATCACTACCTTGCTTGCTTAGTGTAGGTGCTAATCTAGAATAAATACTCAACTAGAAGATGAAAGCTAAAACTTGAAAATAGTTCATACTCTTTGTTGCTTTTCAGCTGAAAATAAACCCAGAGCCTTTACAATGCCTTCATGGGTCTAGTTATGGGCTAAGTATACCCAGCCCCGGGTAAGCCTTGCTGAGTATTAGAATACTCAGCCTTGCCAATATCTGTTTTCAGGTACAACCTACGAGAATCCCACGGACAACCTTGTGTGGCCAACGTCCGTTCCGTTTGGCTGGTCCGTGGAGTGGGACCCGTCCCCGGCCGGCACTGACCCTCCGGAGTGACATCAAGCCTTGGGCTAAGCTTGGTGTCCGCCTTCACGACGAACGTAGTCGCGTAAAACTTGTTCTTCCGCTGTGAGTTTGGACAAGCTGTTATGCTTGTCAGTTGAACATGATTTGTATAAGTTTACTTATCTTTGAACTCGGTTTGTAATAATGTATGTATGACTGTAAATTAAAAGTTGATGAGCTATTCTGTGATGTGAACTCATCTTCGTGCGAGGTAAACCTGCTTCGATCCTGCTGAACCGTGGTTGCATCGGGCGGAGACCCGACAGACCGAAGGATTGTTCCGTTTGAAGTGCGCTGAGCTGATTGCAGTTGTACGGCGATCAATAGCGCACTTGAGCCGGAATAATTCGAGCGGGTCTGCCACAATATCTTCTCCGAGTCGGCCGCAATCGCTGATTTACGACAAAGACCTTTTCTATCCACGGTGCTGCATCACCTGATTTTGGCCTGATGGGGTGTGTATCAAGTGGGGCCCAATAGGGGTGCATCCTAGAGTTTAGGGATGACCTCCACCACGTCCTTGTCATCCTCTACCCTCTCATATACCTCCATAGCCACCACAAACAAATTGGGTTTTGTTTTGTTGAAAGTTTAGCCATTGCTACTTGCTTGTAGACACGTGTGTCGGCTAGACCATCTGTTCTACTCGATTCAGAATCCCACCTTTATGATTTCAGATTGGTTGTTATCTCCATATTTGCAATTGAGTTGCTTGTTCTACTTGTTCTTGCTTGTTCTTCGATTGCTTGCAGGATGAGTGCCCTAGTGGCCAGGTGTTGCTCTCCACAAGATCGCGGTAGTCATTGGAGGTGGTGTA
This sequence comes from Panicum hallii, assembly GCF_002211085.1. Taxonomy (NCBI): domain Eukaryota; kingdom Viridiplantae; phylum Streptophyta; class Magnoliopsida; order Poales; family Poaceae; genus Panicum; species Panicum hallii. Next base: position 27,000,000 of record NC_038050.1, read on the forward strand.
TCGATTGCTAAGGCGCAGCATCCTTGGAAGGCTGTAGTCGGGCTTTGAACATCATCTCCATCCACCAATCGAGTTATCCATCCCCTCTCACCGAAAGATTGGGAACAAACTCTAGCGGGTTCACAGTAGTTGGTAAGCAGAGCAAGGTTGTTCAGTGAGAGGCTTCCAATCCTTCATTTTTTTTAATTTCCTACAGTCCAGAAAAAGCCAAAAATAGTAGAATTTTTCCCTCCCAACTGCTATCCTATAGACCCTTTTGAGTCTTTACTAGTACTGCTTAGTTAGAGCTTATTGAGTTTTCAGTTGCATCGGTTGTGTTGAGTTGCTGGTCTTAGTTTAGTCCTTTAGAGTTTCGAGTTCTTGTCACCTCATTTTGTTTCGAAGTTTCAATTTAGCACGGGAAAAAAACTATTGTAGTTTCTGTGTTCGGTCTCCAATTTGGGAGTTTTAATACAGTATAGAAAGCTTAAATCATGCTCTTTCCAACAGATCTAACCTTGGTTACAAACTCCATCTGAGCGCTCCAGAATCAACTTGGAGATTTGCGCGTCTGGCTATCTGAAACAAGATTTGTTATTCTGAGTTGGTAGAGGTTGTATGCAGTAATCCTTTTGTTTTGGTTATCAAACAAAAAATTTTAGTCCCCTAAAAAAAGAGAAAAACAAAAGAAAAAAAGAAAAGAAAAGAGAAAAATAAGAAGAGAAAAGGAAAAAAAGAGAAAGGGGCTGTTCTATGTGTTTCTATTTTGATTCTAGTGGTGTGTTGTGATTTTCTTTATGTCCAGGCTCGCGCCTCTAGCACGGTCTAGGCTAGAACCAGCACACTACCACCATTGAATGATTACTCAGCTTGCTTTTGTGACTATTATGGTGCTTGTATTTTCTTGTGCTTCTTTTTTTTAGCCCACCTACAGCTCCACATATCTAACTACGGCTCGATAGGTGTTGTTGCTGTAGCATCGATACACTTCTTTCCAGATCCTTGACTTGTTGGTTGCTGACTTGTCCTGTTTTGCCTTGGTAAGAACTTGTAAAAGCTTATTTTAAACAAGTTGAGTTTGAGAGTTTTACAACCGACACATCCTAGTAGTTGATAGGAGGATACATATTATTTTTGTGTTTCTTATTTTCTACTAATTATGGCAGGTGATACGAAGATTTTTGAGCTAATGAAACTACACCTTCAGATTTAGGATGTCATTCAACACTTGCCGTTATATGATGGTTAGTTTGATCCTAAAGGATTTGTTAAATGGGAACTAGCAGTACATTTAGAATTTTGCAAACATGATTTGTCAGAAGAGCAAAAAATTCTAGCTGTTGCTGGAGTTCTTATTGATTATGCTTTGATTGTTTAGAAATGCTTGTGTACACATGATAAGGTACCTAAAACATGAAATGTGTTGAAAACTGTTTTTAGAGAGTACTTTGTTCCTAAATATTATGCTGATTATTTGCTTGCTAAGCTACAAAGTTTGAAACAAGGTAGTAACACCATTCAAACATAGTACCTAGATCTCCAGATTCTTATGTTGCAATGTGATTTGATAGAATGTGAAGATGCTACTGAAAATAGATTTTTGAGAGGGCTGAACAAAAAAAAAAATGATATTCTTGTTCATGAAACAAATACTTCCTTGCCTCAATTGTTAAAATTAGCTTGCACTGCTGAAAATAAGATTTTGTTAGCCTTGCATACTTGCAATGAAGAAGTGCTTTCAGCAGAGGAGTTTTCTTTTGTTCTTGTGTATGGTTCTAATAATTTGCAAGAAATTGGGCCCATCTCCAACTCGGGAGATGAGCTGCCATGGATAACCAAGAAGAAAAGCTTCCTCTGCCATCATTCCCTAAGGAGGCTCATATAGGTAACGTATGGAGTGCTTCAGATACTCGATGTGAGTGCCATCAAGATCAAACACAATTGTCTACTTATCATGCTACTAGAGAGCAACAAATAATGGAAATTATTGCTGATTTGCCTTTGTTACATGGTGATTTGCTTGTTGATCCTTGTGATAAAGTGGAGTTGTGTGATCATACTTCACTCAAATCTACCACACAACTAGTACATGGACATGTGCAATCTGATTTGAATGATGAACATGTTATTTTTCCTCATGTTTGTTGCGTTAATAATGAGAATGAAGAGCTGAAACTTATATCATCTTTGAATACTTTGGGTTACACTGAGTTTGATATTCTTTGCAATCTAAATTGTTTAGAGAAGAAATTATTTCAGAATTGCACTTCGCCATGTTTTGATCATTGTTCATTCTATGGAATTGGAAAATATAACACTCATGGAGAGTACATGGGGCATCGGGTGTATATTTATTCAGATTTGAAACCTCATTTAACAGTGTCTCAAAGCGATCAGCAAATGACTTGCATTAAAACTAATTATACCATATTGAGTTTCTTTGCTATTGATAACATGTTGCTGGTCAATTTTCAAGAAGGGAAACAAATCTTGCTGCCTTGTATTTTATTTGGAGTTTCAGGATTATATTTGAAAGAACTTGAAAAGACTCCATTACTGAACAACACTCATAACGCCAAACCGAGGACGGTTTGTAGTCAAGAAGGGGAGAATGATGAGGACATCACCAGGATATGACCATATTAGTACCTTCTTGCCCAAAGGTGAATCAACTCTATATCAAGATTAAATTCGATACATTTGAACAATTAATGCTGCACTATGATTTCTGTGTATTCTCGTTTTCAGAATTACTTGACTGGATAAAACTGTTCGTGGAAATTACATGAAAAATATGGAGGACCAAAGAAATTATTGGGGACCAAGCCCAAGTCTTCCCAATGTTCTCCACCAGGCCACCACATCACTTTTGGTGCAAGGAAAGAAAGAGTCCAAATCCAACATGTTTTGGATGTTGGATTCGGACTGCAGGATAAAACCAAGTTGTAACGGCTGCCATGACATTATACGGACTCCGATTAGGGGGTTCTTGGACTTCATGGAAAGTTTATAAAGTCTACTTTCATATGGATACAAACTCATGTCCATATCTTCTCCGAGGCAGCCGCAATCGTTGATTTACTACAAAGACCTTTTCTGTCCACGATGCTGCGTCACCTGATTTTGGACCGATGGGGTGTGTATCAAGTGGGGCCGAACAGGGGCGCGTTCTAGGGTTTAGGGACGACCTCCACCACATCCTGGTCGTCCTCTAGCCTCTCATATACCTCCATAGCCACCACAAATAGATTGGATTTTTTTTTGTTGAAAGTTTAGCCATTGCTATTTGCTTGTAGACGCGTGTGTCGGCTAGACCATCTGTTCTACTCAATTCAGAACCCCACCTTTGTGATTTCCAGTTAGTTGTTATCTCCATATTTGCAATTGAGTTGCTTGTTCTACTTGTTTTTACTTGTTCTTTGATTTCTTGCAGGACGAGTGCCCTAGTGTGCGGGTGTTGCGCTCCACAAGATCGCAGTAGCCATTGGAGGTGGTGTATCAGTTGCTAAGGCGCAGCATCCCTGGAACGCTGTAGTTGGGCTGTGAACATTGTCTCCATCCACCAATCGAGTTATCCATCTCGTCTCACTGAAAGATTGGGAACAAACTCTAGCGGGTTCACAGCACGAGCACCCCCTCTCTCATGCATTGTAGCCCAGCCCACCAAGAATATAAGGTGGAGGTGGGCCTTCGCTCTGATAGGTGCAAGAAACCCACTCGCGCACACACCACTTGCAAGCACCCTATTGTAAGCACCCAGCACTTGAACATGAGGAACACAAAGATCGCCCGAACTAGTCTAAATCCTTTCCTTTGATTGTTAGCCAGCAAGCCACCGAGAAGCGTGGTGCTAATTACTAGCCGGTGATCGACAGTTGGCGCACCAGGTAGGGGAAGTCGCGCACTCTCACCACCACATGATCGCTCGATGGTGGCCCTCAACGTCAACACGGCGACAAAAGTCCTTGGAGGCTCCATCAGCTTTGGGAGTCTGGAGTTCGCCGTCAACAGCACCGGTGGACTCAGGTACGTTCCTGACTTCGACCCCAACCAGGCCTTTTGTTTCGAAAGCCTGGAGTTCATGGCCTACTAGCTCAGCAACCTCCACCTCCACGGCGCAGGAGAGGAGGCGCAGGGAGTGCCCATCCTGCCTTCGGAGGGTTCTACCATCACCGAGGACAGCACCCTCACAATGGACCTCGACGCCCTCACGAGGTGCATCGACACGCACCTTGGGCCCGACCCTGAGCTTGAGAAGTGCCGGCGCTCTTTCTATGCATTAGCGAATGTTCTCTCCCAGCTGTCGTGATATGAGCCTATTGAAAGAAAGCAAGTCAATCTTCTAGAATACTCTTGACCATGCAAGAAAGAAGATATTTTGAAGGTGAAGATATTACCATGGATATAAATATTTATGGAAAGTTCTAGAGTCACTTGTCTTATATGACAAGTGAAAAAATATCTAGAAATATTCTAGAATATCTTTTATGGTAAAGTAGAAAATATCTAGGAAGGTTCTAAGTAGGGGACACATGTCATCACCATATGTGTCACCATGGTCTATATATATGAGAACCCCCTCTCCCTCCCCTAGTAACCTAAGAGGCAACAACACATACAAGCCACAAGCATAAGAGAGAGTTGAGGTTGTAGTGCTAGATGAGTGTGTGAATGAGTGCTAGGATAGCCACTTAAGAAGTGTTCACACTCTCGTGTAATATTGTTGTTCGTGTAATAAAGTGTTGTTCAAAAGAGTTGGTCTCCCAATCTGCTTCTATAGTTTCTAACTACTTAGTGCGTGGATTGTGACCTATTGAAGGTTGGCTTTATCCCCGGGATCACAACGGTCCAAGCTTCATCTGAAGGTTGGCTCTGCCACCCGGAAGCAAGCTTCATCTGTAGGTTGGCTCTGCCACCCAGGAGCTAGAAGGTCGGCCTTGCAGCCAAAAAGGACCAAAAGGCACTTAGTAATTTGAAATTATAAAGCTGTCCACTACGGAGTGAGTGGGTGTTCCTAGGTATAGGTTCACCTTCAAGTGGGTGATTAGGTCCACCTCCGTTTCCAATAGAGCCCATGCCTAGGAAATTTATTTCGGGGACCCCACTGTCCCTCTCCCTTTCGGGATGAGGATCGCGGCCACTCTATTCAAGCTATATATTGAGGAGAAGACGCACTGGCCACGCCCTCTGCAAGCTCAGTTCATTGGGACGGTGGACTATGCCCCGGTGTCAGTTCATGACCTCCTTGAGACTGCACCATGTGGCTCGAGCTTTGAGTCCTTGCCCAGCGAGGACAGTCACCCCTCGCGGTAGTGCAACATGGTGCACGTGATAGGGGTGGACCCGACAGGAGGGGCCGGCGATGAGCCCACCCGCCCTTTGGTGCAGTGCACGCCGAAGGAACAAGCCGCCTACGAGCAGGAGAGGCTCAAGCGCGCTAATGCCCGAGAGGCGAACATCGAGCGCGAGCGTGCAGCCTGTAAGAAACATGGCTCCATTAGGCCATAATTGTGATTTTGGTGATTATGTGACAATATAGTCAATAGGACGAACAAGTTTTTGTCAAGTGAATGATATTAGGTCCCAAGGATGAAGTACAAAGGCCCAACAAAGCAAGAAATGAAGAAAGAACTCAAAGAAGTGTCGAATTGGATGAGTTTAGCAGAAAACAGGAGACCGGTTAAACCGACGGCATGAAATTTGAACTAATCGATGCATTGGAAGTTGCTACGGGGATCAAGTGCAGAGAAAGCAAGTAGCACTAGTTGAACCAGTGCTATGGAGATGAGCGTTGGTGCAATGGAAAATTGCTCTGGTAATATGCACAAAAGCTCCAGAAGGTTTTGGGCAAAAGTGCCTTCAACACCGGTTGAACCGATGGTCAAATAGAAGGCGTCGGTGCATTGGTACTTTAGTGTTGTTGAATGAATTTTGGAGTTTGAGATGGCTTCTTCAGTAAAAGTCATCAGCACCGATTGAACCGACGGTGCGTCGATTGAAGGCATCGGTGCAATGATGCAAGCTAAAGAAGACGTGGTAGAAAGGAGATCAACCGTGACATGCTTCAAGTGCCATCAAGAAGGCCATAAGTCCTATCAATGCCCTCAACTCAAGAAGATGGTCAAGGATGAGAAGAACAAGAAGAACTTCACCATCAAGAGTTCTCTCATCTACACCAAGCCCATCCGAAGGAACAAGAATAAGAGCACCTCTTATGTCATCAAGAAGAAAAGCAATGGTAAGGTGGTTGCTCACAAGGTTGGGAAGAAGGATTGGAGTTGGAACCGCTCAATTTGGGTGCCTAAAGAAGTCATCACCAACCTGAAGGGGCCTCAAATGGTGTGGGTTCCAAAGGGTACTTGAAGCGCGAAGATCGGCGACGGGGGATTGGGAGACTTGACTCACAAGATGATGAGAAGAATGAAGCAAAGAGGTCAAGTTCACAAGATTGAACATATGTTGCCCGAGTCCCCCATAAGGTAAATTAGGTAATGGTAGCTAAAGTTCAATTCAAGCATCATGTAGCACCATTGCTTTGTCTAGGATGTATGCATACATTGTGTTTCTTAGCGTTGTTTACATATCATAGGTTGCTTGTATCTTTTCACTCCAACCCATGAGCAACCTACATGGTTTGATGAGCGTGTAGGATACTACACTTGGTTCCTTTCATGCTTCATGAACTTTATGAGGTATGTATTTCAATTTTGTACCATGACCAAAAGCTATAGGATAGGCTTTCCATTGTTGTCAAAAACAATGTGCATATATTTTATTGGTGATTCAAACACTAAATGCACATATTTATGGGGAGTTCATTCTATGGTCTACGATTTTGGAGACTAACAAGTTTGCAAGCTTATCCTTTGTAGTCTCTTGACTACATCTTTCCGGTGCAATCACACTAAGAGAATATTGTTCACTCTCAATGTGAATTAACAACTCTTTAAGCGTGATAAGAGTAATCTTTGTGCTTTTTTGCATATTGAGTCATGCCCTACCGAACCTAAATCTTCGTATCTAAGTTCAAAGACTATGTGCTCATACATTTGCTCACCTTGGTGTACCAAGTGCTTCCTGCTCAACTTCTTTCCAGTGGTACAATCAAGGTAACCTATCCCCTGAAGGTATGCAGGGTTCAAACCCTTCCATTGGTATCATTGTCAATTCTTTGATCTTTTAGAGCTACCTCCATGCATGATATGATCTAAGCTTTCTTGTTTCAAATATCTAGTTGTGCACTTGATTTTCACATTATCATTTTGTGCACACATTTGTGGAAAGCTTAGCTTATATTATGCTAGTTTCATGAACTTGTGATCCACTGTTGGGTATTTTAACAATCACAAATAAATCTGCAAGCATAAAGATACCATTGTAGCTTTCACCCAAGAGTATTACAGGGTATCATATCCACTGAGGAATGTGTGTATATTCTCTAGGATTCAGGTTTGTCCCAGGACACCACACTGGCTGGAGGAAAGGGGTAGAGAGGATTCCTAAGGCTTAGAATCAAAGCTAAGATAGAACCATCCTAGTTGTCTAGTTTGAGCTACTGGCTTCCTCAGGATAAGACTTGGCTGGCTCTTGTAATACGCAACTGGGATATACCCGAACGGGGAGGGTTACACTGAATAGATAGGGCTATCACCACCTGCTACCTACCTCATCCAACCTTGGGATATACCACAACAAACACGTAGAGTTTGGTCTAGACACCACATGTATACTATCTTCTACTAACTCTAGACTTAGCTTTAGACTTGAGCACCCACTTAACTAGTGAACTATTGATCTAGTAAACAACTAAGGAACTAGAACTATTGCTTAACTAAGAAACTAGAACATAGAAGGAATTACAAACACTTACTTTGATTGATAAGCATCCATCGAGGTACAAGCTGGAGAAGAGTGCCGACAAACCTGGCACTTCCCTGACTTCCCCTCACTTTCTCCATATTTTCTAACACCGCCTAGGTAGCGCTACACCTCTAGAATGAGCCTAGAGCTCGTATATGAACTTGAGAGAGCAAATATGTTGTGTGTCTTAATTCTACCCTCTCCCGTCATATTTATAGGTGTGTCCAAGGTGCTACAGCCGGGAAAATAGTTGGGGCCTCCTTGAACCAACGTTGGGAGCCAATGAGGAGATGCCCCATTGAAGATTTAACTCGGTGGAGCTAGCCTTAGTTCGGCCGAACTAGGTTGAGCTCGAACCAACCTCAGCTTTGGGTAGGAGGCTGATAGGTGGGTCCTCTGGTCCATGGCAGGTGAGTGGATGCTGTCCTAAGTCGGTTTCCTGCTCTGGTGGGCCCTTGGAATACCACTTACTTTAGATATGATACCTGCATATAGATTATTCCCAACTTCACCTTTTACCTGTGAATCTTGATGTGTCTACCATAATGGTTGTCACACCCGGTTTTGGAAAGGAACCGAATGCATCTCATATGTGTGACAGGATCAAGTTTCACACATATGATAGACAATACAAGTGTATACCCGAAATAATGTCATAACGAAAGAGAGTATCATAGTACTTTATTACATGACCAAAAGTCTTAAGCGAATAAATAAATGTTTAAAATCTAGCAGCGGACTTCAACTTCATAGGCAGATGACTAGAAGACATACGCCTAGAACTCCTCAGGATCTTCAGGGAACTCCGGACAATTATCTTATTCTTATCAGCATTGGTTTTAATAAAGCAAGCATGAGTACACTTATGATTGGTACTCAGCAAGTGGAGTAAATTATATGACATGCAAGGCCAAAATCAAGGATAAGCTGATATGGTTTGACTGCGATAAGAATTTTTAGTTGATCAAGTTTTATTTAGCAAGCATTAGCTAAATGTAAGTATATACCAACCCTTAAATAAATAAAAGAGATAAGTAACAACATAAACAAAGAACATCAATTTAGATCATCTTTAAGTTCGATTATCATGTGAGGGTCCAAGTCGCTCTTAACTGTGAGCATGGCTGATATATCAGTTTTCACTCTATAGAGGTTGTACACTTTACCCACAACTCGTGTTTCTCTTGATGCACGGGTTTGCAACGCCCTTAAACACTTCTGAGGTGAGTGGTAGAGATTCACTACAAGGCGTTTACAAAGATTCCCTAACTTGCAACGGTCCGCTAATGTGGCAGAACCAACCTGAATTACATCGGCTCAAGTACGCGAGTCCTCTCTTGAAGGCTACCTCATGCTTCAAACGGTATAATCCCTTGCCCTGTCGCGTAACGTCCCGATAAACCACCGAAAGCAGGATCAAACAAGGTACCTCGCACGAAGGCGAGTCCAGAGATATAAATGCCATTACACTTTACAACACAGGCAGGTATATTACATAAGTGTATAAAAGCAACAATCGTTCCCAAGGAAGGGACATTATTACAAAACGGTTTAAGTTTTAAGTCGAAGCTTCGGAGTTTGAAAACATGGACACTATACACGTCGTTATTACGGATATCATGCTAGCCCTGGCATGATATCACTCGGCGGAATCTGTGTTGGCCGGGGACGGATCCTACTCCACGGACCAACCATCAGGCAGGGGGTAGGGCCACGGTGTAATGAAAGCTGGCTCATCAGGGAGGTTACCTGAGGTAGATAGTCACAAAACAAGATTGAGTATACTAATACTCAGCAAGACTTACCCGCTCATGGTATACTTAGCCATATACCTAGACTCATGTAGGCTTTTCAGGTTTTGGGTAGAGTTTTCAGCTGAAAAGCAACAAAGAGTAGATCCTTATTTTTAACTTTTAGCTTTTAGGTTCTAGTTGATTAATCATTCTAGGTAAGCACCTATAACTACTCAAACATGGTAGAATCTTTAATCAAACATCATCCTTGATAATCATAAAGTTGCTCTTGTTACTCTATGTGGCAAAGGGATTAAGCAGTCTCAATCTCCGCGAGAAACGGACGATTCCTGAATCGAATTTCAAACCTTGCAAGGGTAAACCTAACACACATGCTTGGAACACCAAAGGGTCGTTCCGAAGCAACCATTTGCCTTTCATTCCGACTCATGGATCAGAGCCACCACAAGCGACTGCAGAACCATACGCACTTCCAAAGTGCAGGACGTACGTTTGTAGCGCGACTACAAAACCCGTACTCCTGGTTGCCCTTGCAACACGTATTCCTACACGTCAAACCAAGTAACCAAAAGAACCAAATACATGTGGTGGGGGGTATGTCCACTCCTCGGGCCGATTGGCTACTAGGCTTACCGTTTACCATATTTCACGGCATGTGGCTAGTACTTTCAAGCGCTTAACCACCGCTACCACACACTGCGACCTTATCATGTTCCATAACACAGACGGGGTATCACCTTAACCATGATACCTCACTAAACTCCCATCCGTCATCCTTATAGTGATAACAGGAATGTAAACATCACAACTCCTATATCGCGCGAGTGACAGGAAATCACCCGACTTCTACCGGTCCTATTAGCATAGCAGCTAATCAATATGGACTCAGGCACAACACAAAGGTTCCTAGGATTAATGCATCTAGGGTTCCATTTCAACTCCTAGACATAATGCATAAGTATAAATAAATAAACATAGATTGCAATGTAAGAAGGGTAATGGGTTATGTCTGGGGCTTGCCTTCTTGCGTAGGATTGGGAGCGGTAGGGTCAAAGTTATCCGAACTTTGGTTCGGAGCTTCAGTTAAACCTTCGACGGCGTTCCCGGGTTCTTTAGTTGATTCCTCTCCTTGTCCCAGAATGAGCTCGTAGTCACCATCGGCGAGAGTAGTCGAGTCTACATGAGATGCACAGTTATAAGTTATGGAATGCATATACTTTTATTTTAATTCCCGATAAAGTTGCAATCCAAAGGAAATAAAATTTATTTATTATCTATGTAATTTATTCCTGCACTGGGCAGCCATTTATTGAGTATTAACAATTTTACTTAGATACAATAAACAGCAGGATTAACTACTCTAAACATCTAACTAGTGGCGTAAGGTAACAGGTTGGGGTGGGTCTCAAAAACTATATTTAAATAGCTTTATTTATTGATTACACTAATTATTTGTATGATTCTCATGTTAATGTGAAATTATGCACCTATTACAACATGTTCCATTTGTTTTAGTTGTTTGTCACCTTATCTCAGGTTGAGAATTAAAGGACAGGTTACACTACTTAAGAATAATACCTCAAATTATTTTCAGTATTTTTTTGAATATTTAATCCACAAATATTAAATACATAAGGTTAAATAGGTATTAGTCATATTTAAATTCGTACATTATGAAAATATTCCATAAACAGTAGGTCATTTATTTTTCCTAAGTACTACATATTAACACATAGCCGATTCACACCTTAATCAGACAGACAACCTAGCCGATAGGTGTGGCCATCGGCTAGCCATAGCCTACAGTGCATCGGCATTGGCGGCCGATTGTGCTCTCATAGCCGATTGCTATATCGGCTGTGCTTTTAGCCGATGCTCTGTCTGCAGTGCATCTCTCTTGTGTAACTTTCTGTGTATGCATCAGCCCGTGTGGCCAATAGACAAGTAGCCGATCGGCATATAGCCGATGGGCGTGAAGGGCTCACTATTTTTCATGAACAGGAACTATTATACAAGAATTATCTTTAAGTTCAAACCTAAATTCATAACTTGAGCTACACCCTGCTACTAGTCCTAATATTTTTATCATGGATTACACATGTAAAAAGGAAGCTAGGGTATAAATTTGAGGTACAAGCATTAACAGAAGCATCTTGAATTAAAGTTTAAACATTTCATCAATATTTAACTAAGACACTCAAACTTCATAGCTACAAAGCAATACTGAATCTATAAAATTTACACAAGGCTAAACAACAGATGCACAACCCATGTTTCAAAAATCAGCTACTGCATTATTCTAGAACTTCAGATGCAAATAGGTCACTCATTTCCTAATGTTTTACTTAATTCAAAAACTACACACATACAGTATATGATCACTAAACAAAACTTGTAAAAAATGACTTAAGGATTCAAACAGAATTTATTTGGCATTTTTCTGATTTTTCTACGATTTTCTAAACATTTTTGAAAAAGAGGGATGGACTGGAACTTTGCAGATAAGACCCTAGAAGAAATCAAAAGCTTGCAATGTGGCCCCTGGCCGGAGTCAGAGCAGGGGGAAGGGATTTTGACCGTCGATTCCGGCGAAGCTCGTCGCCGGTGGCGGGGGAGAAGAGGGGGAAAAGCATGAGGGGGTAAAGGGCGACCTTCTGGAGGTCTTGGGTGGGGTCGGAGAGGTCCGTGGGGGCCTGCCCACGGCGAGGCAGAGGCGGCGGCCAGGGAGAACGGCGCGGCGGTGCTCCGGTGTTCGAGCGTGGAAGGGGGTGGCCGGAAAGCTGCACGAGGACAAGGTATAGCTGAAGACGGGGTCAGCGCAGGCGGAGCAGCCGTGGGGGAGTGGGGCGACGGTGAGCTCGAGCTCGCCGGCGTTCGGGTGGCAATGGCGGTGGCGTTCTGAGGCGTCGGAGTGGAGAAGAAAGGAAAGAACGCGAGCATTAGCTTTGCGGGGTATTTGTAGTGCTCATGCGTGGGCAAAAATGAGGACCGGGCTCTGATTTGGGGCTTGCCACGGTGATGGCTCAGTGGCGGCCGAGCGGCGGTGGCGCGCGCGTGGCGAGCTCAGGAGAAGCTAGGGAGGGAGGGGAGCAGAGGTGGGTGAGGCAGAGGGCGACGCGTGGGCACATCCAGGAGCTGGAGGTGGAGCTTGGGTGCTGCATCGGCGGTGAGCGGCGGTAGGGGCGAAGCACTGCCGGCGGCAGGAAACAGAGTAGGGCCACGTGCGGGAGGAAGAAGAAGAGAGAGGAGAGGTCCGGGGGACTTGTTTGCGATTTCCAAAAAGTTTAGGTACCTCTCGGTAAACTAAGATTTCTTACTGCTACAAAGGTCAAATGGGAAAATGCTCAACATGAAAGTTGTAGAGTTTCTCAAACTCTACAACATTGTTTTAGGGCTCAAGTTCAGAAAATCAAAGTTTACAACTCTTTAGGTTAAGTTTATGAATAAAGGTAGAATTTGAATTACTTTTGTCTTTATTCAAATAAATTTGATCAAATTTTGGGTATGTTTACAAATTTTCCTGGAATGTCATGATTACTTGTATTTTTACATATTGGTCCTTAAGTAAACCTGAATTTTACTTTCATATTTCAATCATTTCACATGTAAGCCCTTAGAGTGTTGTTTAATCCCACATAGGTCCCTAGTTTCACACAAAGGTCTATTTTTCTTAGATTTTAACCCATCTTTTACACTTTCTTCCCTATGGTCAATTAAATTTGACACTTAGTATTATATTTACCCAGTTACACTCAAAAGCCTATATATATTTCATAAATTACAAATATACCCCTAGTTCTCTGTACAACTTATATACACCATAGCATGCATACAACTCACTAATCCTAATGTCTATATCTCTAATTACCTGAATACTACAGCCTTCCCCCCTAAAAAGAATCTCGTCCCGAAATTCCGAAGCTGAATAGAATCAGATGATTAAATTTGAGGATTGGCTTGAAGGAAATTTGGAAAATTTCGTTAAAGATAAGATTCTGTCTCCCAAGTTGCTTCTTCTTCAGTGTGATGATCCTATAAGATTTTATACATCTTAACTGTCCTTCTTCTGGTGAGCCTTTCCTTCATATCCAAAATTTGAATAGGTTGCTCAATGTAAGATAGATCGGGTTCAATCTCAATGGCACAGGTCTCCATGATTTCTGTGGGTACTTTGACACATTTCTTAAGCTGAGAGACATGGAAGACATTGTGAATAGCAGCCAATTGAGATGGAAGGCCAATTTTGTAAGCCACTGGGCCATAAACATTGAGGATTTCGAAGGGTCCGACATATCGGGGTGCTAATTTCCCTTTTATGCCGAAATGTTGGACACCTTTGGTAGGAGATACTCGGAGATAGACAAATTCTCCTACTTGAAATTGCAAAGGTTTCCTTCTCTTATCCACGTAGCTTTTCTGTCTAGACTGAGCGATTTTGAGATTGGCTTGAATAACCTTGACCTTATCTTCGGCTTCCATGACTAAGTCTGGTTCGAAGATTTTGCGTTCACCGGTTTCAGACCCACTCAAAGGAGTTCGACATATTCGACCGTATAACGCATCAAAAGGAGCCATTTGAAGACTAGCTTGATAACTGTTGTTGTAAGAGAATTCAGCTAGAGCAAGGCACTTGTCCCAGCTTGTACCATAGTGAATAATACAAGCTCGGAGCATGTCTTCAAGGATTTGGCTAACTCGCTCAGTTTGTCCATCAGTCTGGGGATGATATGCAGAACTTCGGATCAGTTTAGTTCCTAGAGCTGATTGTAATTGCTCCCAAAATCGTGCAATAAATTGGGGCCCTCGAACAATTTGATCCAGATAGACTTCGGCATACTTCTTAGCAGAGTAAGTGGTATGCACAGGAAGAAAATGAGCTGTTTTAGTAAGTCTATCGATAATTACCCATATGGAGTCATGTTTTTGGGAGGTGTTAGGAAGACCGACAATAAAATCCATGCTAATGTCTTCCCATTTCCATGATGGAATGGGTAGTGGTTGAAGTGCACCAGAAGCTTTTAAGTGGCTAGCTTTGACTCTCTGGCATGTATCACACTCAGATATATATTTGGCAATTTCTCTTTTCATTCGGGTCCACCAAAAATGTTGTCGTAGATCTTGATACATTTTGGTGCTACCAGGATGAATAGAGAATTTAGATAGATGGGCTTCATCAAGGATTTGTCTACGCAGTGGATGGTCTTTAGGTACAACAATACAGTCGTTGAACCATAGGACTCTTTGATGATCGGTGTGAAAACACTTATATTTGGCTTCTCCCAGAGATAGTTTTGATTTGATGATTTTGATACCCTCATCATGTAGTTGTGACATGATGATTCTATTTTTCAGAGTAGACTCAATGGATAGCAAATTCAGACTACCTTGAGGAATGATCTCTAGATTGAGTTTCCTCATCTGATGGCAGAGAGTGTCACTAAAGGTTGATATGGATAAGCAGTGACAATGTGCCTTGCAGCTAAGTGCATCCGCAACCACATTGGCTTTGCCCGGATGGTAGTGTACCTCAAGGTCATAGTCTTTGATCAATTCCAACCAACGCCTTTGCCTCATATTTAGGTTAGCTTGAGTGAAAATATACTTGAGGCTCTTATGGTCAGTGTAGATATTACACTTAGCACCCATAAGATGATGTCTCCAGATCTTGAGAGCATGGATAACTGAGGCCAATTCAAGATCGTGTGTCGGATAGTTTTGCTCATGAGTTCGAAGTGCTCTGGATGCATAGGCAATGACCCGATTGTTTTGCATAAGGACACAACCAAGGCCAATTCCAGAAGCATCACAGTAGACATCAAAAGGTTGAGTACTATCTGGCTGAGCTAGCACTGGAGCAATCGTTAGAAGTTTTCTCAAGGTATGGAATGCTCTATCACACTTATCGTCCTAGCGGAACTTAACCTCTTTCTTAAGCAGCTCAGTCATAGGTTTAGCTATCTTGGAAAAGTCAGGAATGAATCGACGATAGTATCCTGCCAATCCAAGAAAACTTCGAATTTGATGGATGGAAGTTGGAGGTTTCCAGTCCATAACCTCCTGGACTTTGGTTGGATCAACCGATATGCCTTCACAAGAGACGGTGTGTCCCAAAAATTTCATACTATCCAGCCAGAATTCACATTTCGAGAATTTGGCATAAAGGTGATGATCACGTAGTCGTTGAAGAACGACACGTAAATGATTAGCATGGTCCTCTTTAGTTTTGGAGTATATCAGAATGTCATCAATGAAGACCACGATGAATTTGTCGAGCTCCGGCATAAATACTGAATTCATGAGATACATGAAATATGCTGGTGCATTAGTAAGTCCAAATAACATAACCAGATATTCATATAATCGATATCTGGTCGAGAAAGCCGTCTTTGGAATGTCACTAGGCTTGATTTTGATCTGATGATAACCAGAGCGTAAGTCAATTTTGGAAAAGACTTTAGCTCCGGCTAACTGATCGAATAGTATATCAATGCGGGGAAGAGGATACTTGTTCTTGATAGTACCGCATTGAGTGGGCGATAATCAACACATAGACTTAAGCTATTGTCTTTCTTTTTGACAAAGAGAGCAGGACAGCCCCAAGGTGAGGCACTTGGGCGTATATAACCCTTATCAAGAAGATCTTGGAGTTGGATTTTCAATTCCGCTAATTCATTGGGAGGCATGCGATATGGCCTCTTTGAAATAGGAGCGGTGCCCGGTTGAAGTTCAATGATGAACTCGATGTCTCTGTCTGGTGGCATTCCAGGCAAGTCGTCTGAAAAGACATCGAGGTATTCACAGACTATAGGAATATCCTTGACTTTGATATTTGTGATAGTATAAGTGCAAGGGTGCAGATGTTCTTGCTGAGGCAGATAAAGGGTGGTGATCCCATAATATGGTGAATCAATTTCGACAACTCGAGAAGAAATATCTAGCCGTACTTGATGTTTAGTCATCCAGTTTGTCCCAAGTATAACATCAATACCCTCCAAACTTAGTAAAACCAAATCAGTTTTGATTTCTTTACTACCTAACTGAATTGGCACACTTCTAATCATTTGGTTGGAAGTGATATTTCCTCCAGGGGTAGAGATCATATATGTCCCTTGAGTAAAACAAGGATCAAGTCCTATCCGGGTACCACAGTTGTTACTAATAAAACTATGTGTTGCTCCTGAATCAAATAATGTAACAACTGGTTTGTGGTGAATAGAGAATGTACCCGACATGACGGAAGCTCCATCCGGAAGCTCTGCAAGGGTGGTGAAATTAATCCGTCCTTGCCGAACTTGCATCATCGGTTTCTTGCCCTTGTTCTGGTTACCCTGAGTAGAACTCTGCCCTTGATTAGGTTTCTTGGGCCGTGGACAATCTCTGATGAAATGATCCGCACTTCCGCAATTGAAACAGCGATAATTGCTGCTTCTCTGTTGCACTTGTTGAACATTTGGCCGTAGGCCAGATTGTTGTAGTTGTTGCGGAGGAACGGGAGGTCTATACCTTCCTTGCTGTTGGGGTGGCCTGAAAACCAATCTACCAGTTGGGGCATTCCGCTGCGGTGCTCTGAACTGTGTGTTGGGAACAACCCGATATCTCGGTGATTGAGCACTCGAGGGTCCAGTAGGGGTCTTTCTTTTCTTCTCAGCATGATGTGCTATGATGCAATCTTCTTGAGTTAAGACCATATTAACCAGCTCGCTGAAACTATTAGCCCTTACAAGATTCAGACATTCTTTGAGCTTGGTATTAAGGCCCCGACGGAAACGATCTTGTTTCTTGGCATCATTATCCGCATGATATCCCGCATATTGACACAGATGATTAAAATTTTGTGCGTACTGCAGGACTGTACTGGTGCCTTGTGTAAGTGCCAAGAATTCATTCAACTTTCGCTCCAGTAATCCTTCAGGAATATAATGTGCTCTAAAGGCTGCCCGAAACTCATCCCAGGTGATAATATGCCCTGCAGGCTGCATGGCGTAGAAATTATCCCACCATATCCGAGCAGCACCACGGAGTTGCTGGGCAGCGAAGGAAGCTTTACTTGAGTCCGCACAAGGTATTGTCAATAGAGAGAACTTTGATTCAATTATATGGAGCCAAGCATTGGCGTCCAAGGGTTCTTCAGCTTTGCTGAAAAATGGAGGCTGGGTGCTGATGAAATCTTGATAACTGGCCACGGGAGGATTGTGGTCATCATGACCTCCTCGAAACTGCTGACGTTGCTGGTTCTATTGGGCTTGTACCAGCAAGTTGAGAAGTTCAGTTTGCCGAGCCATAACCTCGGCAAGGTTGGGAGGTGGCGGTGGCGGTTGTTGAGAACCGCTAGCCTGATCTGCCCGGAAACCTTCCGGGGTTCCGCGCGTGGCTCCAACCATCTGAAACAAAGGAGATGTCCATTATTCACCAGATAGTCTTACTCCCAATTTCAGAAGATATGTCACTTAGATAATCAATGCATAAATTCCATTCAATCATCTCATTTCAGAACTTAAGGATAGTGAATAAGATGATAAAACAGAAAACTTATATTACAGCACTGATTCTAATTGTTCTCCACATCACACATCCGAAAGTTCCCTATGTAGGCCATCTAGATTACAACAAATGGCACGAGGTCTAGATAAGTTACTCACTAATTAAGTTATTACACTCCCCTAGGTTACATCTCGAAAGTCGACGATTTACTAAACTAAAAATCGTCGAAGTTGCCTACAGAAGACTGACTACCAGAGGAAGAGTGATAGGGACTAAGGATAGGATCCCTGTGCTCGGAGTCAATCTCTGAAACACCCTCAATCTCTTCCGGATCTTCTTCTTCTTCAGGCATTGCGGGTGCAGCGGAAAGTATCGGTTGCTGCTGCAGTTCCTCAAGGTGCGCCTGGGCATCATCAGCTTCAAGTATCAGATCGTGGATTTGTGCTTGTAGGAACTCAATAACAGTGTCGCGCTGAGTGATTATATGATCACTCTCGTTGATCTGATCTTCTCGATGAAGGATAGTTTCATCCCTTGCTGCGATGATTTCATCCTTCTGAGTCACCAGGGCTTGTAATTCCACTATTTGGGTAACTTGACGGTCAGCATTCCGATAGTGACTTTGAGCCACACTCGTTAATTGACCCATACTATGACATAGCAAAATCTGGTAATGATGCTGCACAGCCATGAACCTGGTAGTGCTACGGACCGTTTCTTCAGCCAGATCTCCTAACATATGACCAAGATGCTCTGTCCGAAAATTCCATTCCAAATTACCAGGGTCAATGGTAGGAAATAAACCAATAGGATATGCGGCGACCTCTGTTGGATGTTGGTTGCAGAAAAGTTTGATAGCCTCCAAGGCTGCAGTCTCAATGGTATCAACCAGACGATATCCAACCACCTCAACTTCTATAGGATGCCATTGGGAGCTGAAAGGGTGTTGAGGAATTGTCATCTTAACCCGGCATCGAGGAACTCCCTCTTCGCGATATTCCACCCCATCGTATTGAGGAGGCTCTGTATAATGAAACAGACTTAAGGATTCCCACAAAAGACGAGAAAATCCTTCCCAGTGTAGGGCATTAGTATGGAAGTGCCCATCATGATCCCAAAAGGCATTGGAAGGAGCAGCCATCTGCGACAACAATGCAAATGATAAGATATATTTACCCTGTTGAGAACTCACAAGGTAAATAGATTAAGATAGCTGATTCTGATAACAGCAAAGGCTGGAAATCAGATGGATACTTAAAATACCCGACTAAAGATTTTCATTTACCCAACTAAGGAAAAC
The DNA here is from genome assembly GCF_002211085.1 of Panicum hallii. Lineage (NCBI taxonomy): Eukaryota > Viridiplantae > Streptophyta > Magnoliopsida > Poales > Poaceae > Panicum > Panicum hallii. Next base: position 27,019,374 of record NC_038050.1, read on the forward strand.
CCACATGTTATCTACTCTACAGAAAATAATAAAATTAAACATCGATTATGTTAATTAGTGGATTATGCATGCACGCACTATCGTCCTCTCAACCAGAATAACTGCCAAGTAATCTTGGTCTTACGGGGTTAGTTACAGTGGCATAATTTAGATACGTCTCTCCCTATAGTATCTAGTCGATAAGTCCTATCCGTTCGAACCTATCGAATCGTGGTTAGTGTACCTTCAGAAAACCACAATACATATATATATCCAATGAACCTTTCATGCCAGCCTGTCATGAAAGCGTTCCCATTCATTACTGCTCACTATAGAAACAGCATCTGTACAATTACCGCCGTACAGACAACGTTAACATACGTTATCGAAACAGCGTATTCACGGGGGTACCGCAAAAATGCGGGGGTATGAACAGAGATCGCCATACCCTGTGCCGAACCATCTACTCCCAATGTAGTCAACCAAAGTTGGTACATTGGTAGCATCTCAAGTAAGCCACTGCTTGAGAAATAGCGTTCGGTTCGCATCACCGACAGGAAGGCCAAGCTCCCTCAGTTGGCTGAGGATCCTTATCTTCTTACCTCGCGATCGAAGGTGTCGTTACAGAAAGTAAAGTTGAGTTGTGCATAAGTAAGTTTTAACAGAAAAGTAATGATGGGAGTTAGAGTTATATATATATTACAGCCACCTCTAATTCCCTTCTTAATATCATCCTAGGGCTTTACGTACTATACCTAATCCTTAACGAACCCAACGTAGTTCGTAAATACTTGATTGATCCAATTTTTATACTATAAATTACTTTTAGGGCTAAATATATCTCCAGAGTAATCTTGTTAGCTCTGATACCAGCTGTGGCAAAACCAACCTGAATTACACCGGCTCAAGTACGCGAGTCCTCTCTTGAGGGCTACCTCGTGCTTCAAACGGTATAATCCCTTGGTCTGTCGGGTAACGTCCCGATAAACCACCGAAAGCAGGATCAAACAAGGTACCTCGCACGAAGGCGAGTCTAGAGATATAAATGCCATTACACTTTACAACACAGGCAGGTATATTACATAAGTGTATAAAAGCAACAATCGTTCCCAAGGAAGGGACATTATTACAAAACGGTTTAAGTTTTAAGTCGAAGCTGTGGAGTTTGAAAACATGGACACTGTACACGTCGTTATTACGGATATCATGCTAGCCCTGGCATGATATCACTCGGCGGAATCTGTGTTGGCCAGGGACGGATCCCACTCCACGGACCAACCATCAGGCAAGGGGTAGGGCCACGGTGTAATGAAAGCTGGCTCATCAGGGAGGTTACCTGAAGTAGATAGTCACAAAACAAGATTGAGTATACTAATACTCAGCAAGACTTACCCGCTCATGGTATACTTAGCCATATACCTAGACTCATGTAGGCTTTTCAGGTTTTGGGTAGAGTTTTCAGCTGAAAAGCAACAAAGAGTAGATCCTTATTTTTAACTTTTAGCTTTCAGGTTCTAGTTGATTAATCATTCTAGGTAAGCACCTATAACTACTCAAACATGGTAGAATCTTTAATCAAACAACATCCTTGATAATCATAAAGTTGCTCTTGTTACTTTGTGTGGCAAAGGGATTAAGCAGTCTCAATCTTCACGAGAAACGGACGATTCCTGAATCGAATTTCAAACCTTGCAAGGGTAAACCTAACACACACGCTTGGAACACCAAAGGGTCGTTCCGAAGCAACCATTTGCCTTTCATTCTGACTCATGGATCAGAGCCACCACAAGCGACTGCAGGACCATACGCACTTCCAAAGTGCAGGACGTACGTCTATAGCGCGACTACAAAACCCATACTCCTGGTTGCCCTTGCAACACGTATTCCTACACGTCGAACCAAGTAACCAAAAGAACCAAATACATGTGGTGGGGGGTATGTCCACTCCTCGGGCCGATTGGCTACTAGGCTTACCATTTACCATATTTCACGGCATGTGGCTAGTACTTTCAAGCGCTTAACCACCGCTACCACACACTGCAACCTTATCATGTTCCATAACACAGACGGGGTATCACCTTAACCATGATACCTCACAAAACTCCCGTCCGTCATCCTTATAGTGATAACAGGAATGTAAACATCACAACTCCTATATCGCGCGAGTGACAGGAAATCACCCGACTTCTACCGGTCCTATTAGCATAGCAGCTAATCGATATGGACTCAGGCACAACTCAAAGGTTCCTAGGATTAATGCATCTAGGGTTCCATTTCAACTCCTAGACATAATGCATAAGTATAAATAAATAAACATAGATTGCAGTGTAAGAAGGGTAATGGGTTATGTCCGGGGCTTGCCTTCTTGCGTAGGATTGGGAGCGGTAGGGTCAAAATTATCCGAACTTTGGTTCGGAGCTTCAGTTAAACCTTCGACGGCGCTCCCGGGTTCTTCAGTTGATTCCTCTCCTTGTCCCAGAATGAGCTCGTAGTCACTGTCGGCGAGAGTAGTCGAGTCTACATGAGATGCACAGTTATAAGTTATGGAATGCATATACTTTTATTTTAATTCCCGATAAAGTTGCAATCCAAAGGAAATAAAATTTATTTATTATCTATGTAATTTATTCCTGCACTGGGCAGTCATTTATTGAGTATTAACAATTTTACTTAGATACAATAAACAGCAGGATTAACTACTCTAATCATCTAACTAGTGGCGTAAGGTAACAGGTTGAGGTGGGTCTCAAAAACTATATTTCAATAGCTTTATTTATTGATTACACTAATTATTTGTATGATTCTCATGTTAATGTGAAATTATGCACCTATTACAACATGTTCCATTTGTTTTAGTTGTTTGTCACCTTATCTTAGGTTGAGAATTAAAGGACAGGTTACACTACTTAAGAATAATACCTCAAATTATTTTCAGTATTTTTTTGAATATTTAATCCACAAATATAAATACATAAGGTTAAATAGGTATTAGTCATATTTAAATTCATACATTATGAAAATATTCCATAAACAGTAGGTCATTTATTTTTCCTAAGTACTACATATTAACACATAGCCGATTCACACCTTAATCAGACAGACAACCTAGCCGATAGGTGTGGCCATCGGCTAGCCATAGCCTACAGTGCATCGGCATTGGCGGCCGATTGTGCATCAGCATCGACTTCTCATAGCCGATTGCTATATCGGCTGTTCTTTTAGCCGCTGCTCTGTCTGCAGTGCATCTCTCTTGTGTAACTTTCTGTGTATGCATCAGCTCGTGTGGCCAATAGACAAGTAGCCGATCGGCATATAGCCGATGGGCGTGAAGGGCTCACTATTTTTCATGAACAGGAACTATTATACAAGAATTATCTTTAAGTTCAAACCTAAATTCATAACTTGAGCTACACCCTGCTACTAGTCCTAATATTTTTATCATGGATTACACATGTAAAAAGGAAGCTAGGGTATAAATTTGAGGTACAAGCATTAACAGAAGCATCTTGAATTAAAGTTTAAACATTTCATTAATATTTAACTAAGACACTCAAACTTCATAGCTACAAAGCAATACTGAATCTATAAAATTTACACAAGGCTAAACAACAGATGCACAACCCATGTTTCAAAAATCAGCTACTGCATTATTCTAGAACTTCAGATGTAAATAGGTCACTCATTTCCTAATGTTTTACTTAATTCAAAAACTACACACATACAGTATATGATCACTAAACAAAACTTGTAAAAAATGACTTAAGGATTCAAACAGAATTTTACTTTCATATTTCAATCATTTCACATGTAAGCCCTTAGAGTGTTGTTTAATCCCACATAGGTCCCTAGTTTCACACAAAGGTCTATTTTTCTTAGATTTTAACCCATCTTTTACACTTTCTTCCCTATGGTCAATTAAATTTGACACTTAGTATTATATTTACCCAGTTACACTCAAAAGCCTATATATATTTCATAAATTACAAATATACCCCTAGTTCTCTGTACAACTTATATACACCATAGCATGCATACAACTCACTAATCCTAATGTCTATATCTCTAATTACTTGAATATTACAGCTAAGATTTCAGGCCGCAGTGGTCATATCCCTCCCTAATGAGGCGATACCTTAGCCAAGGACCATAAACAAAGCCTCCAAGAGGACCGAGCTATACCCCATCAACGCACTCCCCTCTTGCCCTTCTGGTAAGACCATTACAAGCTAAAGTTTCTAATTAATTAGCCAAGACCAGAGCCATGTAGTATTGTAGTTACACTGTTTTCCTACGTGGTTCTCCATGTTCTAATTAATGCAATAATCTTGAAGTTATTACCAATAAAGTATTCCAGAACATGAAGTTAAACCAGTGTAGCGTAATTTCCAGGTTACTCAACCAAAATCTAAGTAAAAGCAACTAGCATAGCTACAACATAAATATAATAACCCTGGTTTAATCAAGGAAGTTCAAAGAAACTAGGCGCATCTTAGTTTGGGATCGATCGTATTATAAACACATGCATGCATATAAAGTAAATGTGTGTATTTATAAAACTATTAGGACCGGAATATGATCAAGGACCACTTGCCTTCGTCAAAGTACTACTGCTGCTCAGGAACATCTTCAAAACTTTGCTCTTGCGAATCCTCGAACTGCGCACCATCTATCGTAACACACAAGTACATACAAACAAATAAGTACAATAAATAAGAAACAGTACACCAACCAATATAAACAGATTAAAACAGCATTATAAAGCTACTGTATATGTCACAAGGGCCGCGTGAGTGAGAGAATCGATGAAAACGGAGTTAAAATGGAGAAGTTATGGCTAAAACTTGATTCTAGGGGCTTATTTGTAAAGGATTTGAATCTAGAGGGCTCTGGACAAAGAAACCGAGGGCTAAAACATAATTAAATCTTAATTCTAGGGTTTAGATTGAAAAATAGAGGGGCTAGGGATGGCGGGTTCTATTTTTGAAAAAGATAGGGGCTTAAACAGAAGAAAAAGGATCTATTCGTGAATACTTTTGAATTGCTAGTTGATTTCGATAGAATTCGGGTGCTAAAGTGCAAACACCCTAGGGTTGACCAGTATCGGTTATTTGACCCCGATCTAGATCTAATCTAGACCGTCAGATCTAGATCGGATGGCGGAGAACGACTGGCGGCTGTGGGGCTGTGGCGCTGGATGCCGGCTACGAGGTCTTGCGGCGGTGGGCGGCGGTGGCTCATCGGCAAATCGTGTAAACGTAACTCTGGCCATGGTTTCGACTCATGTTTGGCTTGGGAGAAAGAGAGCAAGGAGGGGAACGCGTTTAAGGGGTTGGGATGAGTCGCTGAGGGCCGAAGAAGGCGGATGATGGCGAGGATCCTAGGACACGGGGCAGCGGCTTTATAGGGCAGCGGTGGGGACACTGGGCGTGCGGGCCCATGGCGTTGTGCAGTGGGGAGGCCGTGCCGCGGCCGAACTCAGCGTGAGTCTGAGCCTAGCTTGAGCTCGAGGACGGGGATCACCCTGACAGGTGGGTCCCGGCCGTCAGCAAGAGAAAGAAGGGGAGAAGGAAGGAGCGCGTGGGCTGGGCCACGCTAGGGGAGGCGGAGCAAGCTGGCCAGCTAGGCCATGCGGGAGGAAAGGAAGGAAAGGAGGAAAGGCCGGCTGGGCTTGGGCCGCATGGAAAAAAGAGAGGGGAAACAGAAAGAGAGAGTTGGCTGGGCCCAAAGAGAAAAAGAGGTAGAAAAAGAATTGCATTCAAATACATTTGAATTTGAATTTGAAATTTAAATTCAAATAGAAGACAAACAATAAAACAATGCAATACGGCATGAAATGCACAAAACCTATATTTCCTTATATTTCTTTTTATGGTTAAGTGAATTACTATTAATTCACAATAAATGCTCTAAAATCAAAATAATTGAATAAAAACGTTATGGGTCCTGTAAAGAATCTAGCAAAATTTATTTAGGTTCCTAATTTGAAAATTAGGATGTTACAATGGTTTGGGTAGTTGAAGAGTGGAACAGTATTGACTTGAGTCTCCTCCATTTGGAACAGTATTGACTTGAGTCTCCTCCATTTCTCCGTTGTATGACTGGGGGTTTGATAAATTTTTGAAAAGACTAACTATTGGCGCCAAGGGAACAGGGGTCCCCCCAGCCCTGGACAAATCAAGGATAAATAGGCTAAAAGGCCCTCCTGGCCCATTAGCGGTAATGGGCCAAACTGAGGCGCCTCCTGGAGGACCGAAGACCATGGGAGGCCAAGCACCTCCCCGAAATGGGGCAGTTCCTTCGTGGAGAAGGAATTGCCTAATGGCGCATTTAATGCACCTGCCTTGCTACAACCGGATGAGGCCCGTGGGCGGCGCACCTTCCTCGTAAAACAACATGATTACAAGGGAGGCATGCTCTTAGATGGTGCTGTGATCGGGACAGAGGGAACCTCCCCTCCCGGGTCGCGTTGCGTCATCTGGCAATGGGCGGTGGGGTGGCCCCCCACTCACACTTTTCGTCACATCGAATAGACATGGAGAGGAGCGCCTGCGGCCCTGGGCAACGTACAGGAAAGACACCGGGCGATGCACAGAGCCCGGAAGAGACCTCGAAGCATCCCGAGGTCTGTCGAGGAGGACCCCGAGTGACGATAGTCCTCGCGCACGGCGCAGGACCCTGCCTGGCAGGCGGGCGTCACTTGCAAGCCGGCGCCCCTTATCAGGCGCTGCATTCACACTTAAGGCGGTAAGCCTCTTCACGGGGCCCACGGGGAAAGCCATAAATAGAATAGACGGGCAATTTGTAAAGGGATCGGATCTGATCGACCCTAACTCAACCCTAACTCAGATCCAACTGAATACAGCTATGAGCACCACATAGGACATAGGGTGTAACCCTCACAGTGGCCTGATCCTGTCTAAACCAGCCTTGTCTCCTGGTCATCGCACAGTCCAAATCCTACTGCGTGTTACACCCCTAGCCGAATCTCTAAACGGGGGTTCCTCACCCACCGTCACTAACCATAGCTTTGCTCCTCAAGATCTCTCAAGTCACTGTATGTGTATATATCCTCACTAAGGCATTGCCTCTTTTCAACCTACTTCTAAAGATAGGCTTTATGTGGAGCTCGTGGTAGGAGATTTAGAAGCATGCACTTGTTTCACATATATTGCAAATCAAAAATTGGATCCATAGAGATGACATATCATACAAGTTGATCAAGATTATACATGTGTATGGAAAGTGGAGGATGGAAATAAAACACTCCTATTATGAAACTCTCTCTCCTTTGTTTGGAAAGAATAAGGACATGGCATGTATATTTTCATTTCTTGGACCTTCATGACCCCATTTTTTTCGATACTTGGACCTTCATGTGCCCATATATTTCTCTCTCTTTGTTTTTAGCCCCTATCCCTTTTGTAACAATACTAGAGAGAGAGATCATTATACATGGAGTTGTATTTTGTGGATAGATGGAATGGAATAGCTAAATTCTAGTGCAGAAATTTAGCAAATGGAGTGTACATCATCTTGATCAAGCAAGTATGGGAAGTATCTCACTAGGGTTTCAAAATTTTATGAAGCTCAATGCAACAACAAGGCACATATATATATATATGGTTTCTTTCATGAAGATCAACATATGGCTTTGGTAGGACAAACACGAGGAGTTGTAAAGCTATGGAGAGTTCTCTTTTGATATAAAATATTTCGAGGCATACAAGCAAATAAAGCGAGGATTCTTTTCATCAAACCATATCACACTTTGTTAATTATGGGACCCCTAAGATATGATTCACAAGTTCAGGCTTAGCAAAGAATATAATATATGCAAGGCAATCAAGCTTTAAGTATGTGGTCAAAGAGCACCATTGAGTTTAATTTTAGTGATTAGCAACTTATTTCATTCAAACTCATGGATTAGGGAGATTTGAGGGGTAGAGTGCACAAACCGTCGCAATAGGGTCTAGGCCTTTTGCGTGCTGGTTCTTTTCGGTGTGTGCACGTGTTGTGGGTGATCTTGAGCATATGTGCTTTAAAACTCCGAGAGATCTCCCCCACACTTGTTCTTGTACCTGGCGCTTTATTCAAAAACAAAAAGTGGAAACAAAAGGGACTCTACTGGTTCAAGTGTCACAACCTAAAATATTTAATTTTAGGATGTGAGTAGCTTTTAGAATGTGTTCATCTATCAATAGAGTTTTTTGAGAATTTTAAAGATTTTTCTGGAAATTATTCTCTTTTTCCGTAGAGCTAAATCCATTTATTGGAAAGGTATACAATCTTTTTCTTGGCCTCTGAGTATTTTATTAGGACTCGTTATGTCTTAGATTTTTCCCTAAATTTTTTGGGATTCTGTGACACTCAGGTACTTAGCATTGTCACACCCTAAATTTTAGTACGAAGTTGTGTGCAAAATATGGTAAAAGTGTGTTTAAAAATTTAAATGCTAAGGAAAAAGGGTTGTTTAAATAATTATAAATTAATAAAGGTCCTTTAGTGTTAAAAGGGTGAGAATGGGAGGTAGAATTTAAAATGTATGAGGGTTGTTTTGTAAAAGTCAAGAACTTGTGTTTAAATCGCAAATGTAGGTGAAACTACACATGGGATGTAAATGTAGTGTAATTTTTAAATAGGATTTATATAAAGTTTAGAAACTTTGCTAAGTTTCATAGTAATTTCAAATCTATTGCTCTTCTATAAATAAACCTTAAAGGAAATCTATAGATTTTGTAAAACCCTACACTTTTTCTTTTGGGCCCATTCTCATTTGAGCTCTAGTTTGAAAGTTATCAAGACATTACTAGGAGGTCCCTGTACTTTTGGAGAATCACATAATAGTCCTCGTCTTCCTCCTTCAACTCCTCTCCCACCTCTGCTCCTCTGCTCGACTGCCGCCGCCGCTCTGCCGGCCATGTGCCGTGCACCTCCCCGCTCCAGAGCCGCCCTGAGGCAGGCCACGTGCCGCCCCAGCACCTGCCCCGCCGCTCCCCGGCCTCGCGCTGGCTTCTCCTCGCCTCGCCACGCCGCCTGTTGTCTACCCGAGCTGCTCCTCGCTGCCGCTCGCCGTCGCTGCAAGATGATCAGTACCACCTCCTACCTCCCGGCGATCCCACGCGTCAATCCCCTGCCTTGCCGCCGCCCTCCCGACCTTGTGCTGTCTCGCACCCGCGTTCCCCACGTCGCACTGCTGCTGCCTGAGCTTCGCCGTGCCGCCACACGTGCCGCCGGTGTGCCAGCCCCTGTTTCCATACGACGACATCTCCTTCGAGACCTGGAGCACATCCTGGAACTCCTAGCACACTTGCCCTTGCGTTTGCACACACGCATTTCACTCAATTTCTCCTGCTCCGATCACCTCCCTTCACCCGACCTCCGCCGCCATCCCTGGCCATCGTCGACAACCGCCCACACCACCCCCGAACCCCGATCCAGTGCAACCAGAGCTCCGTCGTGACCCGCTGGTGCTCCTTAGCCCTTCCAATTTTGTTTTCCCGCATTCTAGCACCATTCCCCGCAGTGCCGGTGAGCTCCAAACTCCGCCGCCGCTCGGCCCCCCGTCGAACCGCTGGTACAAGGCCTCTCCACCCCGACCAAGGTCACCAGAAGCACCACACCAGCCGGCAGAAACTCTTCGACTACTTCCCCGCCACCGTCCGGCACCCTAGCCTACGGAACGCCGCGCCGCCATCACCGCCGGTGAGAACCCGACCCACCCCACCATCGATTACCACCTTCTGCTCAGTCTCCGACCAAATTAGGTAGGGGAAAAGCATCCCCGCACTCCCACGGTGCTCCTGCACGCCCTTCCTGCCCACGTTCGCTGACCCCTCGCCGGGAACGATGATGCCCCGCCACGGCTGCCGCCATCCATCATCGCCGGCTGTGCTCCGTCACTAATCCTGGTACACATCACCCACCCGTGAGCACAGTAGATCATGTAGGTCATGTAGGACTAGATCATCCTTGGCCAAACCCTCGCCGCCGGCGAGAACACGCCGGCCGAACGTCACGGCCGTCGTCTTCCCCCGGCAAGGACCCATATGTAATTTAGATTGCTGTTCTAAGGGCCTAGGTGCAAGAACCCGAGGGCCTCCCTGTGAACTCTTTTGTTATTTCATGTGTGCAAAGCAGCTAGCTTGTAAAATTCATAGGAATGTGTAGAAAAATCCAAAAATTACCAAACTAGTTCTGTTGGAATCTAGAAATATAAATATACAACTTTTGTTAGTAAAGTTTAGTTTGAAACTAAATGCTTTTTGGTTTATTTTAAACTTCAAATAAAAGGATATCTTATGCATAACTTTTGCATACTAACTTATTTTCTTGTGATTTTTGGTATGTAGCTTCTTTAGGCCATGAGTAAGCTTGTATAAAAATTTCAAGCTTAGTACTGTTTTGTAGTTTAAGTTCTTTTGAACTTGTGCAAATTAAATTTGAAATAGTTTGAATAAAATTAAGCATGTTCATAAGGCTTCTATGATTAGATCTTTTTACCATAACTTAATAGGTTGATAATTAGTTGATAATTAAATTTTCAAGACTTTATAGTTCTATTTACTCAGGATTTGAATTTAAACTTGATGTTTGAATTCAAATTCAAATGTTTAAATTTCTATTCCTAGAAAATTATGAAAAATTCACCATAAGCTTATTTGTTGACAAGAAACTTATCCACAAAAATTCAAGGTCAGACTCTTTATGATTTTCAAAATAAAAGTCAGACTGATCGAATTACTTCAAAGTAATTCCATTGAAATAACCTAACCTAAGTATAGCTAGTAGTTTGGAACCCCACCCCCTTGTTACATGAGTTTGTGAGCACTAATTTATTGGATTGCAACTTTATCGTGAAATAAAATCTTTAACTCAAGCACCATCTCACTTAAATCATTGCATACCATGTAGAATCGACGACGGAGACTACGAGCTAATCCTAGAACAAGACCAAGGGTTTTCTGAAGACCCGATAAATGTTGCCGAGACTCCAACTGAACCCCCGAACCAAAGTTCGGAAGTCTCTGACACTCCTACCCCCAACCACACTCAAGAAGGCAAGCCCCGATGCATACCCCAGTATTTCAATTTGTTACCATTTTACTTATATATATTATATATCTTGCATTATGTCTAGGAGTTGAAATGAAACCCTAGTTGCATAAATTCTAGGAATCCAATGTATTGTACCCGAGTCCTTATCGCAAAGACGCTCTGCTAATTATGGTGTCAACCTTCGCGACGTGCGTAGTCGAGTGTTTATTTTCTTTCCGCTGTGAACTTGGACAAGCTGTTAGCTTGTCGTTTTAAACACTGTTTGTATAAGTTTACATTAAATTTAAAAAAGGTTTGTAACAATATTTGCGTGTCTATAAATTAAAAGTTGATGAGCTGTACTGTGATTGTAAACTCGCCTTCGTGCGAGGTAAACCTGCTTCGATCCTGTTGAACCGTGGTTTATCGGGCGGAGACCCGACAGACGAATGGGTTGTTCCATTTGAAGTGCGTTGAGTTATTATCGGCTGTATAGCGATGACTACTGCTCTTGAGCCGGAATAATTCAAGCGGTTCTGCCACAGATTCTTCAGGATATATTTTTCGTGGTTTAAAAGATTTATCTGGACTTTTCTAGATTAATTTTAATCTTGAAAATATGTTTTGGAAAATGAAATTCATTTTATTTCCTCCTGAGCTGGATTCAACTCATTTTGCATCTAGTCCGCCTTAGATCCTAGAACCATACTGTTGAGCTCGACCACCGCTTTGATCTCGTCGTCTTTCAAGTTCCGCCATCAAAAAGTAGACTTCCTTCCGGAAAATCAAATTCTCATCATAGTCGGACCGATCCGCTATATCACCATTCTTCCCTTTTACTCTGTCATATCTGACACTCTATAATGTCCATTGGACTTTCCCATTCCATAATCTTTCTTACCGATCAAATCTCGCTCAAAACGAAATCGTGCCTCGACTTCCGCATTTTTTGGTGATACTTTGTTATCGTCAATGTCAGCTCTAGCGACTAGCACCGTCGCTATAAAAACCCTAGACCCAACCCTGCCCGCAGCTCCCAGCCCGGGTCAGCCTCGGCATGGCTAGCATCGCGTCTGTGTTGCCGCCTAGAATAGTGGCGTGCATGCATTGCTCATGCTAGGGCTATTGCGCCTATAAATTGCAAAGCCAAGCCCTTCATGATTTACCTCTGCCGCAATCGTGCACCTCCCTGCAGTGCACGCCCTGGCCTTGCTTCGCACTCTTGCTGCATCGTCGCTCTACACCTCCTGCCATTTGCCTATCAAGGCCCTGCGTGCCTTGCTGCCCATCCCCACCTGCCAGCCACCAGCAGCCAGCCTCGACCGAGTGTAGCTATTGCACGATGGCCCCTTCTCCTTGGCATGCGTAGCACACCGAGCCAGGGCATTTCACCCTATAAAAATCCGCAAGACAAGCCCCCATTCCAATCTGTTCCTTCTGCACACATCGCACCCCGGTGAGCCCTCGTGCCTCCTCCAGCCAGCGCCGCCGTCGCGCACCCCCGCATCACCCCCTGCTCGTGCCCTTCCCTCCACCTTGCACCGCACGCTGTCACCAACGCGCGAGGAAGCAGCGCTGCTGCTAGGCCGAGCGCCCAGGCCCCCCTCCCATTCCTCTCCTACTCACGAGGCAGCATGAAACTAGGAGCCAAGCCAGCGCCGCCGCCGATCCCTTCTACTCACGACGCTGCCTTGCCCCTACTACCTGCGCTCCTGCCCCTATGCGCCGCCACCAACTACGCCTTCCTACATGCGACATCAGGCGCCACCAGGAATCACTACAGCACCTTCGCCTCCCATCACCAGGATGCAGCGCTCCTCCACGCCCTGCCCTACCGCCGCCAGCCCGAGTCCCTGCACCGCGCCTCGCTTCACCCCCTGCCCACCTCCTCCTGCACCACCCTTCACGTCCGCTGGTGTCCAGCTCCGCCGCTCAGGAACAGAAGCCAAGCAAGATCGCCGCCGCATCTTCTTTGACGAAATCGAGGCACCACGGTGCATCCCCGCAGCAAGTAAGGTATAAACTGGGTTCCCCTCCCTCTCCTCTTTCTTTTGCCCCGCTCCTCGCGATCTCCCGTGCCCTAGAACGTCGGGAAACTACAAAACAGTAGCCACCGCCCAGCCACCATTGGTGTGCTACCAAGCTTTTTACAGATTAGCCCCTGGAGAAATCTGTAATTATCATGTATTTTTCTATGTGTTGCAAATTTTCCTTGCTAGCCCCTGAAATCTATAGTTAATCACGTATAGGTCCTTGTAACGTTGTTTCGTGCATAGTTTCCTCGTTTTAGATCCGTTTTGATCCGTTCTTTTTGCGTTAGTCTTCTAAACCGTAAGCTACCATTTAGTAGTATTTTTGTACCATAGTTCCTATTTTTAACATTAAATATCAATTTCATTTGAATAATATCCTCTCATCTAGTTTTTCCAATTAAAATCCAATTAGATCTATACTTCGGTTTTTATAATTAATGTAACTTGATTAATATCAACTCAAATGTTTGACGTTTAGATGTTCTCACAAGTATTCTTTGACAATTAAAAGATTAATTAGTGTAATTTATACACAGACAATTATAAATAAAATTGGACTAAGTTCTACTTTGTTTTTACAAATACAAAATATAATATGAGTTAACTGTAATTTTGGATATTTCTTTCAAATATCCTTTACCTTTGTTTTCTAACTAAAATAAATAAAGCTTATAGTTCTTTTATTTTTTATAATATAAATCTTCTGATAGTTGTTTTCTCCAACAGTAGATCCGTATTCCCCGTTTCTTGCGCTCACGTGACCGTAGCAACGAGCCCTATTCTTTTGTACGCTCTTTTAAAGCTTTCCTTTTGTTTGTTGTATCTGTTCTTAGTTGTTCTTGTTTGTTTGCTTGCTTGTATGCTTGGGCCTGATACTTGTGTGACGTTATAAGGAGCGCGATCAAAGAGTTTGAAGATTAAGAGTTTCAAGAACAAGAATTGAAGACTCTAAGCAGCTATTCTCTAAAAGCAAGGTAAGTGTTTTCCTGATCATGCTTTTGTCCTAATAATCGTAGTAAATATAATTTTCTTTTATGGATGCATGTGTCTTAATCTGATGAATTCTAATTAAGGATATGTCTAGTCTTTATGATTATTCCTTGTCAACCTAGGTTTTATCTTTCTTGTTGGGTAGCTTCTGCTTAGTTGCTATAACTTGTTCTGGTTTGGGAATAATATATAACCATGATGACAACAATGATGATGTTACACCTGTTCTATCCATGTTCACGCGCTCTGTGTTGTTAATACAAGATCATATGTTTAATCGAAACATGGAGAACCACCTAGGAAAATAGTGCAACCACAATACCATATGGCTCTGGTCTTGGCTAAGTGTTGTCGGTCAAAACCCACCGACGAGCAGCGACAGGCAACACGAGGAGCCGAGAAGCTCCCGGGACTGCTGGTGGGTCCCGGTCCCTCGGTCAACACCCCAGAAGTCCGGCACACGCCCTGGCTTGGTGAAGTGCTAGGCGTGCCACCTGACCTATACCTGATCAGGAAGGTGTAGAAGTCGTTATCAGTTATTTTCCTGCATGCACAGCCACGTCAAACATGAGTCCGAACTGCGACCGGCTATTAAAATGACTCCCAAGATTGGCTAGAAGAGCCGATGGAGTCTCTGCACTGAGTCGGACCTGTCTTCATACCAGGTTGGACCTTCTAGTAACCCTCAAAATCGGCCAAAAGAAGAAGATTGCACCCATTTATCAGATCGGATCTATTAGTACTCGAATGTCTTGTACGAATCCGATAGAAAAGATAAAAGCATGCTCTATAATTACCAAGCTAATCCAATCTACGACAGTAAAGGTTTTCACTGTGCTATCGGAACATCCTACGCGTGGTTAAGCCTAACGAACATGAATGATAATAGGACGCTAACCTAAAAAGAGGCCTAAAAACCAACTAATAAGCTGATTCCCAGAACAATCCCTCCTTAGATTACCATAAAGCACCAATCATGCAGCCGGAACGTTCAACCCGTTTGAAGGGCCTAATCATACAGATATTAAACCAAATTCTCGTAGTACAAAGAACTACCATAACAGATTAGATTTACTAAGCAAGAACAGAGCAAGGCGCTGCCCTTGCACCTAAGATCACGTGCAAGGGCAGCCAAACGATTACGAACAGTAAGCAGAGCATGGATATGCTATTAAGAACTAATGTAGTATCATAATCGTTTAAGATAACTAGTGTTACTCGTCATCAACAACGCTTCAGCATAAGAAACACAAAGATAAGCTGATAAATGCGATGCTGCCCCGACCATGCGGAGCATGATCGGAGCAGCATGTCAGTTACCTGGAGAAACCCTTGGGAAAAGGGATGGCGATGCACCGAGAGTTTGTTGTGAATGTTGTATATTTTTTATTAAATCTCATGATACATATTTATAGTCCGGAGACTTGATCTTTTTAACTAACCCTAGCTGATTACGATACAATCTCTAACTTACTATATTTAAACTATCCTTACTAGATACACGGCCATCCTGGCCCTTAATACGCTTACACAGAAGCCGATTCGCAAACCGCCACGATGATCTCCTTCAGCCCACGTTGCTCTCGGCCCATCCTCTGGCCCAGTCAAATTATGGCGATAACACATGCCCCCTGGTTTTGGCAATGATAATTCCAAAACCATCGCCTCTTCGACTTCTAAGACTTGTACACGCACATGCCGCTTCCAATGCCGCCGGACGCGACTCTTCAACTTCCAGGGCCTGTACGCGCGTGCTGCCTCCCAATGCCATTGGACGCGACTCTTCGACTTCTCCCTCGAAAATCATCGTAGTGCCGCTTCGCCTTCCATCTCTGCCCTTATAAACTGGAATCAGCGGATCTACTTCTATTCATCTACTTCCTCAGTGCATTAACCGCACCAGCATATTCTGCATCTTTCGGTGATGGCTTCCTTTTCCTCTGCCTCCTCCAATTCTTCTTCCTCTTCTTCCATAATCTGAATCACCTCTCCTGACTCCAAAACCTCCAGGGAGGTGACACCAGAGTTTGATTTAGTAGCTTCATATGAGGCTCTCGCTCCTCTGCATTGGGATGCAGAGGAGTGGGACTTCAGCATTTGGTCAGAGGACAATGAGTCCCTGACCGACGATGAGGACCTCCAGATTCTCCTTCATGGGGATCTGGATGAAGGAGACGAAGATTCCTGGGATGACGACTTCTTCTTTTCCTCAGAAGAAGATAACAAGGACACTTCAACCGACAACGACTCGGCAGCAGGGGGTTCCTGCGCGGCGGATCGTCGACTTCAGAAGACGATGGGGATGCCAACGTCAACGCCGGTCATAGCAGCGATGATGGCGGCAACAGCAGCGGCGGCGGCGGAGGCGATGGCAGCAGTGACGATGACACCAACGCGTCTCCCCCATACAAGCGCCGCAAATCCTTAGGGACTTACTGTGGTAGTTCATAAGGTCTTCCACCATTGTGCACAGAGCCAGTAGATCGGCTTCTTTTGTAATAATTTCTCATAGATGAACCCTTTCATCTAAGTAATTGAAGGTCTGAAAATCCAATCTTCTAAAGTCCGATGGCATCGCATCGGCCTTTCCCGTTGAATTTCCCGATCCAATCCCAAGCTTTTCCTTTATTCCGGATCAGATGTCTCAGAGATCTTCGAGAACTCGAGTACCCTGACTCTTCCTTGAAACCGGCTTTCACGTGCCCCTGTTGTTACTGCTTCCCCCCGAGCCCAAATCAAGTCGAAAAATATGATTACCAAGAAAACCCGCAAAGAAGTCGAACCTTTTCTTTCCAGATCAACAGACCCTTGTAGTTTGCCTGATTTGAGTCGCGCTGCAGAATCCATTATGCCGACCTTGATAAGACACCTGCAATTGACTTCTTTGCTTGTTATCGAAGCCCGGGACTTGCAGGTTCCGATTATTGCTTCTAAAGTCGATGGCTTAACATCGGCTATTCAATCTTTAGATCTGGGCGCGGACCTGTACTGTTCTTTCTTTACAGATCTGATTTGTTCATCTTGTTCCACCTTATAGCCTGATGCAATACACCGGCTTTTAAAGTACCCGATAGATGCTGACCTGCAGCATGATATACCACAAAGTACCCGATCATATTCAACTTGCAGCCTAATGTACTACAAAGTACTCGATTATGTCAACTTGCAACCCGATGTATCACGTCGGCTTTCCTCACAGATACTCTAATTGTGTTGGTCCCTAGCCTGATGCATTACATCGGCTTCATCACTCGTCTTCCCACATGCTCAGGAAATATTTCTTGAGATGTTGGCCATTGACGGCTACCGGAAATTTAACTCCATCCAATTCTTCAAGCATGTACGCATTCCCTGGTAGAACTTGATCAACTCTATAAGGCCCATGCCAATTTGGAGACCATTTACCATATGTCGCATCCTTAGTCCCCAATGGTAGCACCGCTTCCCATACTAAATCCCCAACCTGGAATTCCTTCGGTTTAACCTTCTTATTGTACGCGCGGGCTACCTTGGCCTTATTTTCCTTGATCTTTTCCAGCGACCAAAGCCTGAGTTCCATAATGTCTTCCACATTGTCGCTCATTAGAGCAGCATATTCTTCAGCAGTCAAATCATTCTGAAACTCTATCCGTCTCGAACCGGCCGTAATTTCCCATGGCAATACGGCCTCCTGCCCATACACCAAATGATATGGTGAAGTTCTTGTTGCCCCGTGGCATGAAACACGATAAGCCCATA
This sequence comes from Panicum hallii, assembly GCF_002211085.1. Classification (NCBI taxonomy): domain Eukaryota; kingdom Viridiplantae; phylum Streptophyta; class Magnoliopsida; order Poales; family Poaceae; genus Panicum; species Panicum hallii. Next base: position 27,037,148 of record NC_038050.1, read on the forward strand.
ATGCTTCTGATAATACTTCATGCCAACGCCGTGGGTATTCATCAATCTTCCTTTTGATTAGCTTGATCAAGCTCTGATTGGACGCTTTGGCTTGTCCGTTTGCTTGAGCGTAGTACGGAGATGACCTGATCAATTTAATCCCTATGCTGGCAGCGAAGTTTTTGAATTCATCAGATATAAACACCGACCCTCCATCTGTTGTAATGGTCTGAGGAATCCCAAACCTATGAATAACGTGTTCTTTGACGAAATTGATGACGTCCCTCGATGTTACTGACTTCATAGGAACAGCCTCCACCCACTTGGTGAAATAATCTGTGACGGCCAAAATAAACTGATGGCCTTTACTCGATGGAGGATTAATCTTACCAATCATGCCCATGCCCCAGACTCTAAACGGCCAAGGTTTGATGATAGGATTCATTGCTGACGCTGGTACTATTTGTATTTTCCCAAACCATTGACAGGCCTGGCATCCCTTATAATACTTGAAGCAATCTTCCAGCATATCAGGCCAATAATATCCCGAGCGTCTAATCAACCACTTCATCTTGTGGGCTAATTGATGAGTACAAAATGTACCTTCATGGACTTCATGTAAGAGCCGATTGGATTCAATTAGCCCCAAGCACTTAAGCAGTAGCTCTTCTAGAGTCCTGTAAAACAAGTCATCCCCTATCAAGACGTACTTCATGGCTCTGTAACATGTCTTCTTAGGTGCCCCCCGAGCTGGATCCTTCAAGTAATTGAAGATATCGGCTCTCCAATCCCCCTGATCCAGCAGGTTTATTGGGAAATCAGTTCTATCCGCCGTATCCTTGTAACCTGAAGCCATCTGTGCAAGATCATTAGCCTCCGAATTTTGTACTCTTGGTATCCAATAGAAATTTGTATATCTGAACTGGGCCATTAGCTCTTGGCATTGTCTCCACAAGGGAAACAACAACTCACTCTCACATCGGTACGCTTCTGTGAGCTGAGAGATGACCAGTTTTGAAATCCCCAAAAACTTCTACTGCTTCTGCTCCGGCCTCAAGAAGTAATTCCATACCTTTGTGCACCGCTTCATACTCGGCTAGATTATTGGTGCAAGGTGTTGGCAATCTGATTGAAAAGGAATATGTTGCCCCCTCGAGGTGAAACGAGCAGGATACTTATGCTAGAACCATCTCCACAGACCGATCCATCAAAATACATTGCCCATGCATGGATGGAAAGTGTTGCTAGGTCTGAGCTGGTCCTTTCTGCAACAAGGCAGCCAGTGCCTGCCCTTTGACTGCCTTCGCAGGCTGGTACCGGATATCAAACTCTGACAAAGCAAACATCCACTTACCGAGTCGGCCTTTCAACACCGGGGCCGACAACATATGCTTGATAACATCTAATTTGCAGATGACAATTGTCTCGGTAGAAAGCAGGATGTGGCGGAGTTTCGTACAGGTAAAGAATAGACAAAGACATAATTTCTCAATTTCGGGGTACCTGGTCTCTGCATCTAACATCCTTCTGCTGAGGTAAAAAACAACTCTCTCCTTGCCATCATGCACTTGTACGATGACTGAAGCGATGGAAGTGTCACCTCCTGATAGATAAACATGGAATGGCTTACCTGTGGCAGAACCGTCTGAATTATTCCAGCTCAAGTGCGCTAGTCATCGCTATACAACCGATAATAACTCAACGCACTTCAAACGGAACAACTCATTGGTCTGTCGGGTCTCCGCCCGATACAGCCATGGTTCAACAGGATCGAGGCAGGTTTACCTCGCACGAAGGTGAGTTTACAATCACAGCACAGCTTATCAACTTTTAATTTACAGAAACATAAATATTATTACAAACCCTTTTCAAACTTAATGTAAACTTATACAAACAGTGTTTAAAACAACAAGCTAAATAGCTTGTCTAGGTTTACAGCGGAAGGAGAATAAACACGAGACTACACACATCGCGAAGGTTGACACCATGCTCAGCCCAAAACTTGGTGTCACTCAGAAGGGTCACTGCCAGCCGGGGACGGATCCCATTCCACGGACCAGCCATACGGAACAGAAGTTGGCCATGCAGAACTATCCGTGGGGTTCTCGAAGGTCATACCTGAAAGATAGACTAGCAAGACTGAGTATACTAATACTCAGCAAGACTTACCTGCTTCGTGATATACTTAGCCAGGTAACTAGACTCATGAAGGCATTGAGAAGGTTCTGGGTTTAATTTCAGCTGAAAAGCAACAAAGAGTATGATCTACTTTCAAATTTTAGCTTTCAAATTCTACTTGATTAACCATTCTAGGTAAGCACCTACACTAGACAAGCAAGGTAGAGATTAACATTCAACAAGATTATTCCAACAAGAGTTACACTTCTTACTCTATGTGGCAGAAGGAATAAGCAGTCTCAATTTCCGGGAGAGATGGATGATTCTGAATCGAATTCACCCTTGCAAGGTAAACCTAACTCGCACGTTTGGAACATCCAAAGATTGTTCCGAAGCAACCGTTTCCCTCATATTCCGGGTTATGGATCAGGGCCACCACAAACGACTGCAGGACCGTACGCACACAAATAGTGCAGGACATACGTCTGTAGCGCGACTAAATGATCGTACTCCCATCTGCTATGCAGAACGTACTCCCACACGTCGGTGTGTGTATTCAACAGAAATTAATATAATCGAGTGGTGGAGACATGTCCATTTGCCGGGCCATTCAGGTACTAGGCTTACCGCTTTACCATATTTCGCGGCATGTGGCTAGTACTTTCAAACGCTTAGCCACCACTACCACACATTGTGACCTTATCTACTTTTATCAACACAGACGGGGTAACCTTCCGAGTCATGATATTGCACATGACCCCGTCCATCATCCTTATAGTGATTGCAGAATAGTAAACATTCAACTCCTATATCGCGCGAGTGATAGGAAATCACCCGACTTTTACTGGTCCTATTAGCAGAGCGTCTATGCGATAAGGAATCGGGTACAATACATTGGATTCCTAGGATTCATGCAACTAGGGTTTCATTTCAATTTCTAGACGTAATGCAAGATATATAATATATAGGTAAAATTGTAATAAATTGAAATACTGGGATATGCATTGGGGCTTGCCTTCTTGAGTGGGGTTGGGGGCAGGAGTGTCAGAGACTTCCGAACTTTGGTTCGGAGTTTCAGTTAGAGTCTTGGCGACGTTTATCGAGTCTTCAGAAAACCTTTGGTCTTGTTCTAGAACTAGCTCATAGTTTCCGTCATCGAGTGTTGCTGAATCTACATGATATGCAATGATTTAAGTGAGATAGTGCTTGGGTTTAAAGATTTTATTTCACGATAAAGTTGCAATCCAATAAATTAACACACATGAACTCATAAAACAAGGGGGTTTAATCTCAAGTTACCATTTACATTTAAGTTATGGTTATAGTACTGAAATTATTGAAAACAGAAACTAAAACATTTGAATTTGAATTCAAACTTCAAGTTTAAATTCAAATCTTAGGTAAATAGAAATATAAAGTCTTGAAAATTTAATTATGAACTAATTATCAACATTTAGATTATGATAAAAGGATCTAAACAAATAAGCCTTAGGAACATGCTTAACTAAATTCAAACCCTTTTAAATTTGATTTGCACAAGTTCAAAAGAACTTAAACTACAAAACAGCACTGAGTATGAAATTTTTACACTAGCTCACACATGACCTAAAGAAGCTACATACCAAAAATCACAAGAAAATAAGCTAGTATGCAGAAGTTATGCATAATATACCCTTTTACCTTAAGTTTAAAATAGATTCAAAAGTATTTAGTTTCAAACCAACCTTCATTAATAAAACTTGTAGAGTTTGAATTCTAGTGTCTAACAAAACTTGTTTGGCAATTTTTGGATTTTCGTACAATTTTCTATCGATTTTACAAGCCGGCAGCCTTGCTCACATGGGTCCTTAGAACAGGAAAAATATTCGCATATATGCCCCTGCCAGCTCCCGATGGCGACCGGCTGATCTGCTCCGGCACGTTCCCACCGGCGGCGAGGTTACCGGCGAGGATGGATTGGCTCAACACGATCTACGGGACATGGGGTGCTGGTTGAGGGGGAATGTGCTCGATGAGCAGGGGCGGAACACGGTCGGCGGCGAGGAGGGGCGGTGGCCGCGATGGCGTGCTGGCGTTCCCGGCGAGGGGCCGGCAAACATGGGCAAACAAGGCGCGCAAAAGCACCGGGGAGACGTAAGGGTGCGATTCTCGTACTCAAATTGGCCGAGGATGTGGTGGAAGAGGGTTGTCGACGGTGAGGCAGTCCTCGGGCATCTCCGGCGAGGAGCAGCACGGGGTCGGGGCAATTCCGGCTAGGGAAGGCCGGAAGCTCGACCAGAGCAGGTCGGGGAGCTAGCGGAGGAGGTGAGGGAGCGCTGGAGGGCTGGAATTTGGGCGGGGTGGAGCAGCCGTGGAGGAATCCGGCGAGGAGCTTGACGGTTGGCTCGGTGGTCGCGAGGGGGCAGAAGAGGAAATCAAGCAAGGAAGATGGGGTTCGGGTCAAGCTTTATAGGAGAGCTCTGCTCCGTAGAAGAGAGGGAGAGAGAGAGCAGGCACAGGGCCGGGCTCAGGTCAGCGGGCGGTGCTGGCATGCCCTTCGGGTGTGCGTGGCGGCCGCTTGGGACCGGCGGCCCGACGTGGCAGGACGGAGGGAGGCCAGCGGAGGCGGCGCGGGCGGTGGAAGAGGCAGCAAGGCGACACGTGGGCGAGGGGAGGGCGGCGCAGGCCTGCAGCGGCTCGGGAAGCGGCCGGCGGTGGTGGTTCACGCGCGCGCAGCAGAGACAGAGGAGGTCGGGGACCCGAGGAAGAAGATGAGGACAGATTTGCAAAATCTCAAAAGTGCAGGGACCCCATTGTAATGCTCTGGTAACTTTCAAACCAGTGCTCAATTGGAGATGGGCCCAAAAGAAAAAATGTAGGGTTTTCCAAAATCTACAACTTTGCTTTAAGGTCCATTTGCTGTAGAGCTAAGGATTTGTGATTAATATAAAACTTAGCAACATGTCCAAACTTTACATAAATCCTATTTTAAAACTACACTACATATATATCCTATGTGTAGTTTCACCTACATTTGTGATTTAAACACAAGTTCTTGACTTTTACAAAATAACCCTTATACATTTAAATTCTACCTCCCATTCTCACCCTTTTAACACTAAAGGACCTTTATTAATTTATAACTATTTAAACAACCGTTTTTCCTTAGCATTTAAATTTTTAAACACATTTTTACCACATTTTGCACACAATTTCGTACTAAAATTTAAGGTGTGACAATGCTAAGTACCTGAGTGTCACATTACCCTGTTGGGGTGATACTAACATAGGCGGCTTGGATAAATATTCTTTGATATCTTCAAACGCCTATTGTTGCTCTGCCCCCTAGTGGAACTCGTCATTGGCTTTAATTTTACCAACTCCATGAATGGCTTGATACTTCCTGACAGATTGGAAATAAACCTCCTAACAAAATTGATCTTGCCAATAAGTTGTTGGAGTTCCTTCTTTGTAGTAGGTGGCACCATTGTTCTTATAGCTTCTTGACTTTTCAGGCCGATCTCAATTCCTCGTTCATGAACTAGAAAACCCAGGAACTGACTGGCCGATACACCAAAGGCGCACTTCTTTGGATTCATTCTAAGCCCGAACTTCCTGGTTCGTTCCAAAACTCGCCGTAGGTCTCCTAAATGCCCTTTAGCCGATGCAGATTTCACCACCACGTCATCAATGTAAATTTCCACCAGCTTACCGATCAAGTCATGGAACATATAATTCATGGCCCGTTGGTATGTAGCACCAGCATTTTTCAGCCCAAATGTCATCACTACATATCGAATAATCCCACTGCACCTAGTACTCTGAATGCGGTCTTGTGGATATCCTCTGGAGCCATAAAAATTTGGTTATAACCAGCGTTGCCATCCATGAAACTTAATATCTTGTGACCAGCAGCTGCATTAATCAATGTCTCCGCAATCGGCATCGGGTACTCATCCTTTGGTGTTGCTCTGTTGAGATCTCTGAAATCCACGCAGACTCGCCACCAGCCATCCTTCTTCTGTACAGGCACAACACTGGAAATCCATTCAGCATACCTGCATGGCCTGATGAAGCCTGCTGCTAACATCTTTTCGACTTCTTTCTTGACTTCTTCCAGGACTTCGGCCTTCATTTGCCATGCTCATTGCTGGAACGGCCGAAATCCTGGCTTAAGAGGGAGCCGATGCTCAACAATACTTCTATCTAACTCAGGCATCTCTGTGTAATCCTAGGCAAAACAGTCCGCATATTCTTTCAGCAGCACTATCATCGGCTCTCGCAACTCTGGATTCAACTTCTTGCTGATAAATGTTGGCCGTGGCTTATCCACAGGACCAATGTCGATTTCTTCCAGCTCATCAGCAGATGTGATCCTGTATCCTAGTTTCCCTTCATCCATTAAGTCGATGCTGCAAATAAACGATGAGTACGATGTAAAAGGATTCGGCTGATCGCAGGGACCGGCCGACTTGTTCTTTTCATTATTTTGTGCCACTTTACAATCAACATATGGCCGGCTGCTCGAGCGGGCCTCTTTGTGATCATTATAATGATGTAACATGGTTGAAAAAAAACAATTTACTTCTTATTTTTTGCGGCCGATCGCAGAGATCGGCCTCTCCTGTTGCCTTGGTACAAACTAACTTTGGCACCCCGTTTACTCCGTAAGGCTAGGGGATAAGACCAGCCTCACCCTGTTTTTTGTAGCTTCTATGCGGTTGCAACCTTCCAAGCTAATCCCTGAGATAGGCTCCTGGTCTTCCGCGTCCCAGACACTCATGGCAGCATGTGAAACTTCAACAGAATCATCCGCATGGACTACTTCTACTTCATCTCCATCCCATTGAATCAGACACTGATGCATTGTAGAAGGAATACAGCAATTGGCATGGATCCAATCTCTCCCAAGCAGGACGGTGTATGAGCCCTTGCCTTTGACAACAAAAAACAAAGTAGGGACGGTCTTGCCTCCTACCGTCAAATCCACGCTGAGGACTCCTTGCGCTTCCGAAGTTTGTCCGTTGAAGTCACTTAACGTGATGTTGGTTTTAATCAGATCCCCAACAGAATGCCCCAACTGGCGCAGCACTGAGTACGGCATTATGTTAACCGCCACTCCTGTGTCGACTAGCATCCTGCTGACAGGCTGGCCGTTTATGTAACCCTTGAGATATAAAGCCTTCAGGTGCCTGTAATTCCTTTCTTGGGGCTTCTCAAATATGACTGGCCGTGGCCCCAAGTCAAACTGAGCCACTGGCACCTCCTCATGGCCTAGTGCATAAAACTCTGCAGGAAGAACAAACACCATGTGTGCATTAGCCGATATCTTTACATTGGCTTTCAACTTCTATGGACGCCATACCTTCTTAGAGGAACTCATCTCTGCTTTTTGAGGGCGGTGAACTTTCTCAGCCAAATCTGGTCGCGCCTTCCTCAGTATTTCCAAATATTGGGCCTCGGCTTCTTCCAGGCTGCGCAACCGCTGCACCCTCCACTTCTGGGACCGGTTAAGCCCATCAGGGCACCAGCGTGGTCGGTGATACTTGTCTTCCTCACCTTCTAAATTTCCCCCTATGCGTGATGACTCGGCTTGTCCATGGCGGGGCTGCTCTGGTCCTAAACGCTAAAAAACTGAGGTACTTCTTGTATCTTACTTCTGAGACTTGCACTCTGGGCAATCCTCAAGGGTGGGTAGTCATTTCATACCAGAATCCCAACACTACTTGAAGAACGGGCAATGCCAATGATCTTGCGTATCCTCTCGCTTCCTGAGGCGTTTCCCAGTGCACCGCTCGTATTCTTCTTCTTCAGTCTCGCGTTGGAGACGCTGTTGATACTGATACTGGTATTTTCTCAGAAGATGAGAGGAAACCGGTCATTGATTCCTGACGTGCCTGACCTGCTCTTCGGTGATATAGTCCCTTTCTTCTTTTTGGGGACGATCGCGGGAATCGACCTCTTGCTTCCTTGCATGCTGACGTGATGTATGTCCTGCCATGTTAATACCGAGCGTAAAATCCAGCTGACGACGTGTTGATCGATCGTACCCTTCCACCATGTTTACATTCGGGAATGGTTGAGTATCAACCTTCATGGCGTACTGACCCAAGATTAATCGGCCTTGCTCAATAGCCGATTGTATCTGTTGCCGGAGTTCCTTGCAGTCACCGGTACCGTGAGTGAAAGAGTTTTGCCCCCCGTGTCGGTGTTTAACGGCTGCCCACCGAGGGGTATACCCAAGGTGGTAGATTTTGGGTGAGGGAACGCCGAGACCAAGAACTCGAAGGTACAAGAAACACAAAGCGTAGACAGGTTCGGGCCGCAAGGTGCGTAATACGCTACGTCCTGTAGTGGTCTGTATTGCCTTAGGTGTAGAATGACCTAGAGATCGTGTTTTGAGAGGGGTCCCTGTCCTCCCTTATATACCCGAGAGGCTAGGGTTACAAAGATACTAACCAACACCAGCTAAGGAATTGTACCAGAACATATCCCGAGTAGATTCCCTCTATGTCGGTTAGCTCTACCTCCTATTTAAACGGGATAAATAAGAGATAAATGAGACAAATAAGAGATAAGATGGATTTAATCTCTTTAACTACGCTATGTACACAGCCCCGTTGCCCCGGGTCTGACACCCCGTGCCCACTCTACAACTACTATCTCTTGGTCGTCCCTAGAATCTTCGGAGTCTTCAACGTCAACCACTACTACTTGACGTTTGAACTTGTCTTGGTATAATTCTGGGTGACGTTACTCGTATACTGTCATCTTTTGTACAAGATGTGCCAAAGAGTTGAACTCTAGCTGGAAAACTAGATCTCTGATCGGTTTTACCACTCCCAAAGACATCAATTCAACTGCCTCTTTTTCTAAAATCCGAGTCGAGTAGCACCGGTTCTTAACTTCTCTGAAACGCTGGATGTATTCCGCCACCATTTCTCCCCGCTTCTGGCGGACCTGTGCCAAATCAGCAATCCCAGCCTCTGCAGCTTCTAAATGATATTGTATATGGAACTGTTCCTCTAGCTGCTTCTAGGTGCGGATAGAATCAGGACCCAATGATGTGTACCATCCAAAAGCCGGCCCTGTGAGTGACTGCGAGAAAAACCTCACTCGCAACGGATCCGACACCGAAATCATCCCTAGCTGCGCTAGATATCGGCTCACGTGCTCTATGGAGTTGGATCCTTCCGCATCGCTGAACTTGGTGAACTCAGGCAGCCGATACTTGGACGGCAGAGGAATCAAGCCATACTCGCTTGGATATGGCTTGGTGTAGCCGAGCACTTGCCTTCTTGGGAGAATGCCAAATTGATCTCTCAAAATGGCACTAATCTGATGCACTGTATGAACTCCTGGGGCCGAGTGCGTACCTTCGTGACTCGGCCCTATCGCGTAAGTAGCCAGCCATGCCTGTTTGTCGGCATTGACTATAGATGTTCCCCCAGTCGTTCTCTGCGTGGGTTGCGTCGGGTTGCCGCCATCCGGTATATACGCACAAACATACCCATGCGGTACCTCCTTGGGGGATTCACTGAAAAATTGGTGATCAGCAGGGTCACCTCCCACCTTATATATGACATATGCTGGAGAATTATGTTTCTCTGGAGCTGCAAATGTGTAAGGCACTGGTGGCATGACTTGAGAAGGCAACTCCCCCCTGTGACTCCCTAAAGCAGGTCCTGTTGGAGAATACTGGTGTTTCATAATCTCCTGCACCACACGTACTGCGACGCGCTCAAGGGTGTTCACCAAACTCTCAGAATGTCGATGTAACGAATGAGCCACCATGTAGTTGACTTCCTGGCGGAGAGCTCGCGTGCGTTCTTCCGTAGGAGTAGACAGATCCACTTCATCGAGTGCACCTTCAGATGAAAATCCCTTCCATCTGATGCCGTGGTGACGGGTCCTTTCAAATGAGCCGATGAGATCAGCTTCAAAAGCAGCCTTTATTTCATTATACTTCTGCTTGTGCTCATCAGACAACTCTTTGTAAGTAATCGGGTTCTCGTTCAGCATCTTGACAACGAAAGTCGATGTAGCCGAAGAAGATGATGCAGTCGGTTGTAGTCGATGTAGTCGAAGGAAGTAGTCGATGTAGTCGATGAGGTCCCACCGGGCGTGCCAGAATGTGTTGTCCGTCAAAACCCACCGGCGAGCAGCGACAGGCAACACGAGGAGCCGGGAGGCTCCCGGGACTGCTGGTAGGTCCCGGTCCCTCGGTCAACGCCCCAGAAGTTCGGCACATGCCCTGGCTTGGTGAAGTGTTAGGCGTGCCACCTGACCTATACCTGATCAGGAAGGTGTAGAAGTCGTTATTAGTTATTTTCCTGCATGCACAGCCACATCAAACATTAGTCCGAGCCGCGACCGGCTCTTAAAATGACTGCCAGGATCGGCTAGAAGAGCTGATGGAGTCTCTGCACTGAGTCGGACCTGTCTTCGTAGCAGGTTGGACCTTCGAGTAACCCTCAGAATCAGCCAAAAGAAGCTGATTGCACCCATTTATCAGATCGGATCTATTAGTACTCGAATGTCTTGTACGAATCTGATAGAAAAGATAAAAGCATGCTCTATAATTACCAAGCTGATCCAATCTACGACAGTAAAGGTTTTCACCGTGCAACCGGAACATCCTACGCGTGGTTAAGCCTAACGAACATGAATGATAATAGGACGCTAACCCAAAACGAGGCCTAAAAACCAACTAATAAGCCGATTCTCAGAACAATCCCTCCTTAGATTACCATAAAGCACCAATCATGCAGCCAGAATGTTCAACCCGTTTGAAGGGCCTAATCATACGGATATTAAACCGAATTCTCATAGTACAAAGAATTACCATAACAGATTAGATTTACTAAGCAAGAACAGAGCAAGACGCTGCCCTTGCACCTGAGATCACGTGCAAGGGCAGCCAAACGATTACGAATAGCAAGCAGAGTATGGATATGCTATTAAGAACTAATGCAGTAGCATAATCGTTTAAGATAACTAGTGTTACTCATCATCAACAACGCTTCAGCACGAGAAACACAAAGATAAGCAGATAAATGCGATGCTGCCCCGACCATGCGGAGCATGATCGGAGTAGCATGTCAGTTACCTGGAGAAACCCTTGGGAAAAGGGATGGCGATGCGCCGAGAGTTTGTTGTGAATGTTGTATATTTTTTATTAAATCTCATGATACATATTTATAGTCCGGAGACTTGATCTTTTTAACTAACCCTAGCTGATTACGATAGAATCTCTAACTTACTATATTTAAACTATCCTTACTAGATACACGGCCATCCTGGCCCTTAATACGCTTACACAGAAGCCGATTTGCAAACTGCCACAATGATCTCCTTCAGCCCACGTTGCTCTCGGCCCATCCTCTGGCCCAGTCAAATTATGGCGATAACACTAAGTAATTAGAAACTCTAACTTGTGGTGATCTTACCGAAAGAGCAAGAGGGAAGTGCGTTGATGGGGTATAGCCCGGTCCTCTTGAGGCTTAGATATGACCCTGGTTAAAGTGTCTTCCTCATTAGAAAGGGTTATGACCACTGCGGCCTGAAACCTTAGCGGATTGTCATAAGTTAGGGAATCTTTATAAAGGCCTAGTAATGAATCACTTGCCACTCACCTCGGAAGTGTTTGAGAGGCTAGCTACCTCGGGCAATTTAGGAGACACGAATTGTGGGCAAAGTGTACAACCTCTGCAGAGTGAAAACTGATATATCAGTCGTGCTCACAGTTAAGAGTGGCTTGGACTCTCACATGATAATTAAACTTGAAGATGAATTAAATTGTTGACCATGTTTATGGTTATGGTTATATTTCTGTTATACCTATTCTGTTTCTTTTAATGTGGGTTTTGGTATGAGCTTATACCTTAGTAACCAGGTGCTAATAAAAGTTGACCAACTAAAATTGCTTATCACAGTAAGCCAGTCAGCCTTTCATTGCTTTTGGCTTTCATATCATATAATTCCAAACACTTGTTGAGTACCAACCATAAGTGATGTGAAGTCTTTTGAAGATGATGCTGTGTTCTAAGCCTATGCAACCCCCGTCGATTGCCTGTGAAGGTTGGAGTCTTCGTTTCTAGGATAAGTTGTATAACTTTGATAATCTTCTATAGTCTTTTAGTTCTCTTTCCGTGATACTGTTGACAATTATTCACTGATGAAGTCACTATATGTATGGAACTTGATCCTGGCATACATATAGTTATGCATTTGGTTTTGTTATTAAAACCAGGTGTGACAGAGGTGGTACCAGAGCCGTGTCGACCGTAGGACGCCAGCCTAGATAGCAATGGTCGTTTTCTAAGATCTATTTTATTATAAAAGTCATATTTTACCCTATCCTTGACCCCCTTGTTGTTTATTCCTCATCCTTCTTCATTTATCTCATCCTCGATGATGCTACTCTCTAACCCCTTATCTTGGCTTATTTATCCCCACCTTTTGATTGCTTTTACCTTCCCAATTACCTTGCCCACTTGTCCCCTCATTGATATTGATTAACTTGTATCCATTGGTCCCAATTTACCTCCTCCTTGATTTCAAGTATGTTCACTTTGAAAATCGCTTTTCCTTCAATTAAAAAGTGATTTTCTTCTCTCCTCTTGTTGCAAACGTTAGATTGTCCAACCTGGTGCCCCACACGAAGAATGGAAGTAGCAGTCTACTACAAGAAGTTCAGCTAGAGCAACTGAAGAGTACGTTGGACTCACAGGCGTTACACTCAAGAAGTCAATGTACTGCCAGATAAGCTGAGAGAGATGCCTACATCAAGAATGCTGAACCTTTAGGGTATGACCCATACTTAAGAGGTTTCCCTTTTCAGTTGTAAAACGCTAGTTTCAGTTGTTTGATAGTTTGTTTTGGTGTTCTTGTAATGCTTGTTGTTTTGTTCTTGTTTGTTTAGACTCCTTGTTTTTGCTTGTTGATGTGTTGTGGGACTTGTGCCTACAGCGGCATCACTCATCCCTTAGTTATGTCATCAATATCGTCTTCTCCGTCGGAATCAAAAGCCAGCGCAGAAGACCCAAATCCGTGTTCTCTCTTTTTCTTGATACCCATCTTGTTACCTTGTTGTCTTCTTCCTACCACCAGATTTTGTGAATCTCTCGTCAACCCCATATGCTTGGAAGCATGTGAAGAAGAGCCAATCATTTTCCCTCCTTTTCTTGTTACCCATCTTGTCATCTCGCTTTACTCCTTGCAGAAGCTCTATGCCTTATCTCTCCTTTCTATCACTAGACTTTGCGAATCTCTCGTCAATGCCTTCTACTCAATCCAATCGAAAGCAAGTGAAGAACATCCAAATCTAAATTCTCTCTTTTTCTCGATACCCATCTTATTATCTTGTCGCCTCCTTGATGAAATCTTTTTGCCCTAACTCTCCTCTTTGTCACAGCCCTTGCGAATCTCAGGATGAGATTCTATTTAAGGGGGGTAGTTCTGTCACACCCTAAAATATTTAATTCTAGGATGTGAGTATCTTTTAGAATGTGTTCATCTATCAATAGAGTTTTCCAAGAATTTTAAAGATTTTTCTAGAAATTATTCTCTTTTTTTGTAAACCTAAATCCATTTATTGGAAAGCTCTAAAATCTTTTTCTTGGCCTCTGTGTGATTTAGAGTGGTTGCACTTGAGAAAGGATCTTTTTCCAGATTTGAGGAAGTCAAAGTTAATGCCAAGAGCTGATGGTCCTTTCAAAATAATTGAGAAGATTAATAGTAATGCATATAAATTTGAGTTGCCTCCCGAGTTCGGGGTTAGTCCTACCTTTCACATTTCAGATTTGAGGCCATACTTGGGGGAAGAAGATGTGCTTGAGTCGAGGATGACTTCAATTCAAGAGGGGAGGATGATGAGGACATCACTCCTTCGGATGCACACAACACTCCGCTGAACATTCAAGGTCCCATCACTGGAGCTCACGCGAGACAATTGAATTTACAGGTGAGCTCGTTCCTAAGCACTTCCTTTTATGATCTTGAGAATAGATTACTACTTAATGAATATATTTTGATTAGGAATGAAGGAGAGGACTAGGGGATGCTTGGAGAGGAGCTTGGAGTTGGACAAGGCCAGCAAAGGACATCCAAGACACTTGGAGGCCTAATACAACTGAACTTCAAGTCCACCTCGGAGTCCAGGAGCAGTCTGACTTAGATTGGACGCTCAGGCCACATACAGAGTCCGATTTGGACGTTCAACATATGGTTAGAAAGATATTTTCACAGAGCTTCCAATGGCACTGGGACCATGACTAAATGATGCCTGAGTCAACGGAAGTCGTCGAATCAAGTGGATGTCCAGGATCTGTCTCGGTGCTACGTCGCTGTCTTTTGGGCTGTTGGCCCGTGTATCGTATTGGAGCCTATTAGAGGTGTGTCCAGGGGTCTTGCATGAACCTGAACACTCTATATTTAGTAGAGTCACCCAAGTTAGGGTTTGGATCTTGCTGAGATTAATCTGTCAAGAACAATTTCACCGTTCATCGGTTTGTGAGACCCCAGCTTCATGAGTTAATCATACATCTACAATTTTGGTTGCATTCTTTCTTGTTCTTGCTTGTGTTCTTCGATTCAGGCAAGGATTAGCCTTCTTGGCGAGGTCGGCCGTGCAACACCGGTCGATAACCTAAGGAGACGTGGTGCTATGATTGCGGGTTCGGAACGTGTTGTTTAGAAGCCGAATTGAATTGTGTCGCGACTCCACCAAATCGAGAGTTAATAAAACCTTTCGGAAGATCGGGAACCCTAATTCACATCATGAAGGACCTCATCATCAATTGCTTCGGGCCAACCGTGATGTTTTAGCAAGTCAACATGTGAATTCTCATAGTCCGTCCAAGGAATCGACTATTGCTACCAGCAAGATTTATTTCTCCCTTGCTAATTGTCTTCTAGTCACCTTTACATGCCTCCAGTACTACTCCATCTACTGGTTTATGACTGGTACCACGTGGAGTTTACTGCATGGACCTCGCTTCCATAGTTCTAGTAACGCTCAGATTACTGGTTTACGACTAGTACTCTATGTTACAGAAGGGGCTTCGCTCCTGTACTTCCAGTACAACTCTGTTTACTAGTTCACGATTGGTATCCGTGCAAGTTTGTTGAAGGGCCTCGCTCCCATACTTTCAATAATAGATTACTAGTTTTTGACTAGTCTGCTATGTTACTGAAGGAGCCTCGCTCCCATACTTCCAGTACAACACCGTTCTGCTAGTTTACGACCAGTATTACGCGCAAGTTTGCTGAAGGGGCCTCGCTCCCATATTTCCAGTAACAAATTATTAGTTTCCGACTAGTACTCTATGTTACTGAAGGGGCTTCACTCTCATATTTCTAGTACAACTCTGTTTACTGGTTCATGACTGGTATCCGTGCAAGTTTGCTGAAGTGGCGTCGCTCCCATACTTCCTGTAATAGATTACTAGTTTCCGACTAGTCTGCAATGGTACTGAAGGGACCTCGCTCCCATACTTCCAGTACAACTCTGTTCTACTGGTTTACAACCGGTATTATGCGCTAGTTTGCTGAAGGGGCCTCGCTCCCATATTTCCAGTACAACTCTGCTTACTGGTTCATGATGGGTATCTGTGCATGTTTAATGAAGGGGCCTCGCTCCCATATGTCACACCTGGTTTTAAGGACAAAACCAAATGCATAACTATATGTATGCCAGGATCAAGTTCCATACATATAGTGACTCCACTAGTGAATAATCAGCAATAGTATCGCGAAAAGAGAATTATAAGACTATAAAGATTATCAGAGTTATACAGCTTATCCTGAAACCAATGACTCCAAACTTCATAGACAGTCGACCGGGGGTTGCGTAGGCCTAGAACTCAGCATCATCTTCAAAGGACTTCACATCACTTTCTTCTCTAAGCAGCAATTATAACAAGCGTGAGTACACTTATGGTTGGTACTCAGCAAGTGTTGGGAATTATATGACATGAAGGCCAAAAGTAACGAAAGGCTGACCGGCTTACTGCAATAAGCAATTTTAGTTGGTCAAGTTTTATTAGCACCTGATTACTAAGGTATAAGTTCATACCAAACCACATTAAAAGAGAGAGAAGAGATACAGCATAAGCATATCCAAAACCATATACATGGTTCACGATTTAATTCATCTTCAAATTCAATTATCATGTCAGGGTCCAAGCATGGCTGATATATCAGCTTTCACTCTGCAGAGGTTGTACACTTTACCCAAAATTCATGTCTCCCGATTTGCCCGAGGTAGCTAGCCTCTTAAACACTTCTGAGGTGAGTGGCAAGGGATCCACTACGAGACCTTTACAAAGATTCCCTAACTTATGACAATCCGCTAAGGTGTCAGGCCGCAATGGTCATAACCCTCCCTAATGAGGAAGACGTCTTAACCAGGATCATATCTAAGCCTCAAAAGGAGATGATAGAAGCAGGGAAGGCACCTGACTTCATAGAAGACAAACATGGAATTATGTGGTTCCGAAAGAGGATATGTGTGCCCGATGTGGATCATCTTCGTGAGAAAATTTTGTAGGAAGCTCATGACTCAGCTTATTCTATCCATCCGGGTAGTACCAAGATGTATCAGGATCTGAAGGAGAGATATTGGTGGTATGGCATGAAGCGTGATGTTGCAGCTCATGTGGCACTATGTGATGTGTGTCAGAGGGTCAAGGCAGAACATCAGAGACCAGATGGTTTGTTACAGCCCTTGAAGGTGCCAGAATGGAAATGGGAAGAAATTGGTATGGATTTCATCGTGGGATTGCCACGCACCCGAGATGGTTATGATTCCATATGGGTCATAGTGGATCGTTTGACCAAAGTAGCTCAGTTCATACTAGAGAAGACTACCTACATAGGGGCACGATTAGCGGAGTTATATATCTCCCGAATTGTGTGTTTGCATGGAGTACCTAAGAAGATAGTGTCAGACAGAGGTACTCCATTCACATCATGATTTTGGCAGAAGTTGCATGAGTCAATGGACACGAAGTTGAATTTCAGCTCCGCTTATCATCCATGGACTGATGGGCAGATAGAAAGGACAAACCAGGTATTGGAGGATATGCTTAGGGCTTGTGCTCTAAAACACGGAGGCAGTTGGTGATGAGGACATCAACTACAACACGAGTACGTCTACGCCAGCAGCACCTTTTCCAGCGACACCAGATGCTCCTCCACCCCAGGCGCCACCTCCTTCTGGGCCAATCACTCGGGCCCGTGCAAGAGAACTGAACTTCGTCATGCTACTGAAGAACGAAGGCCCAGAAGAATAGATGCTGGCCCAACTGAGGCCCTTGCGTGGGCGCCTAGGGCTGACCACCACTAGGGGCTGCGCCCCCTCCCTGGCCGCCCCTTTCCTAGGGTTGCACCCCTCTCTTCCTCTATTTAGATAGAGGCATCATTGCTTTCCAGACTTGAGTTTTGTTTTACATCTAGCTTTAGCTACTCTCGAACACGCGCAAATACGCGCTGTCCTCGTGAGATTCAGAACTCCACCTTCGAGTGATATTGTGATTGCTCGCATCTTTTTCTTGTTCGTTCCTCGATTGCGTGCAGGAAACGATCTTCGTGATCAGGCTGATCTTGCATCAACAAGGTCGGTAACCACAAGAAGTTGGTTCAGCGATTGCATTGGCGCTTCGGGGTCGCTCGTCGTAGTCAGATCGTGAGGGTCATCTTCCACCAGATCGAAATTATCTCCACTCACCGAAAGATCGGGCACTCCGACTCTATCAAGTGGTATCAGCTTTCCAGGTTGATCGGTGAGTTTCTCGAGTGTTTTTTTCCCCATCCTACAGTCCACAAAAACCAAAACAAAAATTTATTTTCAGGTTAGATCTTGTCCCAGCAACCTTTTTAGCCTCGCGCATTCTTTCAATACTTTGCGTTGTTGAATTTGTGTGCTGTACACTTCAATTGTTGCTGGTTACTTGTGTTTTTGTTTTCTCATTGCCTTGTTCCTGTCTCTTCACACCTCGTGCGCCGCCCTTCCATCTTGCTGCTCGCCTTCCTTTTTGCCCCACGCACGCCGCAACCCTATCACACACGCCGCACCTTTTTCCCTTGATCGCGCTCTGGTCACACGTGCTGTAGCGCCGCCGGCCCTGTTCATCCTCCCGCACGCCTGTGTGAAAGGCAAGTCAAAAAAAAAGGAAAGAAAGCAATCGAAAAAAAGGAAAGTCAAAAAAAAAGAGGAACGGGAAAGGAGTCCGGGCAGAGGACGGCCGCAAATCCCCCGTACACACGTCGGGACCGATTCAGACTCGATCGCCCCTTCCCTCCACCCCACATCCACAACGCACCATGACCGACTCGGTCACCTGCCCAGGTCACATTTCCCCCCCCCCCCTTTCTCCACGCCGTGCCAGTTTTTCATATCCATATCTCTATTTCTTGGTACCATATTCTGAGGTTCTTCTTTTTACCGTAATACCCCTGTATTTTCAGAAAAAGTGTGTGTCGTAACTTGCTGTTTTAGATCCTCTGTGTTCATATTATCAGTTTTGAGGACTCCTGGCAAAAAAAAACAGACACGCAGAAACAAAAAAAGGGGGAAACCGAAAGGAGGTTACCTTCATTTGGGCGTACTCCGCAAGACGCCCAGGTTCCTTGTTTTCTCTCTTGTGTTTTTCCTTTGCCCCCCATACCCTTGCTCAACTTTTGCACTTTGTTTCCAGCAGCTTTGATTACGTGTTTGGCACTATAATTCAACCTTGCATTATTGTTTGATTGTGCTAACCCTTGAATTGAGTACAGCCTACCCAGAACTCCACATAGTTCTACGACGAGCAGACCTTGTTTCTCCAGGCAATCGCTCCTCCAATCTTTCACTGGTTCTACCTGTTGGTTGCAGAACACCCCTGTGTGCTTGGTAAGAACGGATAAGAATTTGATAACAGCACTACTGTGAGCGCCTTGTGAGCCGTTACACCCTTGTTGTCGTAGGCTTTGTTTTTGTGTTTGCGCTAACTATGGCAGGAGACGAAGGCACAGCGGATGAACAGCTGCAGGACATGCGGACACGAGTTGACGGACTTGCTGCGGACATCAAGACGATGCATGAACGGCTTGACTCGACGATCACGTCATCGACCGAGAGGTTCGATCAGCTCGACCTCGCTCAGACGGCCGCTAGGACCACGCTCGACACCATCGTGGCACGGCTAGACGCATTGAACACAATGATCACGGAGTTGCAGCAAGATTATGGCGGTGACACGGAGCCAGAAGAGGGAGCTCGCTGCGGTCGTGCCCGCCGTGTGGTACGTCACCAACATAATGACCCATTTGCTAAGATTAAATTTAAAATTCCATCTTTTAATGGCAAATATGATCCTGCTGCATATCTTGATTGGGAACTAGAGGTCGACCAGAAATTTTCATGCCATGATATTCCTGCTGGTTCTCAAGTTAAAGCTGCTATTAGTGAATTTACTGATTTTGCTTTAATTTGGTGGCGTGAATATAAGCAAAAACATCCCCCTCCCACCACTTGGACTCAATTAAAAGCTGCCATGCGACACAGATTTGTCCCTTCATATTATGCACGAGATTTGCTTGAAAAAATGCAGTGCTTTCGACAAGGTCAACAATCTGTTGAGGACTACTATCAGGAGCTACAAAAAGGTATGATTCGTTGTGGTTTGTTTGAGACAGACGACGCTGCTATGGCACGTTTTCGCGGTGGTTTGAACCGCGAAATTCAGGACATACTTGATTATAAGGAATATAATGATATGACCACATTGTTTGCATATGCTTGCAAAGCTGAACGTGAAGTGCAGGGTCGCCGCTCGAAGACATTTTCTAACTCTTTTGCAGGAAGAAGCCCGGCAACCAGCTCAGCGCCTGCCCTGCATGCGCCATCCACGACCAGCACTACACCGCGCGAGAGGCCGGCCAAACCTGCAGCACCCCCGTCCACAGGCGCTGCTCCTTCCACAAGATGTACACGGGATATTCAGTGCCATCGTTGCAAAGGATTTGGGCACATGATTCGGGACTGCCCAAACAAGCGCACCTTGCTCATACGTGACAATGGTGAGTACTCGTCCGCTAGTGATTCCGAGGACACTCATCATACTATGCTTGCCACTGACCATGCAGCTAAGGTGGAGGTACATGTCAACCCGGGCGACGCCGATAGGTATGAAAGTCTTGTTGCGCAGCGTGTTCTTAGTACACAGGTCGTCCCGCCCGAGAAGAATCAGCGACACACTCTGTTCCATACAAAGGGCGTTGTGCAGGAGCGGTCGATTCGCATCATCATCGACAGCGGCAGCTGCAACAACTTGGCGAGTACCGTGCTGGTCGAGAAGTTGTCATTACCCACTCATAAGCATCCGAATCCATATCACATTCAGTGGCTTAATGATGGTGGAAAAATTAGAGTAACACGGTCAGTGCGTGTCCCTTTCTCCATGGGTGCTTATTCTGATTTTGTCGATTGTGATGTTATTCCCATGGAAGCATGCTCTTTGTTACTTGGTAGACCTTGGCAATATGATACTGATAGCTTGCATCATGGTCGTTTGAATCATTATTTTTTCATGTTTAAGGGTTAGAAAATAATTATACATCCAATGACACCTGAACAAATTGTTAAAGATGATCTTGCTCGAGCTGCTAGGAATGCTAAACAACTTGAACCATCACCATCGACTTCTAATTCTGAAATCAAGTTGAATGCTCCTGTTTTACTTGCTCAACATGCTGATTTTGATGATCTCCGCGATGCTCACTTGCCCTGCTATGCACTTGTATGCTCTAGTATGCTCGTTTCACTTGATGCTGCACCGTCTTTGGATATTCCTCCTGCGGTTGCTAACCTTTTGCAGGAGTACGCTGATGTCTTTCCCAAAGACTTGCCACCGGGTCTTCCCCCGCTCCGTGGAATTGAGCATCAGATCGATCTCATTCCCGGCGCACAGCTTCCGAACCGCGCACCATACCGTACAAATCCGGATGAGACGAAGGAGATCCAGCGCCAGGTGCAGGCGTTGCTTGACAAGGGTTACATTCGTGAGTCTCTTAGCCCTTGCTCAGTTCCTGTGTTACTTGTTCCAAAGAAAGATGGCTCATGGCGTATGTGTGTAGACTGTCGCGCTATTAATAACATCACCATTCGTTATCGATACCCTATACCACGCCTTGATGATATGCTAGATGAGCTTAGTGGCGCCATTCTTTTCACTAAAATTGATTTGCGTAGTGGTTACCATCAGATTCGAATGAAACTGGGTGATGAATGGAAAACGGCTTTTAAAACGAAATTTGGGTTATATGAATGGTTGGTTATGCCGTTTGGTTTGACTAATGCTCCCAGCACCTTTATACGTTTGATGAACAAAGTTCTAAGACCCTTCATAGGATTGTTTGTTGTTGTCTATTTTGATGATATCCTTATTTACAGCAAGACTATGGAAGCGCATTTAGAACATTTGAGTGCTGTTTTTGATGCGTTGCGTGCAGCTCGCTTATTTGGTAATATGGAAAAATGCATCTTTTGCACGCAATGTGTTTCGTTTCTTGGTTATGTTGTGACTCCGCAGGGCATTGAGGTGGACAGCAGCAAGATTGATGCCATTCGGGAATGGCCTACACCGACAACGGTTACACAGATTCGGAGCTTTCTTGGACTTGCAGGATTCTACCGTCGGTTCGTCCGTGATTTCAGCTCCATTGCAGCCCCTTTGCACGAGCTTACAAAGAAAGGTGCGCCATTTGCTTGGGGCGACTCGCAGGAGGTAGCGTTCAACACTTTGAAAGATAAGTTAACACATGCTCCCCTCTTGCAATTGCCTGATTTTAATAAAGTGTTTGAGCTTGAATGTGATGCTAGCGGTATTGGGCTAGGTGTTGTTTTGTTACAAGAAGGAAAACCGGTTGCTTATTTTAGTGAGAAATTAAGCGGTGCTAGCTTGAGATATTCTACTTATGATAAGGAGCTTTATGCTTTAGTTCGCACTTTGCAAACATGGCAGCACTATCTTTGGCATCGCGAGTTTATCATCCATTCTGATCATCATGCTTTGAAACATATTCGTACCCAAACAAATCTGAACCGTCGTCATGCTAATTGGGTAGAATTCATTGAGTCTTTCCCTTACATTATTAAACACAAGAATGGGAAGGAAAATGTCATTGCTGATGCTTTGTCTCGTCGATATACCATGCTGTCCCAGTTAGATTTTAAAATCTTTGGCTTGCATACTGTGAAAGATCAATATGTCGATGATGCTGATTTTAAAGATATCTTAGCTCATTGTATGGATGGCAAACCATGGGGCAAATTTCACATGCAGGATGGGTTCCTGTTTTGCGCTAACAAGCTGTGTGTTCCAGCAAGCTCGGTTCGTCTTTTGTTGTTACAGGAAGCACACGGAGGCGGTCTCATGGGACACTTTGGCGTCTACAAGACGCATGAGGTGCTGGCCGCCCACTTCTTTTGGCCCCAGATGCACCGTGATGTCGAGCGCCTTGTTGCCCGCTGCACTACTTGTCAGAAAGCTAAGTCACGACTGAACAACCATGGTTTGTATATGCCTTTGCCTGTCCCTACTTCCCCTTGGCTTGATATTTCTATGGACTTTATTTTGGGATTGCCTAGAACTAAGAAGGGGAGGGATAGCATTTTTGTGGTTGTTGATAGATTCTCCAAAATGGCTCATTTTATACCATGTCATAAGATTGATGATGCTAGCAGTGTTGCTGAATTGTTCTTTCGAGAGATTATTCGTTTGCATGGTATTCCGAATACAATAGTCTCTGATCGTGATGCTAAGTTTCTCAGTCATTTTTGGAGATCACTTTGGAATAAAATGGAAACTAAATTGCTGTTTAGCACAACTTGTCACCCTCAGACTGATGGACAAACTGAGGTGGTTAATAGAACTTTGTCAACCATGCTTAGGGCTGTTTTAGACAAAAATTTGAAATGTTGGGAAGATTGCCTGCCTCATGTTGAGTTTGCTTATAATCATGCAACACATTCTTCTACAAAAGATATGCCCTTTTCAGATTGTTTATGGTTATATTCCTCGGGCGCCTATTGATTTGTTTTCGCTTGATGCTGCGGACGCCCCACACATAGATGCTGTTGCCCATGTTGAACACATGATTAATTTGCATGAACAGACTCAACAAAACATTACTGCTGCTAATGCTAAATATCAGGTTGCTGGTAGTAAAGGTCGAAAACTTGTTACTTTTGAACCTGTTGATATGGTTTGGTTGCATTTGAGAAAGGATCGGTTTCCTACTTTACGCCGTTCTAAATTGATGCCTCGTGCTGCTGGTCCTTTTAAGGTGCTAACCAAGATTAATGATAATGCTTATGTCCTTGACCTGCCTGCGGAGCTTGGTGTTTCCACTAGTTTTAATGTTGCAGATTTGAAGCCATATGTGGGCGAGGATGAGGAGTTGCCGTCGAGGACGACTTCAGTTCTAGAAGGGGAGGATGATGAGGACATCAACTACAACACGAGTACGTCTACGCCAGTAGCACCTTTTCCAGCGACACCAGATGCTCCTCCACCCCAGGCGCCACCTCCTTCTGGGCAAATCACTCGGGCTCGTGCAAGAGAACTGAACTTCGTGATGCTACTGAAGAACGAAGGCCCAGAAGAATAGATGCTGGCCCAACTGAGGCCCTTGCGTGGGCGCCTAGGGCTGACCACCACTAGGGGCTGCGCCCCCTCCCTGGCCGCCCCTTTCCTAGGGTTGCACCCCTCTCTTCCTCTATTTAGATAGAGGCATCATTGCTTTCCAGACTTGAGTTTTGTTTTACATCTAGCTTTAGCTACTCTCGAACACGCACAAATACGCGCTGTCCTCGTGAGATTCAGAACTCCACCTTCGAGCGATATTGTGATTGCTCGCATCTTTTTCTTGTTCGTTCCTCGATTGCGTGCAGGAAACGATCTTCGTGATTAGGCTGATCTTGCATCAACAAGGTCGGTAACCACAGGAAGTTGGTTCAGCGATTGCATTGGCGCTTCGGGCTCGCTCGTCGTAGTCGGATCGTGAGGGTCATCTTCCACCAGATCGAAATTATCTCCACTCACCGAAAGATCGGGCACTCCGACTCTATCAGTTGGGATAAGAGTTTGCTGTTTGCAGAGTTCTCCTAAAACAACAGTTATTAGGCCAGTTTGAAGATGGCACCGTTTGAGGCATTGTATGGCAGGAAGTGTAGAACTCCGTTGTATTAGAGTGAGACAGGCGAAAGCCAGTTGTTCGGGCCTTAGATCATTAAAGAGGCCGAGCGATAGGTACAGGTTGTCCGTGAGAATTTGAAAGTGGCTCAGTTGAGGTAGAAAAGTTATGCAGATACTTGACGACGAGAGTTGACTTTTGAAGAAGGAGACTTTGTGTATCTAAAAGTGTCACCTATAAGAGGATTGAGCAGATTTAAGGTCAAAGGAAAGTTGTCACCTCAATACATTGGCCTGTTCAGGATCTTGGAACGGAAAGGCAAGGTAGCTTACCAGCTAGAGCTACCTGCACGACTGTCAGATGTGCACAACGTGTTCCACATATCACAGTTGAAGAAGTGTTTGAGGGTACCAGAGGAATAGTTGCCACTGGAGGAGTTGGATGTGCAGGATGATTTGACTTACATGGAGCACCCGGTCAAAATCCTGGACACATCGGAGAGAATCACCCAGAGTAAAAGGATAAGGATGTGTAAGGTTCAGTGGAATCACCATGCAGAGGATGAGGCTACTTGGGAACGAGAGGACGAGTTACAGGCAGAATTTCCCCAGCTCTTTGCTAGCCCAGCCGAATCTCGAGGACGAGATTCCTTTTAAGGGTGGTAGGTTTGTAACACCCTAATTTTCAAACTAGAAACCTAAATAAATTTGGCTAGAATTCTTTTAGGATCCATAAGGTTTTTATTCTATCATTTTGATTTTAGAGCATTTACCGTGAATTAATAGTAATTTACTTAACCATAAAAAGAAAGATTATTTTATTGTTTTATTGTTTGTCTTTCATTTGAATTTAAATTTCAAATTCAAATTCAAATGCATTTGAATGCAACTCTTTTTCTCCCTCTTTTTCTAATTGGGCCCGGCCCACTCTCTCTTTTCTTTTTTCCCTCTATCTTTTTCCCCTTGCAGCCCACCCCAACCCGGCCTTTCCTTCTCTCTCTCCCCGCACGGCCCAACCCAGCTGGCCTTTTTCCCTCTACTGCAAGGCCCAACAGCCCGCTGGCTTCTTTCCTTCCTTTCTCTCCACCCCCCCCCCGCCCCCGCGTGCGGTCCAGCTCCTCCCCGGCCCAGCTCCTCTGCGCGGCCTGCTTCCTCCTCCTTTTCCCCTTCTCTCGCTGACGGGTGGACCCCATCTGTCGGGGTCATCTTCCCCCCTTCCCCCCGCCCGAGCCAGGCTCGGACTCGAGTTCGAGTCCGGCCAGCACACGGCGCCGCCCCGCCCGCATGGCGTCTCGGGCCTGCACGCCTAGCTGCCCGGCTGCCCTATAAAGCCACCACACTCGTGCCCTAGCTCTCCCCCAAGTCGCAGCCGCCGCCTTCGCCCAAAACCCAAGCCGCCCAAAGCTTTCCTCGCCACCGCCGCCTCAGCGCTTTGGTCATCGTCGTTCTCGCCGCTCCGCTGCTTCTCTGCCTCCTCAAACCGCTGCAGAAGCTCCACCTTGGGGTAAGGATCATCGCCCACCGGTTATTCCATGTTTTCCCCACTTTCCTGTGCGCCCAATGGCTTGCCGTCTCACCGAGCCGCACCTCGCCGCCGGCCGCCATCTCCGGCCACCGTCGCCTCTTCCCGAGCCCCTAGATGCACTCCCCACCTCGCTCTCTTGCTCCTAGGCCAAACCCGAGCCTAAACCATGCTCGAAAATATGTTTACGCATTACTCCGGCGAACCGCCACCGCCTGCCACCGCATCCCCTCACCGCCGGTGCTTAGCGCCGCCGCCCCCGAGCCGTCAGCCGCTCACAGCCATTGGATCCCGGTCCAACGGGTTAGATTAGATCTAACCCAAGTCAAGTGAATCAGATACCGATCAACCCAAGGCAACTTTGCACTTTAGCCCCTAAGTTTCATTAAAATCAACCCGCAGTCCATGGCAGTTCAAAAGTATACGCGAATAGATCCTTATTCTTCTGTTTAGGACCCTGTTGTTTCCAAAAATAGAACCCGCCATCCTAAACCCTTCTATTTTGCAATCTAAACCCTAGATCTAAGGTTTAATTATATTCTAGCCCTCGGTTTCTTTGGTTAGAGCCCTTTTAGTTTCAAATCTTCTACAAATAAGCCCCTAGAATCATGTTTTAGCCATAACTTCCACGTTTTAACACCGTTTTCATCAATTCTTGCGCTCACGCGATCCTTGCGACATATATAGTAGCTTTATAATGCTATTTTGTTCTGTTTATATTGTTTGGTGTACTATTTCTTATTTATTATACTGTTTGTTTGTATGTACTTGTGTGTTACGATAGGCAGTGCATAATTCGAGGGTTCGCAAGAGCCAAGCTTTGAAGATGTTCCCGAGCAGCAGCAGTTCTTTAATGAAGGCAAGTGGTCCTTGATCATACTCCAGTCCTAATAACTTGATAAATACACACATCTACTTTATGTGCATGCATGTGTCTAGAATATGATGGATCCCAAACTAAGGATGTGCCTAGTTCTTTTGAACTTCCTTGATTAAACCTGGGTTATTATATTTATCTTGTAGCTACGCTAGTTCCTATTACTTAGACTTTGGTTGGATAACCTGAAATTCATGCTACACTGGTTTACTCATGTTCTAGAATACTTTTATGGTGATAATTAAGATCATTGCATTGATTGGAACATGGAGAACCACTCAGGAAAACAGTGCAACCACAATACTACATGGCTCTGGTCTTGGCTAATTAATTAAAAACTTTAGCTTGTAATGATCTTACCAAAAGGGCAAGAGGGGAGTGCGTTGATGGGGTATAGCTCGGTCCTCTTGGAGGCTTTGTTTATGGTCCTTGGCTAAGGTACCGCCAAATTAGGGAGGGTTATGACCACTGCGGCTTGAAACCTTAGCGGACCGTTGCAAGTTAGGAAATCTTTGTAAAGGCCTCGTAGTGAATCCCTGCCACTCACTTTGGAAGTGTTTAAGGGCCTTGCAAACCCGGGCATCAAGGGAAACACGAATTGTGGGTAAAGTGTACAACCTCTGCAGAGTGAAAACTAATATATCAGCCGCGCTCATGGTTAAGAGCGGCTTGCACCCTCACATGATAATTGAACTTAAAGATGATCTAAATTGATGTTCTTCATTTATTGTTGTTATCATATTTATTTTATTTATTTAAGGGTTGGTATATACTTACACTTAGATAATGCTTGCTAAATAAAATGTGACCAATTAAAAATGCTTGTCGCAATCAAACCATGTCATCTTTTCTTAGATTTTAGCCTTGCATGTCATATAATTTACCCCACTAGCTGAGTACCAACCATAAGTGTACTCACGCTTACCTTATTAAAACCAATGCTGCTCCGAAGTTCCCTGAAGATCTCGAAGAGTACTAGGCGTATGTCTCCCAGTCATCTGCCTCTGAAGTTGAAGTCCGCTGCTAGTTATAAATGTTTATTTATTTGCTTAAGATTAAGACTGTCGGTCATGTAATAAAGTACTATTATACTCTATTTCGTTATTGCATTGTTTCGGGTATACACTTGTGACGTCTATTATATGTGTGGAATTTGATCCTGGCGCCCATATGAGATGCATTCGGTTTCCTTTTCAAAACCGGGTATGACAGAAAGTTTACTGAAGGGGCCTCGCTCCCATACTTCCAGTAACACTTAGACTACTAGTTTCCAATGAGTATTCTATGTTTCTGAAGGGGCCTTGCTCCTATACTTCATGTACAACTCCGTTCTACTAGTTTACGACGCGCAACTTTGCTGAAGGGGCCTTGCTCCCATACTTCCACTAATAGATTATTAGTTTCTGACTAGTACTCTATGTTACTCAAGGGGCTTCACTCCCATATTTCTAGTACAACTCCATTTACTAGTTCACAACTGGTATCCGTGCATGTTTACTGAAGGGGCCTCTCTCCTATAGTTCCAGTAACGCTCAGATTACTGGTTTATGACTAGTACTCTATGTTACTGAAGGGGCATCGCTCCCGTACTTCCAGTACAACTCCATTTACTTGTTCACGACTCGTATCCGGGCAAGTTTGCTGAAGGGGCCTCGCTCCCATACTTCCAGTAATGCTCAGAGTACTGGTTTATGACTAGTACTCTATGTTACTGAAGGGGCATTGGTCCCATACTTCCTGTACAACTCCGTTTACTAGTTCACAACTGGTATCTGTGCAAGTTTGCTAAAGGGGCCTCGCTCCCATACTTCCAGTAACAGATTACTAGTTTCCGACTAGTATTCTATGTTACTCAAGAGGCCTCACTGCCATACTTCCAGTAAAACTCCGTTCTACTAGTTTACGACTGGTACTATGTGCAAGTTTGCTGAAAGGGCCTCGCTCCCATACTTCCAGTAACAGATTACTAGTTTCCGACTAGTATGCTATGTACCTGAAGGGGCTTCGCTCCCATAATTCAAGTACAACTCCATTTACTAGTTCATGATTGGTACTATGTTCAGGGAGGCGAAGAAGTCGTTAT
The DNA here is from genome assembly GCF_002211085.1 of Panicum hallii. Taxonomy (NCBI): domain Eukaryota; kingdom Viridiplantae; phylum Streptophyta; class Magnoliopsida; order Poales; family Poaceae; genus Panicum; species Panicum hallii. The sequence goes on from NC_038050.1 coordinate 27,065,884, forward strand.
CAGTTATTTCCCTGCATGCACAGCCATGTCAAACGTTAGTCTGAGCCGCGATCGGCTCTTAAAATGACTCCCAAGATCAGCTAGAAGAGCCGATGGTGCCTCCGCACTGGGTCGGACCTGTCCTTATACTAGGTCGGACCTCCGGGTAGCCCTCAAAATCGGCTGAAAGAAGCTGATTGTGCCCGTTTTACCAGATCGGATCTACCAATATTCGAATGTCCATACGAATCCGAGGGGAAAGATAGAAGCCTGCTCTATAATCACCAATCTAATCCAATCTACGACAGTAAAAGTCTTCACCATGCAACCGGAACATCCTACGCGTGGTTAAGCCTAACGAACATGAAAGATAACAAGACGCTAACCTAGAAAGAGGCCTAAAAACCAACTAATAAGCCGATTCCTGGAAGAATCCCTTCTTAGATCACCATAAAGCACCAAACATGCAGCCGGAACACTCAACCCGTTTGAAGGGCCTTATCATATGGATATTAAACCGAATTCTTGTAGTACAAAGAATTACCATAACAGATTAGATCTACTAGCCGAGAACAGAGCAAGGCGCTGCCCTTACACCTGGGATCGCGCACAAAGGCAGCTAAACGATTACGAACAGCAAGCGAAAATCAACACCTAATGCAGCATCATAATCGTTTAAGATAACTAGTGTTACTCGCCATCGACAACGCTTCAGTACGAGAAACACAAAGATAAGCAGATAGACACGATGCTGCCCCGACCATGCGGAGCATGATCGGGGCAGCATGTCGAGTACCTGGAGAAACCCTTGGAGAAGGGGTGGCGATGCGCCGAGAGTTCGTTGTGAATGTTGGATTCTTGATTATTGAATCTCATGATACATATTTATAGTCTGGAGACTTGATCTTTTTAACTAACCCTAGCTGATTACGATACAATCTTACCATGTTTAAACTATCCTTACTTAGACACACGGCCATCCCGGCCCTTAATACGCTCGCACAGAAGTCGATTCGCAAACCATCACGATTACCTCCTTCAGCCCATGTTGCTGTCGGCCCATCCTCTAGCCCAGTCAAATTATGGCGATAACACATGCCCCCCTGGTTTTGGCAATGATAATTCCAAAACCATAACCTTTTCAACTTCCAAGACTTGTACACACACATGTCGCTCCCAATGTCATCAGACGCGACCCCTCGGCTTCCAAGGCCTGTACGCGCACATGCCGCTCCCAATGCCATCAGACGCGACCCCTCGGCTTCCAAGGCCTGTACGCGCTCGCTACCTTCAAAGCCACCGGATGCGACTCTTCGACTTCTTCCTCGGAAATCGTCACAGCGCCGCTTCGCCTTCCATCTCCGCCCTTATAAACTGGCATCAGCGGATTTACTTTTATTTATCTCCTTCCTCCGTGCATTACCCGCACCGACGTATTCTGCATCCTCCGGCGATGGCTTCCTTTTCCTCTGCCTCCTCCGATTTCTCTTCCTCTTCTACTTCTTCCATAATCTCCATTACCTCTCCAGACTCTGAAACCTCCCGGGAGGCAATGCCGGAGTTTGATTTGGTAGCTTCATACGAGGCTCTCGCTCCTCTGCATTGGGATGCAGAGGAGTGGGACTTCAACGTTTGGTCAGAGGATGACGAGTCCCTGACCGACAACGAGGACCTCCAGATTCTCCTTAATGGGGATCTGGATGAAGGCAATGATGATTCCTAGGATGACGACTTCTTCTTTTCCTCAGAAGAAGACACCAAGAACACTTCAACCGATGACAACTCGGCAGCAGGAGGGTTCCTGCGTGGCGGATCGTCGACTTCAGAAGATGATGAGGATGCCAGCGACAACGCCGGTCATAGCAGCAATGACGGCGGCAACAGCAGCAGCAACGACGGCGGTGGCGATGGTAGCAGCGATGGTGACGCCAGCGTGTCTCCCCCATACAAGCGTCGCAAGTCCTTAGGGACTTACTGGTGGTAGTTCGTAGGGTCATCAGCCATTATGTACAGAGCCGGTAGATCGGCTTCTTCTTTTGTAATGATTTCTTTTAGATAAACTCTTTTATTTCAGTAATCCAATGTCTAAAAATCCAATCTTCTAAAGTCCGATGGCATAGCATCGGTCTACCTTCTTGAATTTTCTGACTCAACCCCAAGCTCTTTAATGAAACAGATGTACTCCTGTTGTTACTGTCTCCCCTCGAGCCCAATTCAAGTCGAGAAATATGATTACCAAGAAAACCCACAAAGAAGTTGAACCTTTTCTTTCCAGATCAAAAAACCCCTGTAGTTTGCCTGGTTTGAGTCGCGCTATGGAATCCATTCTGCCGACCTTGATAGGACACCTATAATTGACTTCCTTGCTTCTTATCGAAGCCCGGGACTTGCATGTTACGATTATTGCTTCTAAAGTCGATGGCTTAGCATCGGCTATTCAATCTTTAATTCCGTGCGTGGGCCTACATCTGTTTTTTTTCTTTCTAGGATCGACTTGTTCATCTCATTCTACCTTATAGCCTGATGTACTACACCGGCTCTTAAACTACCCGATCATGTCAACTTGCAGCCCGACGTACACAAAGTACCCGATCATGTCAACTTGCAGCCCGATGTATCACATCGGTTTTCCTCACAAATACCCTGATTGTGTTGGCCCATAGCCTAACGCATTACATCGATTTCATCACTCGTCTTCCCACATGCTCGGGAAATATTTCTTGAGATGTTGGCCATTGATAGCTACCGGAAATTTGACTCCATCCAATTCTTCAAGCATGTACGCATTCCCTGGTAGAACTTGATCAACTCTATAAGGCCCATGCCAATTTGGAGACCATTTACCATATGTCACATCCTTAGTCCCCAATGGTAGCACCGCTTCCCATACTAAATCTACAACTTGGAATTCCTTTGGTTTAACCTTCATATTGTACACGCGGGCTACCTTGGCCTTCTTTTCCTTGATCTTTTCCAGCGACCAAAGCCTGAGTTCCATAATATCTTCCACATTGTCGCTCATCAAAGCGGCATATTCTTTAGCAGTCAAATCATTCTGGAACTCTATCCGTCTCGAACCGGCCGTAATTTCCCACGGTAATACGGCCTCCTGCCCATACACCAAATGATATGGTGAGGTTCTTGTTGCCCCGTGGCATGAAACACGATAAGCCCATAACGTTTGTGATAATACTTCATGCCAACACCGTGGGTATTCATCAATCTTCCTTTTGATCAGCTTGATCAAGCTCTGATTGGACGATTCGGCTTGTCCGTTTGCTTGAGCATAGTATGGAGATAACCTGATCAATTTAATCCCCATGTCGGCAGCAAACTTTTTGAATTCATCATATATAAACACCGACCCTCCATCTGTTGTAATGGTCTGAGGAATCCCGAACCTATGAATAACGTGTTCTTTGACGAAACTGATGACATCCCTCGATGTTAATGACTTCATAGGAACAGCCTCTACCCACTTGGTGAAATAATCTATGATGGCCAAAATAAAATGATGGCCTTTACTCGATGGAGGATTAATCTTACCGATCATGTCCATGCCCCAGCCTCTGAACGGCCAAGGTTTGATGATAGGATTTATTGCTGACGCTGGTACTATTTGTATTTTCCCAAACCTTTGATAGGCCTAGCATCCTTTATAATACTTGAAGCAATCTTCCAGCATAGCAGGCCAATAATATCCCGAGCGTCTAATCAACCACTTCATCTTGTGGGCTGATTGATGAGTACCACACGTACCTTCATGGACTTCATGTAAGAGCCGATTGGATTCAATCGGCCCCAAGCACTTAAGCAGTAGCCCTTCCAGAGTCCTGTAGAACTAGTCGTCCCCTATCAGGACATACTTCATGGCTTTGTAACGTGTCTTCTTAGGTGCCCCTCAAGCCGGATCCTTCAAGTAATTGAAAATATCGGCTCTCCAATCCCCCTGATCCAGCAGGTTTATTGGAAAATCAGCTCCATCCGCCGTATCCTTATAACCTGAAGCCATCTGGCAAGATCATTGGCCTCCGAATTTTGTATTCTTGGTATCCAATAGAAATTTATTTATCTAAACCGGGCCATTAGCTCTTGGCATTGTCTCCACAAGGGAAACAACAACTCATTCTCACATCTGTACTCTTCCGTGAGCTGAGAGATGACCAGTTTTGAATCCCCAAAAACTTCTACCGCTTCTGCTCCGGCCTCAAGAAGTAATTCCATACCTTTGTGCACCGCTTCATACTCGGCTAGATTATTGGTGCAAGGTGTTGGCAAACTGATTGAAAAGGAATATGTTGCCCCCCGAGGCAAAACGAGCAGGATACCTATGCCAGAACCATCTCCACAGACCGACCCATCGAAATACATTGCCCATGCGCGGATGAAAAGCGCTGCTATGTCTGAGCTGGTCCTTTCTGCAATGAGGTCGGCCAGCGCCTGCCCTTTGACTGCCTTCGCAGGTTGGTACCGGATATCAAACTCTGACAAAGCAAACATCCACTTACCGAGTCGGCCTTTCAACACCGGAGCCGACAACATATGCTTGATAACATCTGATTTGCAGATGACAATCTTTTCGGCGAAAAGCAGGATGTGGCGGAGTTTCGTACAGGTAAAGAATAGACAAAGGCATAATTTCTCAATTTTGGGGTACTTGGTCTCTGCATCTAACATCCTTCTGCTGAGGTAAAAAATAACTCTCTCCTTGCCATACGCACTTGTACGATGACCGAAGCAATAGAAGTGTCACCTACTGACAGATAAACATGGAATTGCTTACCCTGCTGGGGTGGGACTAACACGGGTGGTTTGGATAAATACTCTTTGGTATCTTCAAACGCCTGTTGTTGCTCTACCCCCCAGTGGAACTCGTCGTTGGCTTTAATCTTTACCAACTCCATGAATGTCTCGATTCTTCCTGACAGATTGGAAATAAATCTCTTGACTAAATTGATCTTGCCAATGAGTTGTTGGAGTTCCTTCTTTGTAGTAGGTGGCACCATTGTTATTACAGCTTCTTGACTTTTTAGGCCGATCTCAATTCCTCGTTCATGAACCAGGAACCCCAGGAACTGACCGGCCGATACGCTAAAAGCGCAGTTCTTTGGATTCGTTCTAAGCCCGAACTCCCTGGTTCGTTCCAAAACTCGCCGTAGATCTCCCAAATGCCCCTCAGCCGACGCAGATTTCACCACCACGTCATCAATGTATATTTCCACAAGCTTACTGATTAAGTCATGAAACATATAATTCATGGCCCGTTGGTATGTAGCACCAGCATTTTTCAGCCCAAAAGTCATGACCACATACTCGAATAATCCCACTTCACCTGGTACTCTGAATGCAGTCTTATGGATATCCTCTGGAGCCATAAAAATTTGGTTATAACCAGCGTTGCCATCCATGAAACTTAACATCTTATGACCAGCAGCTGCATTAATCAACGTCTCCGCAACTGGCATCGGGTACTCATCCTTTGGTGTAGCTCTGTTGAGATCTCTGAAGTCCTCGTAGACTCGCCACCGGCCATCCTTCTTCTGTATAGGCACAACACTGGAAATCCATTCAGCATACCTGCATGTCCTGATGAAGCCTGCTTCTAACATTTTTTCGACTTCTTTCTTAACTTCTTCTAGGACTTCGGCCTTCATTTGCCACGCTCGTTGCTGGAACGGTCGAAATCCTGGCTTAAGAGGGAGCCGATGCTCAATAATACTTGTATCCAAACCGGGCAACTCTATGTAATCCCAATCAAAATAGTCCGCATATTCTTTCAGCAGCATTATCATTAGCTCTCGCAACTCTATACTCAACTTCTTGCTGATAAATGTTGGCCGTAGCTTATCCCCAGGACCAATGTCGATTTCTTCCAACTCATCAGCAGATGTAAATCCGTATCCTAGTTTTCCTTCATCCATTAAGTCAACACTACAAATAAACAACGAATATGATGTAAAAGGATTCGGCCGATCGCAGGGACCGGCCAACTTGTTCTTTTCATTAATTTGCACCACTTTACAATCAACATATGGCCGGCTGTTCGAGCGGGCCTCTTTGTGATCATTATAATGATGTAACATGATTAACAAAAGCAATTCACTTCTTATTTTTTGGGGCCAATTGCAGGGATCGGACTCTCCTGGTGCCTTGGTACAATCTAACTTTGGCACCCCATCTACTCCGTAAGGCCAGTGGATAAGACCAGCCTCACCCCGGTTTTTGTAGCTTCCACGCGGTCGTAGCCTTCCAAGCTAATCCCTGAGATCGGCTCCTGGTCTTCCGCGTCCCAAACACTCATGGCTGCATGTGAAACTTCAACGGAATCGTCCTCATGGACCACTTGTACTTTTTCTCCATCCCATTGAATCAGACACTGGCGCATTGTGGAAGGGATACAACAGCTGGCATGGATCCAATCTCTCCCAAGCAGGACGGTATACGAGCCCTTGCTGTTGACAACAAAAAATGAAGTAGGGACGGTCTTGCCCCCTACCGTCAAATCCATGCTGAGGACTCCTTGCGCCTCCGAAGTTTGTCCGTTAAAGTCACTTAACGTGATGTTGGTTTTGATCAGATCCCCAACAGAATGCCCCAATCGGCGCAGCACTGAGTACGGCATTATGTTTACTGCCGCTCCTATGTCGACTAACATCCTGCTGACAGGCTGGCCATTTATGTAACCTTTGAGGTATAAAGTCTTCAGGTGCCTGTAATTCCTTTCTCGGGGCTTCTCAAATATGACTGGCCGTGGCCCCAAGTCGAGCTGAGCTACTGGCACCTCCTCACGGCCTGGTGCATGAAACTCTGCAGGAAGAACAAACACCATATGTGCATCAGCCGATGTCTTTACATCGGCTTTCGACTTCTTGGGAAGCCACACCTTCTTAGAAGAACTCGTCTCTGCGTTTTAAGGGCGGTGAACTTTCTCCGCCAAATCTGGTCGCGCCTTCCTCAGTGTTTCCAAATATCGGGCCTCGGCTTCTTCCAAGCTGCGCAACCGCTGCACCCTCTGCTTCTGGGACCGGTTAAGCCCGTCAGGGCACCAGCGTGGTCGGTGAAATTTGTCTTCCTCATCTTCTGAGTTCCCCCTCATGCGTGATGACTCGGCTTGTCCATGGCGAGGCCGCACTAGTCGTAAACACTGAAAAACTGAGGCACTTCATGCATCTTGTTTCTAAGACTTGCACTCTGGGCAATCCTCAAGAGTGGGTAATCGTTTCATGCCAGAATCCCAACAGTACTTGAAGAACGGGCAATGCCAATGATCTCGCATATCCTCTTGCTTCCTGAGGCATTTTCCAGTGCGCCGCTCGTACTCTTCTTCTTCATTCTCACATTGGAGACGCTGTTGATATTGATACTCGTACTTTCGCAGAAGATGAGAGGAAACTGGTCGTTGATTCCTGACGTGTCTCACTTGCTCTTCGGTGATATAGTTCCTTTCTTCTTTTTGGGACCGATCGCGGGAATCAGCCTCCTGTTTCCTTGCGTACTCACATGATTTGTGTCCCGCCATATTAATATCGAACATAAAATCCAGCTGACGACATGTTGACCGGTCGTACCCTTCCACCATGTTTACATTCAGGAATGGTTGAGTATCAACCTTCATAGCGTACTGCCCCAAGATTAATCGGCCTTGCTCAATAGCCAATTGTATCTGTCGCCGGAGTTCCTTGCAGTCACCAGTACTGTGAGTGAAAGAGTTATGCCATTTGCAATACGATCTCCCCTGGAGCTCCTGAGCTGTTGAGATCTTGCAACCTTTAGGGAACTTCAACTGCTTCTCTTTCAAAAGCAAGTCAAATATTTGTTCGACCTTGCTCACGTCAAAATCAAATCCTTTCGAAGGTCCTTGTTGTTTCAACCACTTGCAGGACACGGGTTTTGCCCCCCGTGACCACTCTACAACTGCTATCTCTTGGTCATCTCCAGAATCTTTGGAGTCTACAGCGTCAACCATTACTACTTGATGTTTGAACTTGTCTTGGTATAATTCTGGGTGGCGTTGCTCGTATACCGTCATTTTCTGAGTTGAACTCCAGCTGGAAAACCAGATCTCTGATCGGTTTTACCAATCCCAAAGACGCCAATTCAACTGGCTCTTTTTCTAAAATCTGAGTCGAGTAGCACCGGTTCTTAACTTCTCTGAAATGCTGGATGTATTCCGCCACCGTTTCTCCCCGCTTCTGGCGGACCTGTGCCAAATCGGCAATCCCCGCCTCTGCAGCTTCTGAATGATATTATATATAAAATTGTTCCTCTAACTACTTCCAGATGCGGATGGAATCAGGACCCAATGATGTGTACCATCCAAAAGCTGGCCCTGTGAGAGACTGCGAGAAAAACCTCACTTGCAATGGATCCGACACCGAGATCATCCCTAGCTGCACCAGATATCAGCTCACGTGCTCTATGGAGCTGGATCCTTCCGCTCCGCTGAACCTGGTGAACTTAGGCAGCCGATACTTGGGTGGCAGGGGAATCAAGTCGTACTCGCTTGGATACGGCGTGGTGTAGCCGATCGCTCGCCTTCTCGGGAGAATGCCAAATTGATCTTTCAAAAAGGCACTAATCTGATCCACTGTATGAACTCCTAGGGCCGAGTGCGTACCTTCGTGATTCGGCCCTGTTGCATAAGTAGCCAGACATGCCTGTTTGTCGGCATCGACTACAGATGTTCCCCCGGTTGTCCTCTGCATGGGTTGCGCCGGGTTACCGCCGTCTGGTATGTACGCACAAACATACCCATGCGGTACCTCCTTGGGGGTTCACTGAAGAATTGGTGATAAGCAGGGTCACCTCCTACCTTGTACATGACATATGCTGGAGAACTATGTTGCTCTGGAGCTGCAAATGCGTAAGGCACTGGTGGCCTGGTTTGAGAAGGCAACTCCCCTTTGAGACTCCCTAAAGCAGGTCCTGTCGGAGAGTACTGGTATTTCATAATCTCTTGCACTACACGTACCGCGATGCGCTCAAGGGTGTTTACCAAAAGCTCAGAATGTCGATGTAACGAATGAGCCACCATGTAGTTGACTTCCTGGCGGAGAGCTCATGTGTGTTCTTCTGTAGGAGTAGATAGATCCACCTCGTCGAGCGCACCTTCAGATGAAAATCCCTTCCATCTGATGCCGTGGTGACGGGTCCTTTCCAATGAGCCGATGTGATCAGCTTCAAAGAGAGCCTTTATATCATTATACTTCTGCTTGTACTCATCAGACAGCTCTTCATAGGTAATCGGATTCTCGTTCGGCATCTTGACAGCGGAAGTCGATGTAGCCGAAGAAGATGATGCAGTGGATTGTAGTCGATGTAGTCGAAGGAAGTAGTCGATGTAGTCGACGAAGTAGTCGATGTAGTCGATGAAGTGGTCAAAAAGGTCCCACTGGGCGTGCCAGAATGTGTTGTCGGTCAAAACCCGCTGGCGAGCAGCGGCAGGCAACACGAGGAGCTGGGAGGCTTCCGAGATGGCTGGTGGGTCCCGGTCCCTCGGTCAACTGCCTAGAAGTCCGGCACACGTCCTGGCTTGATGAAATGCTAGGCGTGCTACCTGACCTATACCTAATCAGGGAGGTGAAGAAGTCATTATCAGTTATTTCCCTACATGCACAGCCATATCAAACGTTAGTCCGAGCCACGATCGGCTCTTAAAATGACTCCCAAGATCGGCTAGAAGAGCCGATGGTGCCTCCGCACTGGGTCGGACCTGTCCTTGTACTAGGTCAGATGTGACATTCAGGTATTTAGGGTTAAGACACACTAGATTCTAGTATAAAGTGTGTATGTTTGATTTTATGTATGTGTGCTAAAACTTTAATGCAAAGGCAAAACGATCTTTTAGTAATTCTGGAAAATTTAGGTCCTTTGGTGCAAAATGGGTGAGAATGGGAGGTAAAATCAAAACATATGAAGGTTGTTTTGCAAAAAGTCAAGAAATTACTTTTAAACCGGAAATAGAGGTGAAACTACCCAAAGGATGCAAGTGTAATGTAGATTTTAAATAGGATTTCTTTAAAGTTTAAAACTTTGTTAAGTTTTATGTTAGTTTCAAATTCTTAACTCTTTTGAAGCTGAACCTTAAAGCAAAGTTGTAGATCTTGTTGAACTCTACACTTTTGCTTTTGGGCACATTTCCATTTGAGCTATAGTTTGAAAGTTAACTAGGCTTCACAGTGGAGTCCCTGTACTTTTGGGAATTTGCAACTAAGTCCCCCTTCGTCTACCTCCAGTCCCCCTCTCTCTGTTTTCTCTGCACCGGACCCCCGCCGCCCTCGCGAGCCATGTGCCGAGCACCTGCTGCCCCCGCGCCGCTTCCCTCTACGCCACGTGCCGCCCCAGCACCCGCGCCGCCGCTCTCCACCCCACGCTGGACCCCTCCCTGCCTCTCCACGTCGCGCCGCCGTCGCCCCGAGCTGCCACACCTCCCGCCGGTTACCAGCAGCTGCTTCCGCGCGGCCGTGCCTTCTTCTAGACCTTGAACACATCCTGGAGCTCCTCGTGAACTCACTCTTGCGCTCACACACATGCATTTCCACTGCCTTTCGCTTTCCCGAGCACCCCACCTCGTCGGATCCCCGCCGCAGCCCCGGCTTCCCGTCGACAGCCGCCTTCGCCGCTTCCCATCCCCGATCGAGTGCTCTAGAAGCACCCCCGGCACCCACTGGTGCTCCCCAACCCGCCCAATTTCGCTCTCTTGCACCAGCACGACCGGACCATTACGCCGGTGAGCTCGAGCTTCCACCGCCGCTCGGCCTCGCCGTCGTCCCATCGATCCACCGCCTCTTAACCCTAGCCAAGCACACCACCAGCACCACATCATCACGTAGAAGCTTCCCAGCTACTTCCCCACCACTCTCCTACCCTCCAGCCACCGAAACGATGTCGCCGTCCCTCGGACCTCCGCCACCCGTCTCTGTTCGCCGTCGACCCGCCGGCTCGGCCCTTCTCTTCCCCAACACCGGCCACCCCCGTGACCGCCGTGAGTCCCTGAACCTTTTCCCCCACTTGCCCCTCACCGCCGGTGAGCCCCCTCACCGGAATTTGATCGGCACCGATCGGTTTTCCTGTGTAGCCCGGCCAAGGATCCAATTGCAAGGATTTGAATCTTTCTAGGGGCCTTTCTATAGGAAATCAGTACCCTCTCTCTAATTCAAATCAGCCAACTTGTAAAATCCATAGAAATTTGTAGAAAAATCCAAAAATTACCAAATACCAGTTTTGTTATGTTCCAGAAGTTTAGCTCTACAACTTTTGTTACTAAAGTGCAGTATGAAACCGAATATTTTTAGAGTTATTTTAAAGTTTAACAAAAGGGTATCTTGTGTGTAAGTTTTGCATGTTAACTTTATTTCCTGTGAATTTTGGTGAGTAGCTTGTTTAGGGTATAGTGATCTTGCGTGAAAAATTCACCTATAGTACTGAACCCTAGTTTGAATTAATTTAAACTTATGCAAATCAAGCTAGAAATAGTTTAAATTTATTCTAGCATGTTATTAAGGTTTTCATGCTTAGATCTTTTTACATATGATGTTCTGCAATAGAGTAGTCCATAGTAAATATTTTGGGAATTTACAATACTGTTTTACCTAAGATTTGAATTTAAACTTGACATCTGAACTAAACTCAAATGCTTTAGTGTTTGTTTTTAGAAAATTTTGAAAAATTTATAGTAAACTCCTCTGTTAGAAACAAGTTTACCCACAAAAATTCAAGACCATAACTTTTGTAGATTTCAGAATAAAAATCAATCTTATTAATCTCATTCAATTAATTCCATTAGTTAGGATAATCAAATTGAGATACAAATAAAAGGTTTGAATGCAAATTTCTTGTTTTGTGACATTGTGTTCATCAAATTGTTGGATTGCAACTTTATCGCAAAGTAAAACTCTTAACTCCAGAACCATCTAAGTTGAATCATTGCATATCATGTAGAGTCAACGACACTCGGCGACGGAGACTACGAACTAGTCCCGGAACCAGAGCCAAGGATTTCTGAAGTTCCTGCGAACGTCGTCGTGACTTTAATTGAAGCCCCGAACCAAAGTTCGGAAGACCTTGACATCCCTGCCCCCAGCCCCGCTCAAGAAGGCAAGCCCCGTTGCATAACCCAGTATTTCAAATTATTACATTTATACAATTTTATGCTTATATATTATATCTTGCATTAAGTCTAGGAGTTGAAATGGAACCCTAGATGTATGAATACTAGAAACCTATATATTGTGCCTGAGTCCATATCGAATAGATGCTCTGCTAATAGGACCAGCAGAAGTCGGGTGATTTCCTGTCACTCGCGTGATATAGGAATTGAATGTTTACTATTCCACAATCACTATAAGGATGATCGACGGGGTCATGTGCAGTATCATGACTTGGAAGATTACCCCATCTGTGTTGATAAAAGTTGATAAGATCGCAGTGTGTGGTAGTGGTGGCTAAGCATTTGAAAGTACTAGCCACATGCCATGAAATATGGAAAGCGGTAAGCCTAGTAACCAATCGGCCCGAGGAGTGGACATACCTCTCACCACTCGTAATTTGGTTTTTCACACGCACCGACATACGGGAGTACATTCCGCGCAGTGGATAGGAGTACAGTCATGTAGTCGCACTACAGACGTATGTCCTGCACATTGGATGTGCGTATGGTCCTACAGTCGCTTGTGGTGGCCCTGTTCCACGAGTCGGAATGAAAGGCAAACGGTTGCTCGGAATGATCATTTGATGTTCCAAGCGTGTGAGTTAGGTTTGCCTTGCAAGGTTTTGGAAATTCGATTCAGAATCGTCCGTTTCTCGCAGAGATTGAGACTGCTTATTCCTTCTGCCACATAGAGTAAGAACAGTAACTATTATTGGAATAATCTTGATGAATGCTAATCTCTACCTTGCTTGTCTAGTATAGGTGCTTACTTAGAATGGTTAATGAAACTAGAAGCTGAAAGCTAAAAAATGAAAGTTAGATCATACTCTTTGTTGCTTTTCCGCTGAAATTAAACCCAGAACCATTACAAACCATCATAAGTCTAGTTACATGGCTAAGTATACCATGACACGGGTAAGTCTTGCTGAGTATTAGTATACTCAGTCTTGCTAGTCTATTTTTCAGGTATAACCTTTGAGAACCCCACGGATGGTCCAACATGGCCAATCTCTGTTCCGTTTGGCTGGTCCGTGGAGTGGGATCCGTCCCCGGCTGGCAGTGACCCTCTAGAATGACACCATGTTTCGGGCTGAACTCGGTGTCAACCTTCGCGACATGTGTAGTCGCGTGTTTATTTCTTCCGCTGTAACTCTACACAAGCTGGCATAGCTTGTGGTTTTTAAACAATGTTTGTATAAGTATACTTAAGTTTGAAATGGTTTGTAATAATGTTTAATATTCTGTGAATTAAAAGTTGGTGAGCTGTTGTGCGATTGTAAACTCGACTTCGTGCGAGGTAAACCTGCATCGATCCTGTTGAACCGTGGTTGTATCGGGCGGTGACCCGACAGACCAATGGATTGTTCTGTTTGCAGTGCGTTGAGTTAGGATCGCCTGTATAGCGATGACTAGCGCGCTTGAGCTGGAATAATTCAGGTGGTTCTGCCACATCGGACCTCCGGGTAGCCCTCAAAATCGGCTGAAAGAAACCAATTGTGCCCGTTTTAACAGATCGGATCTACCAATATTCGAATTTCCATACAAATCCGATGGAAAAGATAGAAGCCTGCTCTGTAATCACCAGTCTAATCCAATCTATGACAGTAAAAGTCTTCACCGTGCAACCGGAACATCCTACGCGTGGTTAAGCCTAACGAACATGAAAGATAACAAGACGCTAACCTAGAAAGAGGCCTAAAAACCAACTAATAAGCCGATTCCCAGAACAATCGCTTCTTCGATCACCATAAAGCACCAAACATGCAGCCGGAACATTCAACCCATTTGAAGGGCCTAATCATACGGATATTAAACCAAATTCTTGTAGTACAAAGAATTACCATAACAGATTAGATCTACTAGCCGAGAACAGAGCAAGGCGCTGCCCTTACACCTGGGATCGCGCACAAAGGCAGCTAAACGATTATGAACAGCAAGCGAAAACCAAGACCTAATGCAGCATCATAATCGTTTAAGACAACTAGTGTTACTCGCCATCAACAATGCTTCAGCACGAGAAACACAAAGATAAGCAGATAGACACGACGCTGCCCCGACCATGCGGAGCATGATCGGGGCAGCATGTCGAGTACCTGGAGAAACCCTTGGAGAAGGGGTGGCGATGCACCGAGAGTTCGTTGTGAATGTTGGATTCTTGATTATTGAATTTCATGATACATATTTATAGTCCGGAGACTTGATCTTTTTAACTAACCCTAGCTGATTACGATACAATCTTACCATATTTAAACTATTCTTACTTCGACACACGGCCATCCGGGCCCTTAATACGCTCGCACAGAAGCCAATTCACAAACCGTCATGATTACCTCCTTCAGCCCATGTTGCTCTCGGCCCATCCTCTAGCCCAGTCAAATTATGGCGATAACACTCCCATACTTCCAGTAACGCTCATAGTACTAGTTTATGACTAGTACTCTATGTTACTGAAGGGGCATCGGTCCCGTACTTCCAGTACAACTTCTTTACTAGTTCATGACCGGTATTCGTGCAAGTTTGCAAAAGGGGCCTCGCTCCCATACTTCCAGTAATAGAATACTAGTTTCTGACTAGTATTCTATGTTACTCAAGATGCCTCACTCCCAAACTTCCAGTACAACTCCGTTCTACTAATTTACAACTGGTACTATGCGCAAGTTTACTGAAAGGGTCTCGCTCCCATACTTCCAATAATAGATTACTAGTTTCCTACTAGTATGCTATATAACTGAAGGGGCTTCGCTCCCATACTTCCAGTACAACTCCGTTTACTGGTTCATGACTCGTACTACGTGCAAGTTTACTGAAGGGGACTCGCTCCCATACTTCCATTAAGCTCAGACTATTAGTTTTCGACTAGTATTCTATGTTACTCAAGATGCTTCGCTCCCAAACTTCCAGTACAACTCCATTCTACTAGTTTACGACTGGTACTACACGCAAGTTTGCTGAAAGGGTCTTGCTCCCATACTTCCAGTAACAGATTACTAGTTTCCGACTAGTATGCTATGTAACTGAAGGGGCTTCGCTCCCATACTTCCAGTAATGCTCAGAGTACTAGTTTACGACTAGTACTCTATGTTACTGAAGGGGCATCGGTCCCTACTTCCAGTACAACTCCGTTTACTAGTTCAAGACAGGTATCCGTGCAAGTTTGCAAAAGGGGCCTCGCTCCCATACTTCCAGTAACAGATTACTAGTTTCCAACTAGTATTCTAAGTTACTCAAGATGCCTCGCTCCCAAACTTCCAGTACAACTCCATTCTACTAGTTTACAACTGGTACTATGCGCAAGTTTACTGAAAGGGCCTCGCTCCCAAACTTCCAGTAATAGATTACTAGTTTCCGACTAGTATGCTATGTAACTGAAGGGGCTTCGCTCCCATTCTTCCTGTACAACTCCGTTTACTGGTTCATGACTGGTACTACGTGCAAGTTTACTGAAAGAGCCTCACTCCCATACTTCCAGTAACGATCAGACTACTAGTTTTCGACTAGTATTCTATGTTACTGAAGGGGCCTTGCTCCCATACTTCAGGTACAACTCCGTTCTACTGGTTTACGACCGGTATTACGCGCAAGTTTGCTGAAGGGGCCTCACTCCCATACTTCCAGTAACAGATTATTAGTTTTCGACTAGTACTCTATGTTGCTCAAGGGGCTTCACTGCCATGTCTCTAGTACAACTCAGTTTACTAGTTCACGACTGGTATCCGTGCGTGTTTACTAAAGGGGCCACGCCCCCATAGTTCCAATAACGCTCAGATTACTGGTTTAGGACTAGTACTCTATGTTACTGAAGGGGCATCACTCCTGTACTTCCAGTACAACTCCGTTTACTTGTTCACGACTCGCATCCGGGCAAGTTTGCTGAAGGGGCCTCGCTCCCATACTTCCAATAACGCTTAGAGTACTAGTTTATGACTAGTACTCTATGTTACTAAAGGGTCATCGGTCCCGTACTTGCAGTACAATTCTGTTTACTAGTTCACAACTGGTATCCGTGCAAGTTTGCTAAAGGGGCCTCGCTCGCATACTTCGAGTAACAGATCACTAGTTTCTGACTACTATTCTATGTTACTGAAGGGGCCTCGCTCCCATACTTCCAGTACAACTCCGTTCTACTAGTTTACGACTAGTATTACGCGCAAGTTGCTGAAAGGGCCTCGCTTCCATAACTCCAATAACAGATTACTAGTTTATGACTAGTATGCTATGTAACTAAAGGGGTTTCGCTCCTATACTTCCAGTACAACTCCGTTTATTTGTTGATGACTGGTACTATGTGCAAGTTTACTGAAGGGGCCTCGCTCCCATACTTATAGTAACGCTCAGACTACTAGTTTCCGACTAGTATTCTATGTTACTGAAGGAGCCTTGCTCCCATACTTCAGGTACAAGTTCGTTCTACTGATTTTTGACCGGTATTATGCGCAAGTTTGCTGAATGGGCCTCACTCCCATACTTCCATTAACAGATTATTAATTTCTGACTAATACTCTATGTTACTCAAGGGGCTTCACTCCCATATTTCTAGTACGACTCCATTTACTAGTTCACAACTGGAATCCGTGCATGTTTACTGAAGGGGCCTCGCTCCCATAGTTTCAGTAACGCTCAGACTAATGGTTTACGACTAGTACTCTATGTTACTAAAGGGGCTTCGCTTCTGTACTTCCAATACAACTCCGTTTACTTATTCACGACTAGTATTCGGGCAAGTTTGCTGAAGAGGCCTCGCTCCCATGCTTCCAGTAACGATCAGACTACTAGTTTTCGAGTAGTATTGAAACACCCTAATTTTTAATAGCAATTTAATAAACTATAAAAAGAAATATAAGGAACTATAGGATTTTGTGCATTTCATGCCCCCTGCATTATTTTATTGTTTGTCTTCCATTTGAATTCAAATTTCAATTTCAAATTCAAATGCATCTGAATGCATTTCTTTTTTCTCTTATCTCCTAGTTGGGCCGGCCCACTCTTCTTTCTCTTTTTCCCTCTCCCATTTTTCCTTGCGGCCCAGCCCGAGCCGGCCTTTCCCTTCTCCTCTCGTGCGCGGCCCAGCCTTCTCCTCTCTTCTTTTCCCTCCACGCGGCCCAACAGCCTCCCTGGCCCACCTTCTCCGCACAGCCCGCTCTTCTCTCCTTCTCCTCCTTCTTCCGATGATAGCCAGGGCCCACCCGCTAGGGTCGTCCCCTAGCTCGAGCCAGGCTCGGGCTCAAGGCCGAGTCCGCCCCGGCACCGTCTCGCCCACGTGCCGCCTCAGGCCCGCACGCCCAGGAGCCGTAGCTGTCTCTATTTAAGTGGCCCGTACCTAGCTCCTCATCCCCAAGCCGCAGCCGCCGCCTCCTCCTGCGAAACCCTAGCGTCGAAGCTTCCGCCGCCGCTATTGCCACCGTATTTTGGGAACTCGCCGCGCCGCCGCTCTGCTGCTCCTCGCTGTCGAACAAGAGCCGCAGGAGCACCGCAATGGGGTAAGGATACTCGCCCGCCATTTCCCTCCCTCTCCCTTGCTTCCCCGTGGCTGCATGACCTCGCCGCCAATCCCGAGCTGCCGCTGGCCGCTGTGCTGCCTCTCCGGCCGATACTGCCACCCCCGAAGCCCTTAGATCGATTCCCTGTGATGCCCGCTTGCTCCTAGTGCAGTCCCCGCTCGAAACCGTGGCCGGGGGCGTGTTAACAAGTTTTCCTCGGCGATGCGCCGCCGCACCGACCCACCGCTGGTGTTTAGCGCTGCCGCCCCGCGTCGCCCTCGCGTTCCAGCCATCACATCTAGATCCAATGGGTTAGATTAGATCTAACCCGAGTCAATAGATCCAGATACTGGTCAACCCGTGGTTATTTTGTATTTTAGCCCTTGAGTTTTGTAGAAATCAACCCGCAGTCCAGGTAGTTCAAAAGTATTCACGAATAGATCCTTTTTCTTCTGATTAGGCCCCTGACTTTTTCAAAAATAGAACCCGCGGTCCTAGATCCTTCTATTTACAATCTAACTCGTAGATCTAAGGTTTAATTATGATCTAGCCCTCGGTTTCTTTGGTCAGAGCCCTTTTAGTTTCAAATCTTCTACAAATAAGCCCCTAGAATCATGTTTTAGCCATAATTTCTCCATTTTAACTCCGTTTTATCGATTCTTGCGCTCACGCGAACCTTACAACATATGAAGTAGCTTTATTATATTATTTTTCTCTATTTATATTGATTGGTATACTGTTTCTTATTATTGTATTTGTTTGCTTGTATGTACTTGTGTGTTACGATAGACGGTACGCAGTTCGAGGGTCCGCAAGAGCCAAGCTTTGAAGATGTTCCCGAGCAGCAGCAGTTCGTTGACGAAGGCAAGTGGTCCTTGATCATACTTCAGTCCCAATAACATTATAGATACACACATTTACTTTATATGCATGCATGTATCTAGAATATGATGGATCCTAAATTAAGGATATGCCTAGTTTCTATTAAATTTTCTTGATTAAACCTAGGTTATTATATTTATGTTGTAGCTACGCTAGTTGCTTTTACTTAGATTTTGGTTGGATAACCTGAAAATCATGCTACAATGGTTTACATGTGTTATGGAATACCTTATTGATGATAATTAAGATCATTGCATTAATTGGAACATGGAGAACCACCCAGGAAAGCAGTGCAACCACAATACTACATGGCTGTAGTCTTGGCTAATTAATTAGAAACTTTAGCTTAGGATAATCTTACCGAAAGGGCAAGAGGGGTTGCATCGTTGGGGTATAGCTCGGTCCTCTTGAGGCATACTGATATATGTGGTCCTTGGCTAAGGCGTTTCCTCATTAGGGAGGGTTATGACCACTTTGGCTTGAAACCTTAGCAGATTGTCATAAGTTAGGGAATCTTTGTAAAGGCCTCATAGTGAATCCCTGCCACTCACCTCGGAAGTGTTTAAGGGCCTTGCGAACCCGGGCATCAAGGGAAACACGAATTGTGGGTAAAGTGTACAACCTCTGCAGAGTGAAAACTGATATATCAGCTGTGCTCACGGTTAAGAGTGGCTTGGACACTCATATGATATTTATTTATGTTGATGTATCTTATCTCTTAATTCTATAAGGGTTGGTACATACTTACACTTAGTTAAGCTTGCTTAATAAAACTTGATCAACTAAAAATGCTTATCGCAGTCAAACCATGTCAGCTTTTCCTTGATTATAGTCTTGCATGTCATATAATTTACTCCACTTGCTAAGTACCAACCATAAGTGTACTCACACTTGCCCTATTAAAAACAAATGCTACTCACAACAAGATAATTATCCGGAGTTCCCTGAAGATTTCGAAGAATACTAGGCGTATGTCTCCCAGTCATCTGCCTATGAAGTTGAAGTCCGCTGCTAGTTATAAACATTGATTTATTCGCTTAAGATTAAGACTGTTGGTCATGTAATAAAGTACTGTTATACTTCATTTCATTAATGCATTGTTTTCGGATACACTTATGAAGTTTACTGTATGTGCGGAACTTGATCCTGGCGCTCATATGGGATGCATTCGGTTACCTTTTCTAAACCGGGTGTGACAAGTATTCTATGTTTTTGAAGGGGCCTTGCTCCCACACTTCATGTAAAACTCTGTTCTACTAGTTTACGACCGGTATTACTCGCAAGTTTACTGAAGGGACCTCGCTCCCATACTTCCAGTAACAGATTATTAGTTTCCGACTAGTACTCTATGTTACTCAAGGGGCTTCACTGCCATGTTTCCAGTACAACTCCATTTACTGGTTTAAAACTAGTATCCGTGCATGTTTACTAAAGGGGCCTCGCTCCCATAGTTCCAGTAACGCTCAGATTACTGGTTTACGACTAGTACTCTATGTTACTGTAGGGGCATCGCTCCCGAACTTCTAGTAAAACTCCTTTTACTTGTTCAAGACTCATATCCAGGCAAGTTTGCTGAAGGGGCCTCGCTCCCATACTTCCAGTAATGCTCAGAGCACTGGTTTTATGTTACTGAAGGGGCATCGGTCCCGTACTTCCTGTACAACTACGTTTACTAGTTCACAACTGGTATCCGTGCAAGTTTGGTGAAGGGACCTCGCTCCCATACTTCGAGTAACAGATTACTAGTATTCTATGTTACTAAAGGGGCCTCGCTCCCATACTTCCAGGACAACTCCGTTCTACTAGTTTACGACTAGTATTACGTGCAAGTTTGCTGAAAGGGCCTCGCTCCCATACTCCTAGTAACAGATTAGTAGTTTCCGACTAATATGCTATGTAACTGAAGGGGCCTCGCTCCCATACTTCCAGTACAACTCCGTTTACTTGTTCATGACTAGTACTACTTGCAAGTTTACTGAAGGGGCCTCGCTCCTATACTTCCAGTAACGCTCAGACTACTAGTTTCCAACTAGTATTCTATGTTACTGAAGGGGCCTCGCTCCCATACTTCAGGTACTAGTCCGTTCTACTGGTTTACCACCAGTATTACGCGCAAGTTTGCTAAAGGGGGCTCGCTCCCATACTTCCAGTAACAGATTATTAGTTTCCGACTAGTACTCTATGTTACTCAAGTGGCTTCACTCCCATATTTCCAGTAGAACTCCGTTTACTGGTTCGCAATGGTATCCGTTCATTTTTACTGAAGGGGCCTCACTCTCATAGTTCCAGTAACGCTCAGATTACTAGTTTACAACTAGTACTCTATGTTACTAAAGGGGCATCGCTTCCGTACTTCCAGTACAACTCCGTTTACTTGTTCACGACTAGTATCCGGGCAAGTTTCCCGAAGGGGCCTCGCTCCCATAGTTCGAGTAACGCTCAGACTACTGGTTTACGACTAGTACTCTATGTTACTGAAGGGGCATCGGTCCCGTATTTCTAGTACAACTCCGTTTACTAGTTCACGACTGGTATCCATGCAAGTTTGCTAAAGGGCCTCGCTCGCATACTTCGAGTAATAGATTACTAGTTTCGACTAGTATTCTATGTTACTGAAGGGGTCTCACTCCCATACTTCCGGTACAACTCTGTTCTACTAGTTTACGACCGATACTATGTGCAAGTTTGCTGAAAGGACCTCTCTCCCATACTTCCATTAACAGATTACTAGTTTCCAAGTTGTATGCTATGTAACTAAAGGTGCTTCACTCCCATACTTCCAGTACAACACCGTTTACTGGTTCATGACTGGTACTATGTGCAAGCTTACTGAAGGGGCCTCGCTCCCATATACTTCCAGTAACGCTCAGACTACTAGTTTCTGACTAGTATTCTATGTTACTGAAGGGGCCTTGCTCCCATACTTCATGTACAACTCCGTTCTATTGGTTTACGACCGATATTACACACAAGTTTGTAGCAAGGTTCTCGCTCCCATACTTCCAATAACAGATTATTAGTTTCCGACTAGTACTCTATGTTACTCAAGGGGCTTCACTCCCATATTTCCAGTACAACTCCGTTTACTGGTTCACGACTGGTACCCGTGCATGTTTACTGAAGGAGCCTCTCTCCCATAGTTCCAGTAACACACAGATTACTATTTTATGACTAGTACTCTATATTACTGAAGGGGCATCGCACCCGTACTTCCAGTACAACTCCATTTACTTGTTGATGACTAGTATCTGGGAAAGTTTGCTTAAGGGGCCTCGCTCCCATACTTCCAGTAACGCTCAGACTACTGGATTACGACTAGTATTCTATGTTACTGAACGAGCATCGGTCACGTACTTCCAGTACAACTCCATTTACTAGTTCACAACTGGTATCCGTGCAAGTTTGCTGAAAGGGCCTCGCTCCCATACTTCCAGTAACACTCCCATACTTTCAGTACAACTCCGTTCTACTAGTTTACGACCGGTATTATGCGCAAGTTTGCTAAAAGGGTCTCCCATACTTCCAGTAACAGATTACTAGTTTCCGACTAGTATGCTATGTTACTGAAGGGGCTTCACTCCCGTACATCCAGTAGAAATCTGTTTACTAGTTCATGACTGGTACTACATGCAAGTTTACTGAACAGGCCTCGCTCCTATACTTTCCAATAACGCTCAGACTACTAGTTTCCGACTAGTATTTTATGTTACTGAAGGGGCCTCGCTCCCATACTTCCAGTACAACTCCGTTCTACTGGTTTCTGACTGGTATTACCTGCAAGTTTGTTCAAGGGGCCTCGCTCCCGTACTTCCAGTAAGAGATTATTAGTTTCCTACTAGTACTCTATATTACAGAAGCGGCTTCGCTCCCATATTTCAAGTACAACTCTGTTTACTAGTTCACGACTAGTATCCGTGCAAGCTTGCTGAAGGGGCCTTACTTTCAGTAATAGATTACTAGTTTCCGACTAGTATTCGATGTTACTGAAGGGGCCTTGTTGGTGTTTTACCACCACGCCCACCGAGGGATACCCCCGATGTGGTGAGTTTGTAGATTGGGTGCAAAGGAACATAAGGTTTTAGACAGGTTCGGGCCGCCGAGAGTGTAATACCCTACGTCCTGTGTTGTTTTTATTGCCTTTGATGATGATTGTCCCCGAGGGGGTACCTGTCCGCCCTTATATAGTCCGGGAGGTCAAGTTTACATGGGAGTCCTAGTCGCGTACAAGCCTAGGAATCCTAGCCGAGTACCTCTCGGGTAGTTTCCTACCGTGCTTGACTAGTTTCACTATTGTACGAGTAATCCTACTACATTACGAGTAGTTACAACAGATGTAAGGCATGGGCCATGTCCCATTCTGTATCCAAGGAGCAATATGCCACGTGTACAGTCCCGTGTACCCGGGTCTGACAAGCCCTCGAGCTCTTCGTAGCCGAGTACTGCAGGCATCCGAGTACTTCTGAAGGCGTCTTCGAGTTCTCCCGAACTTCATCTTGATGATATCCTCCGAGTACTTCCTTGGCTGCATCGAGGCTGTGAAGTACCCATGCCCTGAGTAGTTGTCCAGTCTTCTTTATATGGGGTGCGATTAAACTCGCACTCCATATAGAGTAGCCCCTGAGCCTTAGGTTGACTCATAGAATCAAGCTGAGGGTCAATTTAATCTTGAGTCTTTTGTCCTTATCTTCCAGCAAATTTGAAAAATAAATCGCTGATGACACGTATCCCGCAGCCCCCAAGCCTTGAATCCAAATCCCTAGGTTTTGGAATAAAGGATCCAAAGAATCGTGGCATGCAATGTATGACAGAAGAGATTTGATGGTGAACATGGGCAAATTGGTGTAGTAAGTTTGAAAATCTCTTTTTTCGGGAGGAATTCCGTGAAAAAATGGTTAAACAAATAACATCCCAAAAAGCACCCAAAATTACCTATCAAATCAACTTTTGTGCCGAGAGCTAGTTGTGACACCTCAGGTATATGGGAGCCAGACTTAGTGCATTGAGTGTAGGATATGCTCTTGTGTGCTATTTAAGGACAAGATTTTAGGGTGTTTTCTGTAATTCTAGAAAAATATAGGGTTTAAAGTGCAAAATGTGTGTGGGAGTGGATAATTTTGAAATATAGGAAGGGCTGTTTTGCAAATGATGCTTTTACTTTTAAACCACTGTAAAGAGTGAAAACAAATCAGGGAGTTGTTTGAAATGTAAAATTTAAATAGGTTTTAAAAGAAATTTGACTAGTTGTATGGTTTTCAAAATAACTTGGAAACCTCAACTCTTCTGAAGGTGAACCCTAAAGCAAAAGTGTAGAACTTTTTATTCTCTACACTTTTGGTTTTTGGAGCATTTTCATTTGAGCTCTAGTTTAAAAGTTACTCAAGCTTTACAGTGAGCCCCCTGAAATTTTGAACAATTGCAACCGGGTCCTCGTCGTCCACCCCAGCTGCTCTGCTCTGCCCGAGAGCTGCTGCCGCCGCCGCTTAACTCCGGCGAGCTGCCCGGCCGCCACCTGCCCCCGCGCCGCTTGCCAGTGCCACCTCCACCTCCAGCGCACCTGCCCCGCCGCTTGCCAGGCCTTGGTGGCCGTTTTCCCGAGCCGCCACGCCATGCCCGAACGCTCCACGGCCGCCACGACATCACCGGCGTCCAGCTCCTCCTTGCCGCGCCTCAGCGCTCCTCCGAGTGCTTAAAACCCTTCAGTACCTCGTGAGCCATCTCTTTTGCCTTCTCCCCGAGCTCAATTTCGCCCCAGCCCCCTTATCCCTCGCATCGCCGCCGTCCGCCATTGCGCCACTGTTCGGCCTCGCCGTCAACAGCTCGATCCCGAGCCTCTCCTCCCCGATTTCTTGTTCCACCAGCACCACCTCACCCTCCTGAAGCTCATCGCACCGGCCGTTTTCCATTTCCCCCACCGGAGACGCCTGCCCACGAGCACGCCGCCGCTCCTACGCCGCCGCAGCTCGGCCTCATCGCCGTCCCACTACTCCGCCGTCTCCCAGCCCTGCCAAGTGGAGCAACAGCACCACATCAACCTCACGAAGCTCTCCAGGCACTTGTCGTCCACCCCCCGACCCTCCAGTCACCGGAACGCCGCCGCCAAGCTTCCAGCCGCCGCCGCCGCCTCTGTCCACCGTCGCGCCACCGCTACAGCTCCTCTCCGGCCCAACTCCGGTCATCCTTGAGTCCGCCGTAAGCCCCTGAGCAATTCCCCTCCTTTTTCCCTCACCGCCGGCAAGCTATCTTGCCGGAATTGCTCGCCGTCGATCTGTCCCCGAGAAGAAAGCCGGCCAGGGACCGGATTGCTCTGTTTTAAAAACTTCCAAGGGTCTGTTTGCAAAGAATCAGTAACCTTTTCCATTTCTTTTTCAGCCAGCTTTGAAAATTCATAGGAAATGGTAGAAAAATCCAAAAATGGTAAAACCAGTTCTGTTGTGTTCATAAAAATGAGCTCTACAACTTTTGTTACCAAGGTGTAGTTTGAAATCAACTAGTTTTGAGGTTATTTGAATGTTTTCAAAAAGGGATCTTTTGTGTATAATTTGTGTGATTTAAGTTTATTTCCTGCAACTCTTGGTTACTAGTTAGTTCGAGCAGTGTTTAATTTTGTGTGAACTATCCAAGATCAGTACAATTTTGTAAATTGAGTAATTTTCAAAATTGGTCAAAATAAGTTCAAACAACTAAGATTTAAGTATAATTACTAGAGCATCAGCACGTTCCCCTCTCCCTCTTACACTAGCTAGCATGAACCATAGGCCGCACCCGAAGTCGCGACGCCGTCGCCGGCGTGCGCTGCCGTGCAGACCCGCCGTCCCCGCGAGCCCAACCAGATCGGACCAGTCCGATCCAGATCGGACCGTCCGAACCCCGCTGTTCAGATCGGACCGTCCGACCGGAATGCGTCCGAACCGTTCGATTTAGATCCAACCGCCCAGATTAGAAGCCGCGTACCCGCCCTTCAGCCGTGGCAGTTTTGTTAAAGAGCCCCTGCCCTTTTGAGGAATTAACCTGCCGTCCATCTCTAGTTCAAAAGTATTCGCAGACAGGTCCTTTCCTTCCATTTTGACCCCTGAGCTTCCTGGAATTAGTGCCCGCAGTCCATGCCTTGTGTTTTCATGTGTTAGCCCCTGCGTCTAGCCTTTAATTACGTTTAAGCTCCTGGTTTTTGCGCAGAAACCCCTGGAAGTTCTGTTTTCTCGCAGTTTAGGTCCCTGGATCTGGTTTCAAGCGTAGTTTTCGCGTCTTAGCTCCGTTTTAGGTGTTCTTTATATCCACGCGATCGTTGTAACGCGTAGAATAGTTTTAGGCCAGTTTTGTGTGCTGTTCTATTATATTGGTGTACTGTTTTCTTATAGTTTTTTATTGTCGGTGCATGTGTGTATGTGTGGACTATGCTTGATGATCGTGAGTAGACGCGGAGCCTTTGGACCAGTACCAGGAGCCACCATCTTCTGAAGCTTTTGGGCAGCAGCAGGAGAACTTTGAGGAAGGCAAGTATAACATGAACATCCTACCACTTTTAAATACAGATTTCATACTGCATTTTAATACTGTATGCCTATAAGGACTTTCCTAGCCACTTTATATCCTATATATATATCTCTTGGGTTGCATTTTGGTTAGTTGTGCTAGGTTGCTGCGCTATAACACACTTGGTACTTTTTAATTAATTTGTTAATGGATCTATGCAACTTAATCCTGAGCGTGGCCCTCTGTGTTGTGTGCTTGAGTGGCTCACGTCTCCGTAAAAGATGTTTTGTTCGAAACTTGGTTTAGGGGGCCAGCACGGTGCTTAGTGCTTGGTTGGCAACTCTCCATAAGGACCGGTTCATAGAGCGACAACCTGGGACAACCGCGCAACCACAAGACTGGAATGGAACGGTCTTGACTTACTAATTAGGTCATTTTGGTTCGGGAGTAACTTACCTGCGTGGGCAAGAGGGGTGGTAAGCTTCAATGGTCCCTGCTCCTCCGGCTTGGTCTGTGCTATGTGTCTTGTACCCCCGGAGGTGGGCCCCATCGTTGCTGATCCAGAATCCTTAGCGGTTACACCTTACCAACGTGATCCTTTGTAACGGTCTCGTAGTGTGCTTGCTAGCCATCCCACCTAAGGAAGTGTGATGAACAACTAGCGTAGCTCACGACTTGTGGGTAAAGTTGTGCAACCTCTCGAGAGTGTAAAACTAATATATCAGCTGTGCTCACAGTCATGAGCGGCCCAGATCCTCCTTTTGATTAGTGGGGTTATCAACCTTTGATTAGGGAGATTCCCCGGGTGGTTTTGGTTTGGTTGGTTTCTCAGTAGTTCTTAACTAATATTGATTAATTTCTTATGCAATATGGGTTTATGGTAATTCATCCACTTATAGTAAATAGTTTTAATAAAATTTGCCAAGATTAAAAGCTACTGCAGTTGAGTCAGCTAACCCTAGAGCCTCATACTCGTGTTATACTTGTTGAGTAGAAGTTGTGTACTCACACTTGCCTCTTCCTCTCTTCTGTTCTCTTAGGGATATCTTCGACTGCTGCTCAGTACCAGGCGACGTGGAGGACTACATCGGCGGACTCGACGATTTCTAGGCGTTGTCTCCCAGTTGACGTCCCTGTGGCGCCCTACTCTTCATGTATTTATTTTACGCTTCCGCATTCCTTGAACTGATTCTTGATTCAGTTGTAATAAAGGCATTCTTTTTATAATTTATACGCTTTTATTCGTGACATGTGTTGTGATCTCTTGATAATCTGTTGTATATATGCGTGACTTGATCCTGGCGCATATATGATTGATCGATTTATGTTCTTATAAATCGGGTGTGACAGATTGGTATCAGAGCCTGTTGACTGTAGGACGAAGACTAGATAGAAATGGTCGAGTTTAGGGATTTTCTTTCGCTTGTTCTGCTTCCTTAAAACCCAAACATTCGTTTCTGCTTCTATTCCTTGAGTTCTAAACCTCGAGTTTGCTAATCCTCTCTGCATTTTTTTTCGAGGATTAGTTTGATAGATCCCGTAGACGTTGGCCTGAATTCGTTTAACCCTATAAGTGTAGGCTATCCCAATGAAAATACGCTAGAACGAGGGTGTTAGTCGAGTAGTGTGATAAACTCGACTAAGTTGTGAATATTGAATGTTTGTTATTGTGCCAATGTTTGATTTGGATTTTTGGTTGATTGCATAGTTAGAAGCAAGACTTGTTCATGCAAAACGACCTTAATACGAACCTGAATTAAATAATCAAAAGCTGAGTTAGAATGTTGGGGGTAAAAACCGTACATTCCTTTCTCTCTATTTTATCCAGTCAGAGTTTTCCTTCCCAAAGTTATACCATACCTATCTCTTATAAATTTCGCTATGCTGCAAACAGATGGTGAACACCAGGAGCACCGGCACCGGTTCTGGCCAGCAGGGGCAGAACAACCAGAGCACTGACCAGCCGCTGCCGATGCCTCCACCTCTCATGCGGCTGATCCACTTCAGGCTGACGACTGGCTTCGTCAGGTGGAGCGCCAGTTGGACGTCGCTCAGTGCGACGACAGGGAGCGAGTCCTGTACGCAGCAGGGCAGCTGCGAGGCTCAGCTCTCGATTGGTGGGAGTCCTACCCAGCTCGGGACCGCGACACTCTCACTTGGGTCCAGTTCCGGGAGCATTTTAGGCACCACCACATCCCTGCTGGTGTGATGAAGATGAAGCACAAGGAGTTCCTTGCGCTTAAGCAGGTAAAACCCGAGTAAAATCTTTCCGCAATTTCTTTTTGAGCTCAAACCCACCCTTGCTACAAGAAATGCTGAGTAAATTCCCACCTTCTTTCCGGTGATTATCATTTCAGGGAGCTATGACGGTGACTGAGTACCGTGACCGCTTCCTCCAGCTCGCTCGCTACGCCCCCGCTGAGGTCGCCCATGATGGCGATAAGCAGGAACGCTTCAGGGAGGGACTCGATGACCACGTGGAGTACGCGCTCATGAACCACCGCTTCGACAACTTCAACCAGCTGGTTGATGCTGCCCTCAACACCGAGCGCAAGCGCCGGGAGATTGAGGATAAGAAGAGGAAGATGGCTCCTGCTACGTCGGGTAGCAACACTCGGCCCTGATATTAGCATCCATAGCAGCAGCAGCATAGGCCGCCCCAGCAGTACCAGCAGCAGCAGCAGCAGC
Source organism: Panicum hallii (assembly GCF_002211085.1). Classification (NCBI taxonomy): domain Eukaryota; kingdom Viridiplantae; phylum Streptophyta; class Magnoliopsida; order Poales; family Poaceae; genus Panicum; species Panicum hallii. The sequence goes on from NC_038050.1 coordinate 27,094,528, forward strand.
TTCCTCCTCGTCCCCAGCAGCAGGCAGGACAGGGTCAGAGGCTTCCAGCGCCTCCGGCTCCACCAGCTCCGAGGCAGGGAGTGCCTACTCCTCCTCCTGGGCAGCAGGCTGCTGCACTTCCTCGAGTGTGCTTCCACTGCGGCGAGCCGGGGCACTACGCCAACATCTGTCCCCGGAAGGCGCAGGCAGGACAGCAGGGGCGTGCAGCACCGCCCAATGCCCCAGCTGAAGGCAGGGTGAACCACGTGACGGCCGAGTCAGCGGCCGAGGCTCCTAACGTGGTTATTGGTACGTTCATGGTCAATACCCACCCTACTACAGTGCTTTTCGATACTGGTGCTGCGCATTCTTTCATCACCCAGTCTTTTGTTGAGCATCATGGTATTCATACTAGCACATTAAGGAGGGGCATGTTAGTATCTTCACCAGGAGGGCAGTTGAGGTCTCATATCTTCTATCCCAGAGTCAGTATTGTCATAAGGGGGGTAGAGTTCAGTGCTAATCTGATGGTGCTAGACACCAAGGGTATTGATGTGATCCTCGGGATGGAGACTCTTGCTAAGTGGGGAGTCCGGATAGATTGTGCTCAGAGGACGGTTCTTCTATCAGCACCGGATGATCAGGAGGTCACTGTTGGAGCCACAGAGCCTTCTGGATTCCTTTATCGGATGGAGGCTAGACCCACGGATGGTATTCGCGTGGTGTCTGAATTCCCAGATGTCTTTCCGGATGATTTGCCAGGTATGCCGCCTGATCGCGACATTGAGTTTTCTATTGATCTCTTGCCTGGCACAGCTCCTATTGCTAAGCGGCCCTATCGTATGGCACCCGTTGAGCATGAGGAAGTTAAGACGACCATCGACGAGTTGCTAGCCAAGGGCTATATCCGTCGAAGTTTCTCTCCTTGGGGCTTTTTCTGTATTGCTTGTAGAGAAGAAGGATGGCGCGAAGAGAATGTGCGTCGATTATCGGGATCTGAATGCAGTCACCATCAAGAACAAGCATCCCTTGCCTCGTATTGAGGATCTCTTTGATCAGCTTCAGGGCGCTTGTGTGTTCTCAAAAATTGATCTGCGTTCGGGTTATCATCAGCTGAAGATTTGTTCCGAGGATATCCTGAAGACGGCCTTCACCTGCAAGTATGGGCTATACGAGTATACGGTCATGTCCTTTGGCTTGACCAATGCCCCGGCTTTCTTCATGCATCTGATGAACAAGGTTTTCATGGATTATCTGGACACCTTTGTGGTGATATTCATTGATGATATCCTGATATATTCCAAGTCAGAAGCAGAGCATGAGAAGCATCTAAGGCTTGTGTTGCAGAGGCTCAGAGAGCACAAGCTGTATGCCAAGCTCAGCAAGTGGGAATTCTGGATTGACGAGGTTCCATTCCTCGGTCATGTTATCTCCAAGGGAGGTATTGCTGTGGACCCCGGGAAGGTGAAGGACGTGCTTGACTGGGTGGTACCACAGACAGTGAAGGAAGTCCGCTCTTTTCTGGGCTTAGCAGGTTATTATCGGAGGTTCATTGAGAATTTCTCCAAGATTCCAAAGCCTTTGACTTCCTTGATGGAGAAGGGTGTGGATTTCTCTTGGACTGATGAGCGTCAGAAGGCCTTCGAGGAGTTGAAGAAGAGGTTAACTATGGCGCCAGTCCTTACTCTGCCAGACCAGGGCAAGAGGTTCACAGTGTATTGTGATGCTTCGAGGGATGGTCTTGGTTGTGTCCTGATGCAGGAAGGTAGAGTGATAGCTTATGCCTCGCGGCAGTTGTGTCGGCACGAGCTGAACTATCGCACTCATGATTTGGAGTTAGCCGTAGTTGTGCATGCTCTGAAAATATGGAGGCATTACTTGTTTGGGCAAAGGTGTGATATTTACACCGATCACAAGAGCCTCAAGTACATTTTCACGCAGAGTGAGTTGAACATGCGGCAGAGAAGATGGCTAGAACTGGTCAAAGATTATGACCTGGAGATTCACTATCATCCGGGTAAGGCTAATGTCGTGGCAGATGCTCTGAGCAGGAAGAGCTACGTTAACATGGCCGTGGCTTTTCAAATGCCTCAGAAGTTATGCGAGGAGTTTGAGCAGTTGAGTCTGGGTTTGTTGCATCACACCTCGGGTACATCATTCGAGGCAGAACCCACTCTAGAGGCGGAGATCAGGCAGCATCAGAAAGAAGATGAGAAATTGCAGGAGATCCGTGAACTGATCAAGATTGGCAAGGCACCTCATTTTAGAGAGGATGATCAGGGTACCTTGTGGTACAAGGGCCGGATATGTGTGCCGGATGTGGCAGATCTCAGGAAGTTGATCTTGAGTGAGTCTCACGATACAGCGTATTCTATTCATCCTGGCAGTACAAAGATGTATTACGATCTGAAGGAACGATTCTGGTGGTATGGAATGAAGCGTTCCGTTGCGGAGTACGTGGCTATCTGCGACACTTGTCAGCGTGTCAAGGCAGAGCATCAGAGACCAGCAGGTCTATTGCAGCCATTGAAGATCCCAGAGTGGAAATGGGAGGAGATCACGATGGACTTCATTGTGGGATTGCCTCGTACTCAGAAAGGGTACAACTCCATATGGGTAGTAGTAGATCGGTTGACGAAGTTTGCTCACTTCATTCCGGTGAACACTACTTACTCCGGTGCTAGACTTGCAGAGTTGTACATCTCCAGGATTGTCTGTCTGCATGGAGTTCCTAAGAAGATCATATCTGACCGAGGATCTCAGTTCACTTCGCGGTTCTGGGAGCAGTTGCATGATTTGTTGGATACGAAGCTGCGTTTCAGCACTGCTTATCATCCTCAAACAGATGGGTAGACAGAAAGAACCAACCAAGTGTTGGAGGATATGCTTCGGGCCTGCGCCATACAGTATGGTACTAGCTGGGATAAATGCCTGACGTATGCGGAGTTTTCGTATAACAACAGCTATCAGGCCAGTCTGAAGAAATCTCCTTTCGAGGCCCTGTATGGTCGGAAGTGCGGGACTCCATTATATTGGGATCAGATTGGCGAGAGGCAGGTGTTTGGTCCAGATATTGTTGAGGAGGTAGAACAGCTGGTACAGCAGGTGCGAGAGAACCTGAGGGTCGCGCAGACTCGTCAGAAGAGCTACGCGGATGTTCGTCGTCGAGATTTGACCTTTGCAGTGGGTGATCATGTGTACCTGAAGGTCTCGCCGGTGAGAGGAATCCGCAGGTTTAACGTGAGAGGGAAGCTGGCCCCTCGATATGTTGGTCCGTTCAAGGTGCTGGAACGGAAGGGTGAGGTGGCGTATCGTTTGGAGTTGCCTCCCAACCTCTCAGGGGTGCATGATGTGTTTCACGTGTCCCAGCTGAAGAAGTGCTTGAGGGTGCCAGAGGAGCAAGCGCCGATAGAAGGGTTAGATGTGCAGGAGGATCTGACCTACATCGAGCAACCGGTGAAGATTCTGGAGACATCTAAGAGAGTTACCAGAAACAAGAAGATCAAGATGTGCCGTGTTCAGTGGAGTCATCACACGGAGGATGAGGCTACCTGGGAGCGAGAAGATGAGTTGAAAAAGACATATCCCGATCTCTTTGCTAGCTAGCCTATTCGAATCTCGGGACGAGATTCCTGTAAGGGGGATAGGTTTGTAACACCCTAAGGTAAAATTTCGAGATCTATAATGAATTTAATTGGGCTCCAGTAATTTTCTAAGGATTTATTTTGCCTAGCTTGCATTTATTTATAATTTAATTCACAAAGAATTAAAATTTATTTTAGGTTTAACATGTTTGTGCATTCATGCTGGTGCATAAGTTTTATTTGGTTGAGTGCATAGGGGTTGAATTCAAATAGAATCGAGTTGCTTTGAAAAAGAAAAGGGAGGAAACAGGAAAGTAGGTCAGTCATTCCTTCTATTCTCAGTCATTCATTCTATCCTCAGTCATTCCTTATATTCTCAGTCATTCCTTATATTCTCAGTCATTCCTTCTATTCTCAGTCATTCCTTCTATCCTCAGTCATTCCTTATATCCTCAGTCATTCCTTATATTCTCAGTCATTCCTTCTATTCTTAGTCACTCCTTCTATTCTCAGTCATTCCTTCTTTCTCAATCATTTCCCCAGCTCGACCCCACCTGTCGGCCCCTTCTTCCTCCTTCCTCTACCGGCCGCGCAATGACCGCCCGAAATCTCCAGCGAGCCCTCGTGCCAGGCCGCATGCCGAGGTTGCCCCATCGCCCCACAAATAGGATCCCCCAACCCCCTGCGCCCTTACCCCTACCCCGCTGCAGCCACCCCGAACCCTAGCGCCGCCGTCGCTTGCTCTGCCGCGCAAAGCCTCTTGCTTCACCGTGGACCGGCCGCCCTGCTGCGCCCCAGCCCCAGCCAACCCCCACCTGAGCTTCGCCTCACCGCCAGGAAGCTTCCCAAGCTCTTCCCTCGTGACCCCGGCCCGTGCACTTGTTGGAATTTGAACGGGACCCGCCGCCGGTGAGAAGCTCCTCCATCTCGATTCCTCGCCGCCGTTAGCCTTACGACCCTCTTAACCCCCGTGGCACCTCTGCAGGAACACCCCGAGCCGACCCATGGTGATCAGAAGCTGGAGGACCCCCTGCAGCAGCCTTCCCCTCGAGCGCCGCCTGTCCACGCCGCTCGGCCCTCGCCGCCGACCACCCTGCGCTGTTTCACCGACCAGTTCGGGCCCTCGGTGAGCATCAGCATGTTCCCCTCTCCCTCTTACGCTAGCTAGCATGAACCGTAGGCCGCACCCGAAGTCGCGACGCCGTCGCCGGCGTGCGCCGCCGTGCAGACCCGCTGTCCCCGCGAGCCCAACCAGATCGGACCGTCCGAACCCCGCTGTTCAGATCGGACCGTCCGACCGGAATGCGTCCGAACCGTTCGATTTAGATCCAACCGCCCAGATTAGAAGCCGCGTACCCCCTTCAGCCGTGGCAGTTTTGTTAAAGAGCCCCTGCCCTTTTGAGGAATTAACCCACCGTCCATCTCTAGTTCAAAAGTATTCGCAGACAGGTCCTTTCCTTCCATTTTGACCCCTGAGCTTCCTGGAATTAGTGCCCACAGTCCATGCCTTGTGTTTTCATGTGTTAGCCCCTGCGTCTAGCCTTTAATTATGTTTAAGCTCCTGGTTTTTGCGCAGAAACCCCTGGAAGTTCTGTTTTCAAGCGTAGTTTTTGCGTCTTAGCTCCGTTTTAGGTGTTCTTTATATCCACGCGATCGTTGTAACACGTAGAATAGTTTTAGGCCAGTTTTGTGTGCTGTTCAATTGTATTGGTGTACTGTTTTCTTATAGTTTTCTATTGTCGGTGCATGTGTGTATGTGTGGACTATGCTTGATGATCGTGAGTAGACGCGGAGCCTTTGGACCAGTACCAGGAGCCACCATCTTCTGAAGCTTTTGGGCAGCAGCAGGAGAACTTTGAGGAAGGCAAGTATAACATGAACATCCTACCACTTTTAAATACAGATTTCATACTGCATTTTAATACTGTATGCCTATAAGGACTTTCCTAGCCACTTTATATCCTATATATATAAATCCCTTGGGTTGCATTTTGGTTAGTTGTGCTAGGTTGCTGCGCTATAACACACTTGGTCCTTTTTAATTAATTTGTTAATGGATCTATGCAACTTAATCCTGAGCGTGGCCCTCTGTGCTGTGTGCTTGAGTGGCTCACGTCTCCGTAAAAGATGTTTTGTTAGAAACTTGGTTTAGGGGGCCAGCACGGTGCTTAGTGCTTGGTTGGCCACTCTCCATAAGGACCGGTTCATAGAGCGACAACCTGGGACAACCGCGCAACCACAAGACTGGAATGGGACGGTCTTGAATTACTAATTAGGTCATTTTGGTTTGGGAGTAACTTACCTGCGTGGGCAAGAGGGGTGGTAAGCTTCAATGGTCCCTGCTCCTCCGGCTTGGTCTGTGCTGTGTGTCTTGTACCCCCGGAGGTGGGCCCCATCGTTGCTAATCCAGAATCCATAGCGGTTACACCTTACCAACGTGATCCTTTGTAACGGTCTCGTAGTGTGCTTGCTAGCCATCCCACCTAAGGAAGTGTGATGAACAACTAGCGTAGCTCACGACTTGTGGGTAAAGTTGTGCAACCTCTCGAGAGTGTAAAACTGATATATCAGCTGTGCTCACAGTCATGAGCGGCCCAGATCCTCCTTTTGATTAGTGGGGTTATCAACCTTTGATTAGGGAGATTCCCTGGGTGGTTTTGGTTTGGTTGGTTTCTCAGTAGTTCTTAACTAATATTGATTAATTTCTTATGCAATATGGGTTTATGGTAATTCATCCACTTATAGTAAATAGTTTTAATAAAATTTGCCAAGATTAAAAGCTACTGCAGTTGAGTCAGCTAACCCTAGAGCCTCATACTCGTGTTATACTTGTTGAGTACAAGTTGTGTACTCACACTTGCCTCTTCCTCTGTTCTGTTCTCTTAGGGATATCTTCGACTGCTGCTCAGTACCAGGCGACGTGGAGGACTACATCGGCGGACTCGACGATTTCTAGGCGTTGTCTCCCAGTTGACGTCCCTGTGGCGCCCTACTCTTCATGTATTTATTTTACGCTTCCGCATTCCTTGAACTGATTCTTGATTCAGTTGTAATAAAGGCATTCCTTTTATAATTTATACGCTTTTATTCGTGACATGTGTTGTGATATCTTGATAATCTGTTGTATATATGCGTGACTTGATCCTAGCGCATATATGATTGCTCGATTTATGTTCTTATAAATCGGGTGTGACAGCACGGCACATGGCCGGAACAACGGCGGCAGGGCGGCGCAGTGCAGAACAGAGGAGAGGGGAGGGAGGTAGACGAAGAAGGACTAAAAAGTAATATCCCAAAAACATAGGGGCCCTACTATAATGTCCCAGTAACTTTTAAACCAGAGCTCAAATGAAGATGGGCCTAAAAGCAAAAATGTAGAGTTTTTCAAAATCTATAATTTTGATTGAAGGTTAATTCATAGAAGAGCTAAGGATTTGAAGTTAATATAAAACTTAGCAAAGTTTCTAAACTTTATATAAATCCTATTTAAAAACTACACTACATATACATCCTAGGTGTAGTTTCACCTATATTTGCGATTTAAACACAAGTTTTTGACTTTTGCCAAAACAACCTTTATGTATTTGAATTCCACTTCCCTTTCTCATCCATTTAACATTAAAGGACCTTTATTAATTTATAATTATATAAAACCAACCCTTTTTCTTAGCATTTAAATTTTTAAACATACTTTCACCACATTTTGTATACAACATCATACTACGATTTAGGGTGTGACAGTACTAATTACCTGAGTGTCACAGGTACCCTCGTGAATACGTTAATTCGATAACGTATGCTAACGTTGTCTGTACGCCGGTAATTGTACAGATGCTGTTTCTATAATGAACAGTAATGATTGGGAACGCTTTCATGACATGCTGGCATGAAAGGTTCGTTGGATATATATTGTGGTTTTCTGTAGGTACACTAACCACGATTAAGAGGCTAAGACGGATAGGACTTATCGACTAGTTATTAGTGAGAGACGTATGTATTATGCCACCGAAACTAACCACACAAACCCGAAGATATTCGGCAGTTGTTTGGTTGAAAGGTCGAATAGTACGTGCATGCATAATTCATTAATGAACAAAATGAGTGCTTGAATATGTTGTTCTTTTAAGGATAGGTAAAATGTTGTTTATCTTTAGTGTCGTTTCAATAGAATCCTTGTGGTAGCCTTAGTGGAGTATTTTAAAAATCCATCCGATCTCTAGCTTTGTTGTTACCAGAATCATTTGTCTCGTTCCATTTACCTTGTGAGCTCCTAGCAGGGTAAGTAAATCTCATCATCTGAATTCTTGTGTCAGATGGCAGCTCCTTCGAACGTCTCTTGGGATCATGCAGGGCATCTTCATACTAATGCCTTGCACTGGGAGGGTTTTCCCCGTCTCTTATAGGAATCACTCAGTTTATTCTTCTACACCGAGCCTCCCTAGTATGATGGAGTGGAATATAGAGAGGAAGGTGTCCCGCGGTGCAGAGTCATAATGACTATTCCTCAGCACCCTTTCCGCTCTTAGTGGCAGCCCATCAAGGTCTCGTCGACACCATCGAAACTACAGCTCTTGAGGCCATCCACATCTTCTGTAACCAGCATCCCATGGAAGTTGCAGGGTATCCTATCATCCTATTCCCTGTAATAGATTCTGGTGATCCTGAGTGGAATTTCAGGATAGCCCATTATGGCCACTTGTTGGGAGATTCAGCTGAAGAAACGCTCCATGGTCTTATCAGATTCATGAACATTCAACACCACTATCAGATCTTGCTACACCGTGGTATGGGTCAGTTGATTGGCATAGCTCAGGGTCACTATCGAAATGCCGATCGACAGGTTACTCAGGTAGTAGAGCTTCAAGCCTTGGTCACGGAGAAGGAGGAGGTTATCACAGCACGTGAGGAGGCTATTCTTCATCAGGAGGAGCAGATCGATGAGAGTGATGCTATAATCACTCAATGCAACACGATCATTGAGTTCCTTTAGGAGCAAATCCATGACCTGATCCTCGAGGCTGACGATGCCCATGCACACATTGAAGAACTGCAACAGCAACTAGTACCTCCCGCTGCGCCCGTAGTACCTGAAGGTGGAGAAGAAGACCCGGAGGAAGTCGAGGGAGTTTTGGATCTCAACTCCGAGCATGGAGATCCAGAACCCAATCCTCAGCCAGATTACTCTTCTTCCGGCAGTCAGTCCTCTGTAGGCGACCTCGACAATTTCTAGTTTGTCCAGATCATCGACTCTTTAGATGTAACCAGTGCAAAGTGTAGTGACTTAGGTAATAATTAGCTTACCTAGATCTTGTGCCATTTGTTGTAACATAGATGGCCTGTGTACGGACCACCCTAATGTACGATGTTAAGGAAAACTAGTATCTGTGTTGTAATCGAAGCCTCGTGTTCTACATCTTGTTCAATATCTTTGCCTCTAAAATGAGTTGTTTGAATGGAATATGTGAATTACATATCTGTTAATTGTAGTATGCCTTCTGGAAATGGGAGTAAGGATATGTGGTTAGTAATGGATATCTCCTTTGTTTCAGATGGTTGGAGCCACGCGCGGAACCCTGGAAGGTTTCCGGGCAGATCAGGCCAGCGGTTCCCAACAACCGCGACCTCCAAATCTAGCTGAGGTTATGGCTCGGCAGACAGAACTTCTTAATCTGCTAGTACAGGCACAGCAGAACCAACAATGCCAGCAATCACGAGGAGGTCGTGATGATCCTCACTCTCAGGTGGCAAACTATCAAGATTTCTTTAGTACTCAGCCCTCGCTATTCAGCAAAGTTGAGGAGCCCCTTGATGCCGATGCTTGGCTTCGCACCATTGAATCCAAGTTTGCCCTTCTTACGATTCCCTGTGCGGACTCCAACAAGGCTCACTTTGCTGCCCAACAACTACGTGGTGCTGCCCGTATTTGGTGGGATAATTATTGTGCCATGCAAGCCGATGGCCATGTTATCTCCTGGGAAGAATTTCGGAATGCTTTCAGAGCACATCATATACGTGAAGGACTGATGGAGCGGAAATTGAATGAGTTCTTGGCACTCACCCAAGGCACCCGCACCATATTGCAATATGCACAGGTTTTTAATCACCTATGCTAGTACGCGGGTTATCACACTGACAGTGACACCAAGAAGCAAGATCGTTTTCGTCGGGGTTTAAGTACTAAGCTCAAAGAACGCTTGAACCTTGTGAAGGCCAATACCTTTAGTGAGCTGGTTAACATGGCCCTGACCCAAGAAGATTGTATCACGGCACATCATGTCAGACCCGGGGCCACGGGACTGTGTACATAACGTAGTTTAAAGAGGTTTAAGAGATTAAGTCCGTCTTATCTCTTATTTATCTTGTTTATCTCTTATTTATACCGTTTAAGTAGGAGATAGAGCTAACTGATCTAGAAGGAATCTACCCGAGACATGTTCTGGTACGATTCCTTAGCTGGAGTTGGTTAGTATCTTTGTAACCCTAGCCTCTCGGATATATAAGGGAGGGTAGGGACCCCTCTCAAAACAAGATCTACAGATCAAACCACACCAAAGGCAATACAAAACACCATACAGGACGTAGGGTATTACGCGCCTAGCGGCCCGAACCTGTCTAAGCTTTGTGTTCCTTGCACCTTCAAGTTCCTCATCTCGGCGTCTCCTCACCAAAACTTACCACCTTGGGTATGTCCCTCGGTGGGTAGCCGGTAAAACACCGACACATCGTGCTGAAAAGAAACGAAGAATTTCCACTGGACCTGCGAGTGTTCAACCACCGCGGTATCGATTTGTTCAGAATGCACCGCCTAGAGCGCCACAGCGGAATGCTCCACTTGGCAGATTGGTGTTGAGGCCGCCTCAACAGCAAGGAGGGTATAGACCTTCCGTACCTCCGCAACAGCCACCACAATCTGGCCCACGGCCAAATGTTCAACAAGTCCAATAGAGAAGCAGCACTTATCACTGTTTCAATTGCGGGAGTGCGGATCACTTCATCAGAGATTATCCGCGGCCCAGGAAACCTAATCAAGGGCAAAGTTCTAATCAGAATAACTAGAACAAGGGGAAGAGGTCGATGGTGCAAGTCCGGCAAGGGCGAGTTAACTTCACCACCCTTGCAAAACTTCCGGATGGAGCCCCCATCATGTCGGGTACATTTTCTATTCATCACAACCTAGTTGTTACATTATTTGATTCAGAAGCAACTCATAGTTTCATTAGTAACAACTGTGGTGCCCGAATAGGACTTGATCTTTGTCCTACCAAGGGGTCATATATGATTTCTACTCCTGGAGGAAGGATTGCCTCTAACAAAATGGTTAAAAGTGTACCAATTCAGTTAGGAAGTAAATTAATCAAAACTGATTTGGTACTACTAAATCTAGAGGGTATTGATGTTATACTTGGGATAAATTGGATGACAGAACATAGAGTACTGTTAGATATCTCTTCCCGAGTTATTAAGATTGACTCACCACATCAAAGAGCCACCACCCTCTACCTGCCTCAGCAAGAGTTTCTTCACTCTTGTGCCTATGCTATCATAGACATTAAAGTAAAAGATATTCCTGTAGTCTGTGAGTATCCCGATGTCTTTCCAGACAATTTGCCTGGAATGCCACCAGACCGAGATATCGAGTTCATTATTGAGCTTCAACCTGGCACCGCTCCTATTTCAAAGAGGCCATATCGTATGCCTCCAAATAAGTTGGCCGAGCTAAAAATCCAACTCCAAGATCTTCTTGACAAAGGTTTCATACGCCCAAGTGCTTCACCTTGGGGCTGTCCTGCTCTCTTTGTAAAGAAAAAGGACAATAGCTTAAGGCTATGTGTCGATTATCGTCCACTCAATGCGGTCACTATGAAAAATAAGTACCCTCTTCCCCGCATTGACATCTTGTTCGATCAACTCGCTGGAGCTAAGGTCTTTTCCAAGATTGACCTATGCTCTGGTTATCATCAGATCAAACTTAAACCTAGTGATATACCAAAAACAGCTTTCTCGACCAGATATGGATTATATGAATATCTGGTTATGTCTTTTAGACTCACAAATGCACCGGCATATTTCATGTATCTGATGAATTCAATCTTTATGCCGGAACTCGACAAATTCATCGTAGTTTTCATCGATGATATTGTGATATATTCTAAGACTAAATAAGATCATGCTAATCATATGCATGTCATTCTTCAACGGCTACGTGATCATCGCCTTTACGCCAAATTCTCGAAATGTGAATTCTGGCTGGGTAGTGTGAAATTTTTGGGACATACTATCTCCAGTGAAGGCATATCGGTTGATCCAACCAAAGTTCAGGAAGTTATGGATTGGAAGCCTCCGACTTCAGTCCATCAAATCTGAAGTTTTCTTGGATTGGCAGGATATTATCGCCGATTCATTCCAGACTTCTCCAAAATAGCCAAACCCATGACTGAACTACTTAAGAAAGAGATTAAGTTCCGTTGGGATGATAAGTGTGAAGACGCGTTTCACACCTTGAGAAAACTTCTAACAACTGCTCCAGTGCTAGCTCAACCAGATAGTAACCAGCCTTTTGATGTCTATTGCGATGCTTCCGGAATTGGACTTGGTTGTGTTCTTATGCAAAACAACCGGGCCATTGCTTACGCATCTAGAGCACTTCGGAATCATGAGCAAAACTATCCAACCCATGATCTTGAATTGGCAGCGGTTATTCACGCTCTCAAGATTTGGAGACATCATCTTATGGGCGCCAAGTGTAACATTTACACTGACCATAGGAGCCTCAAATATATCTTTACTCAAGCTGACCTAAACATGAGGCAAAGGCATTGGTTAGAACTGATCAAAGACTACAATCTTGAGGTACACTACCATCCTGGCAAAGCCAATGTGGTTGCGGATGCACTTAGCCGCAAGGCACATTGTCATTGCTCCTACATAGAAACTTTCAATGAAACTCTCTGCAATCAGATAAGGAAACTCAATCTGGAGATCATTCCTCAAGGTAGTCTGAATCTATTATCTATTGAGTCCACCCTTCAAGATAAAATCATCATGTCGCAATTACATGATGAAAGTATCAAAATTATCAAATTGAAGCTATCTTAGGGAGAAGCCAAGTATAGATGCTTCCACACTGATCATCAAGGAGTTCTATGGTTCAACAATCATATTGTTGTACCTAAAGATCATCAACTTCGTAAACAAATCCTTGATGAAGCACATCTATCCAAGTTTTCTATTCATCCTGGTAGTACCAAAATGTATCAAGACCTTAGGCGGAACTTTTGGTGGACCAGAATGAAAAGAGAAATTGCTAAATATGTATGCGAATGTGATACGTGCCAGAGAGTCAAAGCTAGTCATTTAAGGGTATCTAGTACACTCCAGCCACTACCTATTCCATCGTGGAAATGGGAAGACATCAGTATGGATTTTATCGTTGGTCTTCCCAACACATCCCAAAAACATGACTCCATATGGGTGATCATTGATAGACTTACCAAAACTGCTCATTTTCTTCCAGTGCATACCACTTATTCTGCTAAGAAATATGCCGAAGTCTACCTTGATCAAATTGTTCGATTGCATGGTGTCCCTAAGACCATTATTCTGATCGAGGGGCACAATTTATTGCCCGCTTGTAGGAACAACTGCAGTATGCTCTTGGGACCAAACTAATTCAAAGCTCTGCGTTTCATCCTCAGACAGATGGACAGACGGAGCGAGTTAATCAAATTCTTGAAGACATGCTCCGAGTTTGTATTATTCACTATGGTACAAGCTGGGACAAGTGTCTCACCTTGGCCGAGTTTTCTTACAATAATAGCTATCAATCTAGTCTTCAAATGGCTCCCTTTGAAGCGTTATACGGTCGAAGATATCGAACTCCTTTGAGTTGGTCTGAGACCGGCGAACGTAAAATCTTTGAACCAGACCAAGTTGTCGAAGCCGAAGATAAGGTCAAGGTTATTCAAGCCAATGTTAAAGTAGCCCAATCTAGATAGAAAAGCTATGCAGATCAAAGAAGGAAACCTCTGCAATTTCAAGAAGGGGATTTTGTTTATCTCCGAGTATCTCCTACCAAAGGTGTTCAGCGTTTCGGCATAAAAGGGAAGTTAGCACCCCGATATGTCGGACCATTTGAAATCCTTGAAATCTGTGGCCCAGTGGCTTACAAAATTCGTCTTCCTCCTCAGTTGGCCGCCGTTCATGATGTTTTCCATATCTCTCAACTCAACAAATGTATCAAAGTACCTACTGAAATCATTGAAGCACAAGCCATTGAGATTGAACCAGATCTATCTTACACCGAACAACCTATCCAAATCCTGGATACCAAGGAGAGAGTCACCAGAAGAAAGAAAATTAAGATGTATAAGATCCTATGGGATCATCACACCGAAGAAGAAGCGACTTGGGAAACTGAATCTTATCTTCGACGAAATTTCCCAAACTTCCTTCAAACCAATTCCTAAATCTAATCGCCCGATTCCATTCTGCTTCAGAATCTCGGGATGAGATTCTTTTTAAGGGGGAAGGCTGTGACATTCAGGTATTTAGAATTATAAACCCTTGATTTTAGTGTAAAGTGTGCATGATTGATCTTGTGTATGTATGTTCAAATTTATGTGCAAAGGGAAAAAGGGAATTTATGTAATTTTGAAAAATGTGGGCCCTTTAGTGTTAATTGGGTAAGAATGGGAGGTAGAATTAAAAACATAGGAAGAATGTGACACTCTAGGTATCAAATTTGTATCACAATAGGAAAGAAATTGTAATAGATATGTTAAATTCTATGAAATTTGGGTGTTTATGTGAAAATAAGGACCTAGATGTGATTAATGCAAAAGTATGGGTCCTTTTATGCCAAACATTTAAAGTATAAAAGTCACTTTCAAAATTTACTTAGGATCAAAATATAAGAATGCAAGTCATCATGACATTGCATGAAAACTTGTAACTATGTCCAAAACTGCATGGAATCTACCTGAGTAAGGACAAAATTTACTTAAATACAACTTTTGTTCAAAACTTAAAATTAAAGCTGTGTACTTTGGGTTTCTTGTGGCAGAATCGCTCGAATTATTCCGGCTCAAGTGCGCTATTGATCGCCGTACAAGTGCAATCAGCCCAACGCACTTCAAACGGAACAATCCTTTGGTCTGTCGGGTCTCCGCCCGATACAACCACGGTTCAACAGGATCGAAGCAGGTTTACCTCGCACGAAGACGAGTTCACATCACAGAATAGCTCATCAATTTTAAATTACAGCCATATATATACATTATTACAAAACGAGTTCAAAGAGAAGTAAATTTATACAACCATGTTCAAACTGACAAGCGTAACAGCTTGTCTAAACTCACAGCGGAAGAAAAAGTTTTACGCGACTACACACGTCGCGAAGGCGAACGCCAAGCTTAGCCCAGGGCTTGGTGTCACTCCGGAGGGTCAGTGCCGGTCTGGGACGGGTCCCACTCCACGGACCAGCCAAACGGAACGGACGTAGGCCACACAAGGTTGTCCGTGGGATTTTCGAAGGTTATACCTGAAACAGATATTGGCAAGGCTGAGTATGCTAATACTCAGCAAGGCTTACCCGGGGCTGGGTATACTTAGCCCATAACTAGACTCGTGAAGGCATTGCAACGGCTCTGGGTTTATTTTCAGCTGAAAAGTAACAAAGAGTATGAACTATTTTCAAGTTTTAGCTTTCATTTTCTAGTTGAGTATTTATTCTAGATTAGCACCTACACTAAGCAAGCAAGGTAGTGATTATCATCCATCAAGATTATCCATCATTAGTTCCACTTTTTACTCAATGTGGCAGAAGTGATAAGCAATCTCAAGCTTCGTGAGAGGCGGACGATTCGAATCGAATTTAACCTTGCAAGGTAAACCTAATACACACGCTTGAAAAACCAACCGGGTGTTTCAAGCAACCGTTTCCCTCATATTCCAGGTTATGGATCAGGGCCACCACAAGCGACTGCAGGACCGTACGCACACCCAATGTGTACAGGACATACGTCTGTAGCGCGACTACAAAACCCGTATTCCTGTCTGCCTTGCAGAACGTACTCCCACACGTCGGTGCGTGTAAACATAAAATAAAAGTCGAGTGGTGGAGACAAGTCCATTTGCCGGGCCAATCGGGTACTAGGCTTACCGCTTACCATATTTCGCGGCATGTGGCTAGTACTTTCAAAAACTTAGCCACCACTACCATACATTTCGGCCTTAGAACTTTTATCGAAACAGACAGGGTAAAACCTCAGGTCATGATACAACACATGACCCTGTCCGTCATCCTTATAGTGGTTGCAGAAATGTAAACATGCAACTCCTATATCGCGCGAGTGACAGGAAATCACCCGACTTCTACCGGTCCTATTAGCGAAGCATCTAACCGATAAGGACTCGGAAGCATTACATTGGATTCCTAGGATTCATGCATCTAGGGTTTCACTCCAACTCCTAGACTTAATGCAAGATATAATATAGATAGGCATAGATTGCAGTGTAAATAAAGTAATGGGATATGTCCGGGGCTTGCCTTCTTGAGTGGGGGTGGGGGCAAGAGAGTCGGAGATTTCCGAACTCGGGTTTGGAGTTTCGGTTAGTCCTTCGACGACTTGTGCTGGATCTTCTGGAAAGCCTTGGTCTTGCCCTAAGACCAGTTCGTAATCTCCGTCGTCGAGTGTCGTTGATTCTATATGAAATGCAATAAATTAATAAGGTGAAATTTAAATTTAAAAATTCACATTTCAAATATTATACTCATCCAATTAACACACAAACATGCATAAAATAAAGAGGGTTTAGATTTGAAACACTATTTATAAAGATATGGTAGAATTTATTGTAATAAGAACTAAAACATTTAAATTAAATTTGAAATGAACCAAAATTTGAATTAAAAACTTTTAAATAAAAGATTACAGAAATTTGATTATAAAATATCACATTAGAGACTAACAATAGTGTTAATTTAGAAGAGGTTATATAATATGTTTATTTAATATTTCAAATTTGAAAGTTCAAATAAAAGAAGTTAAATTTAAAACAAGTTTAAGTTTGCAACTTTACACAAGTTAACTAGAGTTCATTAAACATTCATACTATACTTTAAAAAAAACAAAAGAACATGAAATAACAAGATTGAGTGTATTTTACCCCTTAACTTTAGATTCAAAACACAGGTAGAAATATTTTATTTCAAATTAAACTCTATTAACAAAAGTCATAGAGTTTGAAATCTATTTTCTAACAAAACTGGTTTTGCTATTTTTGGATTTTTCTGTGAATTGTTACGGATTTTACAAGACAGGAAAAGCTCTCACATGAAATAACAGCCATCCTTTACAGAACAGCCCTTAACATTTAGCAGAAAACCCCCTGGAAGAAAAACCTTCCAAGCAATTGGGTCCAGGCCATGGCCGGCGGTGGGGGAGGTACGGGTCCGGCCAAATTCGGCCGTAGGGGTCGCCGGCGGTGAGGGGAAAAGAGAGGGGGAGCATGAGGAGGTCCTGTGCTACCTGTGGGTAGTCTCGGGGAGGCTTGGGATGGCCAGAGGCGAGCTGCCCACGGAGGGCAGAACCGGCGGCCGGTGGCGCACGGCGGCGGGGAGCTTCCGGCGGGCGAAAGAGGGAAGGGCCGGGCCGGGAGGCTGCAGTGGGGCACGGGGAAGCTACTGGTGTAGTCGGTTTGGGAAGGAACTGAGCGGAGGGGCGAGTCCCACGGTGACCGGAGCTGGCGGCGCTAATGGGGCGGCGGCGAGGTCTGTGCACGCGCGCGGGGAGGGTCCGGGGCGTCTTTTTATAGGCAATTGGAGAGGCAAAAGGGGGCACGGCAAGCTGAGCTCGGGTTTGGGGATGCTAGCGGGGAGGATGGACCTCGGATGCACGGCGGCGGCAGGGAACACCGGTGGCGGTGCGGCAGTGCCGCAGGCGCCGTGGCGCGCGGGCAGGGCGCCAGCAGGGGGAAATGGAGCGGTGGCCGAGCAGAGGGGCGACGCGTGGACGGGGAAGAGCAGGGGGTGGCCGGCGGTGACCAGGGGCGGCGCATTACGCCGGCGGCAGAAGAACCATGGGAGGCAGAGCAGGGGGAGCAGAGGCGCCTGAGGAAGAAAGGGGATGAACTGATTTGTGGACTGATCTGTAAATTCAGAGAAAGGCAGGGACCTTACTGTAAAGGACTTGCAACTTTTAAACCAATGCTCAAATGAAGATGGTCCAAAAAGCAAAAGTGCATGGTTTTTCAAACTCTACAACTTCTCTTTAAGGTTCATCTGCATTTGAGCAATAGTTTTAGAAATAAAATAGACTTAGTAATAATTCCGTATTTTATGTAAATCCATAAGTAAAGTTACCCTTACACATATACCCTATGGTAATTTCATATATATTTTTGCAAATTAACCACAGATATCACTTTTTGCACACTAACCCTTATGCTTTTAAACTTTCCCCCCATCTCCACCCATTTTGCATAAAAGGACCTTTTGTTAATATTAATTACACAAATATCCCTTCTTCCATAGCATTGCATACATAAAATACACACTTACCATACTTAAAACATACAAGCATACCAAAACTCTAATGTGTGACCAAGCTAATTACCTGAGTGTCACAGCCTTCCCCCCTAAAAAGAATCTCGTCCCGAGATTCCGAAGCAGAATAGGACAGGAAGATTAAGCTCGAAGATTGGTTTGGAAGAAATCGGGAAAGTTGTGTTGAAGATAAGATTCGGTTTCCCATATTGCCTCTTCCTCTGTGTGATGGTTCCATTGAATCTTGTACATTTTGGTGGTCTCTCTTCTGGTACTTCTCTCTTTAGTGTCAACGATTCTGATGGGATGTTCTGTATAGGTCAGATCTGGCTCGATTTCTATAGCTTGGGAATCGATGATCTCGGTGGGGATTTTAATACACTTTCTGAGTTGGGATACATGAAAGATGTTATGGATGGCCGCTAATTGAGGTGGAAGTTGGAGACGGTAAGCTACAGGTCCACAGATTTCAAGAATTTCAAAGGGTCCGATGTATCGAGGAGCAAGTTTTCCTTTTACACCGAATCTTTGAATCCCTCGGGTAGGAGATACTCGAAGATATACGAAGTCTCCGACGTGAAACTGTAATGGTCTTCTTCGTATATCCGCGTAGCTTTTCTGTCGAGATTGGGCGGCCTTTAGATTGCCCTGGATAAGCCTGACCTTATCTTCTGCTTCCATAACTAGATCGGGTCCAAAAATTTTACGTTCGCCGGTTTGTGACCAACTCAAAGGAGTTCGGCATCGGCGACCGTATAATGCTTCAAAGGGGGCCATCTTGATACTTGTCTGATAGCTATTATTGTAAGAAAATTCTGCTAATGACAAGTACTTATCCCAATTCTTGTCGAATTGGAGTACACAAGCTCTGAGCATATCTTCTAAAATCTGGTTTATTCGCTCAGTTTGCCCATCCGTCTGGGGATGATAGGCGGAGCTTCGAATTAATTTAGTCCCAAGAGCATCATGGAGCTGCTCCCAGAACCTAGCAACAAATTGTGCTCCATGATCTGAAATGATCGTTTTAGGTACTCCATGGAGTCGAATAATCTGATCCAGATAAATCTCAGCATACCTTTTGGCATTGTATGTGGTATGCACGGGAAGAAAATGTGCAGTCTTGGTTAATCGATCAACGATTACCCAAATAGAGTCATGCCTCCGAGAAGTGTTGGGTAGGCCAACAATAAAGTCCATACTGATATCCTCCCACTTCCACAAGGGAATGGGTAGAGGTTGAAGGATACCAGCAGTCTTCAAATAACTGGCTTTAACTCTTTGGCAGATATCACATTCTGATACATATTTGGCTATTTCTCGTCTCATACGAGTCCACCAAAAGTTCTGTTTTAGATCCTGATACATCTTCGTACTGCCAGGGTGTATAGAGAATTTAGATAGATGGGCCTCATCCATTATTTGCTTTCGGAGTTTATGGTCCTTTGGTACAACAATATGCTCGTTGAACCATAATACTCCTTCAGGATCTACTCGGAAATATGTATACTTCCCTTCTCCTTGCATCAGCTTCTGTTTAATGATTCTAATTCCTTTATTACGCTGTTGCGCTAGAACAATGCTATTTCTGAGTGTGGCTTCAACCGAAAGATGGTTTAAGTCACCTTGAGAGATGATCTCTAGGTTGAGCTTACTCATTTCCCAACAAAGAGTTTCGTCGAATGTTTCAATGGATAGACAAGAACAATGTGCTTTGCGACTAAGGGCATCTGCAACGACATTAGCTTTGCCGGGATGATAGTGTACTTCTAAATCATAATCCTTGATTAGTTCTAGCCAGCGCCTTTGCCTCATATTCAGATCCGCCTGGGTAAAGATATACTTGAGGCTTTTATGATCGGTATAAATATGACATTTCGTACCCATCAGATGGTGTCTCCAGATCTTTAGGGCATGAATAACTGCTGCGAGTTCGAGATCATGGGTGGGATAATTTTGTTCATGAACCCTAAGTGCTCGTGATGCATATGCAATTACTCGGTTGTCTTGCATAAGTACACAACCAAGTCCAGTTCCCGATGCATCACAGTAGATGTCAAAAGGTTTTGAGACATCTGGTTGAGCTAAAACTGGAGCCGTTGTAAGATGTTTTCTGAGAAGACGAAATGCATTTTCGCATTTTTGATCCCAGGAGAATTTCACACCCTTCTTTAGTAGTTCGGTCATAGGTTTGGCTATTCTGGAAAAGTCAGGAATGAAACGACGATAATAGCCAGCTAGACCGAGAAAACTACGAATTTGGTGGACTGAGGTCGGGGGTTTCCAATCCATCACTTCTTGTACTTTACTGGGATCGACAGATATTCCGTCACTAGAAATGGTATGGCCCAGGAATTTGACTGTTTCAAGCCAAAACTCACATTTAGAGAATTTGGCGTACAAGTGATGGTCTCTTAATCGCTGAAGGATGATATGAAGATGTTTAGCATGATCTTCTGGAGTTTTAGAATAGATCAAGATATCATCAATGAAGACCACGACAAACTTGTCGAGCTCTTGCATGAAAACAGAATTCATTAGGTACATGAAATAGGCTGGGGCATTAGTGAGACCAAATGACATGACAAGATATTCGTATAGACCATACCGAGTGGAAAAAGCTGTTTTTGGAACATCACCGGGCCGAATCTTAATTTGGTGGTAGCCGGAACGAAGATCTATTTTAGAAAACACCTTGGCTCCGGCTAATTGATCATAGAGGATATCAATGCGGGGTAAAGGATACTTATTTTTGATAGTCACCGCATTGAGAGGACGGTAATCCACACATAGCCTCAAACTATTATCTTTCTTTTTCACAAATAAGGCTGGACAACCCCATGGTGATGCACTTGGACGGATAAAGCCTTTGTCTAAGAGATCTTGGAGTTGGATTTTTAATTCCACCAACTCATTAGGAGGCATACGATAGGACTTTTTGGAGATAGGGGCTGTACCAGGTTGGAGTTCTATGATGAACTCGATATCCCTGTCTGGGGGCATTCCAGGTAAGTCATCCGGGAAAACATCTGGATATTCACAGACAACTGGAATATCTTCTAGTTTGACCCCAGATACGGCATAAGTGTAAGAATGAAAGGACTTTGGTTGGGGAAGATAAAGAATGGTAGGTTCATTTTCTGGGGAACCTATCTCCACGGTTCTTGAAGGAATATCTAGAGACACATGATGTTGGGTCATCCAATTTACCCCTAAAAGAACATCTATTCCTTTTAGGTCTAGTAAGAGTAAATCTGCCTTCATCAGATTGTTACCCATTTGAATTGGTACACTTCTACAAACTTGATTTGAGGAGATATTACCACCCGGAGTTGTTATCATATATACTCCATTAACAGGATAGACATCCAAGCCTATTTTAGTCCCACAATCCATACTGATAAAACTATGGGTGGCACCAGTATCAAAAAGAGCAATAACGGGGTGATAGTTGATAGAAAATGTACCCGTCATTATCGGTGCCCCTTCAGGAAGTTCGGAGAGTGTGGTGAGATTCACCCTCCCTTGTCGGACCTGCACCACTTGTCTCCTACCCTTGCCCTTGTAGTTTGGATTAGATGTTTGCCCTTGGAATGATTTCCTAGGTTGAGGGCAATCCTTAATGAAATGGGACGGGCTTCCGCAATTGAAACAACGATTATTGTTGTTTTCTGGAGTAGCTGGCGGAAAGCTCGGTCGTGGACCTTGTTGGGGTTGTTGCTGATTTTGTGGCAGGGGTGGTCAGTTGAACTGTGCTTGTTGAGGAGGTCGGGCTACCCATCTGCCAGGCAAAATATTACGAGGCGGAGCTCGAGGGGCGTTGCTCGGAATCAACCGATACCGCAGCGACTGTGGAGTTGCAGGCCCTGTGGGTGCTTTTCATTTCTTTTCCGCCCTGTGGGCGGCAATGCAGTCTTCTTGAGTTATGGCCATGTTGACCAACTCATTGAAATTTTCAGCCTTCACTAAATTTAGCCATTCTTTGAGCTTGGTGTTTAGGCCTCGACGGAAACGATCACATTTGCGGGCATCTGTGTCCGCATGTGATCCCGCATACTGGCACAGGTGATTAAAAACCTGTGCATACTGTGTAACTGTGCGGGTACCTTGGGTCAGATTTAAAAATTCATTGAGCTTTCACTCAATGAGTCCTGCTGGTATATGATGGGCCCGGAAAGCAGTCCTAAATTCATCCCAAATGACCACGTGTTCGGCGGGTTGCATTGCATGAAACTGATCCCACCAAAGACGTGCATGGCCTCGGAGTTGCTGGGCGGCGAAGAGCACCTTGTTCTCCTCTGAACATGGAGCTGACAGTAAAGCGAATTTGGACTCAATAGTCCGCAACCAGGCATCCGCATCTAAAGGCTCTTCGGCCTTGTGGAATAAAGGAGGTTGGGTGCTGAGGAAGTCCTGATAGTTGGCCGACAGAGGTTCACCTCGGCCTCGGGGTTGCTGCTGGAAATGGCCCATCTGAGCTTGCACAAGCTGATTTAGAAGTTCAGTCTGCCGGGCCATAACCTCGGCCAAGTTCGGAGGTGGCGGTGGTGGTTGCTGGGAACTACCAGGTTGTCCTGCCCGGAATCCTTCCGGGGTTCCTCGAGTAGCTCCAACCATCTGAAATAAAGAAGATATCCATTATCAACCATAATCTTGCTCCAATTTCAGATAATATGCAATTTATCCAGCTGAAATGTAATGCATATGCTCCATTCAGTCTACTCATAACAGGCACACAGATGTGGAACCAGGTAACCAAAACTCAGGATTTAGATTACTATAAAGATACTACTATCTTACATCAGCACACTCAAATGGTTACAAACTTTTACCCAAAAGTACATGCCACATATACAACAAGTGGCTTTATAACTAGATATTCTACACACTACTTAGGGTACATCTTATACATTTATTACATCTAAACCATCACCCTGTCAACCAAAACTAAAAGTCATCAAAATTGCCCACTGATGACTGGCTTCCAGAGGAAGAATGATGGGGACTAACGACAGGATCCCCATGCTCAGAATCAAGTTCGGAGACCCCTTCAATCTCCTCAGGATCTTCCTCTTCAGCTTCAGGTGCTGCCGGTGCATCTGGAGGATTCGGAAGCTGCTGCAATTCCTCGATCTGGGCTTGAGCGTCATCCACCGCAAGAATTAGGTCTTGGACTTGTGTCTGTAGGAATTCGATAACCGTATTCCACTGAGTGATTATATGATCACTTTCATTAATCTGATCCTCCCTATGGTGGATGGTCTCATTTTGAGTAGTGATTATTCCATTCTTCTCAATTACCACTGCTTGAAGTTCATCTGCCTGGGTGAAGTATCTGGCAGCGTCCCCGTGGAAACTTCACGCAGCAGTAATCAGATGGCCTATCTCACGGCGTAGCAGCATGTGATAGTGGTATTGCACGCCCGTATAACGCCTCATTCCTTGCACTACTTCTTCTGGTGGACCTTCCAGTCTATGACTTTCAGGAATTGTTCCGAGGTCTCGCTCCGCTTCACCAGGATCTGTTGTGGCAAACAAACCAATAGGTTGTCCTACAACTTCCTCGGGGTGTTGACTGCAAAAAGCATAAATAGCTTCTAGGGCCGCTGCTTCAATAGTGTCCACAATTCTGTAGCCCATCGTGCTGATCTCAATAGGCTGCCATTGTGAACGGAAAGGATGCTGAGGTATAATCATCCTGACATGGGCCCTATGGATTCCGTCTTCCACATGTTCAACAGCGTCATACTGAGGGGGTTCTGTATAATGGAAAGCCTGCAAAGATTCCCATAGCAAGCGGGGAAAACCCTCCCAGTGAAGGGCATTAGTGTGGAGATGCCCTTCCGGATCCCAGAAAACATTGGAAGGTGCTGCCATCTGTGACCAGGATGCAAATGGTAAAACTTGTTATCTTGTTAGGAGAGTACAAGATAAACAGATCAAGATAACCAATTCTGTTAACAGCAAAGGCTGGAAATCAGATGGCAAGCTAAGATCCCATATAAGATACCCAACTTAAAGCTGTCCTTAACTCATCATTAACACATTCCAAATACAAGCAACATGTCCTTCATATATGAAATTCTTTTATTGACAAAAGATGCATGCACGCGCTACTCGTCCTCACAACCAAAACAACTGCCGAATATGCTCGGACTTACGTGGTTAATTCCGGTGGCATAACCATACGTCTCTCACTATATATAACTAGTCGGTAAACCCTACGCATTCTAATAGACTAAACGTGGTTAGTGTACCTGCAGAAGAACACACAGATATATATATATCTCATGAACCTTTCATGGCAGCACGACATGAAAGCGTCCCCAAACATTACTGCTCACTATAGAAACAGCATCTGTACAATTACCACCGTACAGACAACGTTAACATACGTTATCGAAACAACGTATTCACGGGGGGGGGGGGTACCGCAAAATGCGGGGGTATGAACAGCGATCGCCATACCCTGCGCCGAACCATATACTTTTTAAGAGCTTTTCCAGATGTAAAGATAAACCTACAGCTCTGATACCAGCTGTGGCAGAACCGCTCGAATTATTCCGGCTCAAGTGCGCTATTGATCGCCGTACAAGTGCAATCAGCCCAACGCACTTCAAACGGAACAATCCTTTGGTCTGTCGGGTCTCCGCCCGATACAACCACGGTTCAACAGGATCGAAGCAGGTTTACCTCGCACGAAGACGAGTTCACATCACAGAATAGCTCATCAATTTTAAATTACAGCCATATATATACATTATTACAAAACGAGTTCAAAGAGAAGTAAATTTATACAACCATGTTCAAACTGACAAGCGTAACAGCTTGTCTAAACTCACAGCGGAAGAAAAAGTTTTACGCGACTATACATGTCGCGAAGGCGAACGCCAAGCTTAGCCCAGGGCTTGGTGTCACTCCGGAGGGTCAGTGCCGGTCTGGGACGGGTCCCACTCCACGGACCAGCCAAACGGAACGGACGTAGGCCACACAAGGTTGTCCGTGGGATTTTCAAAGGTTATACCTGAAACAGATATTGGCAAGGCTGAGTATGCTAATACTCAGCAAGGCTTACCCGGGGCTGGGTATACTTAGCCCATAACTAGACTCGTGAAGGCATTGCAATGGCTCTGGGTTTATTTTCAGCTGAAAAGTAACAAAGAGTATGAACTATTTTCAAGTTTTAGCTTTCATTTTCTAGTTGAGTATTTATTCTAGATTAGCACCTACACTAAGCAAGCAAGGTAGTGATTATCATCCATCAAGATTATCCATCATTAGTTCCACTTTTTACTCAATGTGGCAGAAGTGATAAGCAATCTCAAGCTTCGTGAGAGGCGGACGATTCGAATCGAATTTAACCTTGTAAGGTAAACCTAATACACACGCTTGAAAAACCAACCGGGTGTTTCAAGCAACCGTTTCCCTCATATTCCGGGTTATGGATCAGGGCCACCACAAGCGACTACAGGACCGTACGCACACCCAATGTGTACAGGACATACGTCTGTAGCGCGACTACAAAACCCGTATTCCTGTCTGCCTTGCAGAACGTACTCCCACACGTCGGTGCGTGTAAACATAAAATAAAAGTCGAGTGGTGGAGACAAGTCCATTTGCCGGGCCAATCGGGTACTAGGCTTACCGCTTACCATATTTCACGGCATGTGGCTAGTACTTTCAAAAACTTAGCCACCACTACCATACATTTCGGCCTTAAAACTTTTATCAAAACAGACAGGGTAAAACCTCAGGTCATGATACAACACATGACCCTGTCCGTCATCCTTATAGTGGTTGCAGAAATGTAAACATGCAACTCCTATATCGCGCGAGTGACAGGAAATCACCCGACTTCTACCTGTCCTATTAGCGAAGCATCTAACCGATAAGGACTCGGAAGCATTACATTGGATTCCTAGGATTCATGCATCTAGGGTTTCACTCCAACTCCTAGACTTAATGCAAGATATAATATAGATAGGCATAGATTGCAGTGTAAATAAAGTAATGGGATATGTCCGGGGCTTGCCTTCTTGAGTGGGGGTGGGGGCAGGAGAGTCGGAGATTTCCGAACTCGGGTTTGGAGTTTCGGTTAGTCCTTCGACGACTTGTGCTGGATCTTCTGGAAAGCCTTGGTCTTGCCCTAAGACCAGTTCGTAATCTCCGTCGTCGAGTGTCGTTGATTCTATATGAAATGCAATAAATTAATAAGGTGAAATTTAAATTTAAAAATTCACATTTCAAATATTATACTCATCCAATTAACACACAAACATGCATAAAATAAAGAGGGTTTAGATTTGAAACACTATTTATAAAGATATGGTAGAATTTATTGTAATAAGAACTAAAACATTTAAATTAAATTTGAAATGAACCAAAATTTGAATTAAAAACTTTTAAATAAAAGATTACAGAAATTTGATTATAAAATATCACATTAGAGACTAACAATAGTGTTAATTTAAAAGAGGTTATATAATAGGTTTATTTAATATTTCAAATTTGAAAGTTCAAATAAAAGAAGTTAAATTTAAAACAAGTTTAAGTTTGCAACTTTACACAAGTTAACTAGAGTTCATTAAACATTCATACTATACTTTAAAAAAACAAAAGAACATGAAATAACAAGATTGAGTGTATTTTACCCCTTAACTTTAGATTCAAAACACAGGTAGAAATATTTTATTTCAAATTAAACTCTATTAACAAAGTCATAGAGTTTGAAATCTATTTTCTAACAAAACTGGTTTTGCTATTTTTGGATTTTTCTGTGAATTGTTACGGATTTTACAAGACAGGAAAAGCTCTCACATGAAATAACAGCCATCCTTTACAGAACAGCCCTTAACATTTAGCAGAAAACCCCCTGGAAGAAAAACCTTCCAAGCAATTGGGTCCAGGCCATGGCCGGCGGTGGGGGAGGTACGGGTCCGGCCAAATTCGGCCGTAGGGGTCGCCGGCGGTGAGGGGAAAAGAGAGGGGGAGCATGAGGAGGTCCTGCGCTACCTGTGGGTAGTCTCGGTGAGGCTTGGGATGGCCGGAGGCGAGCTGCCCACGGAGGGCAGAACCGGCGGCCGGTGGCGCACGGCGGCGGGGAGCTTCCGGCGGGCGAAAGAGGGAAGGGCCGGGCCGGGAGGCTGCAGTGGGGCACGGGGAAGCTACTGGTGTAGTCGGTTTGGGAAGGAACTGAGCGGAGGGGCGAGTCCCACGGTGACCGGAGCTGGCGGCGCTAATGGGGCGGCGGCGAGGTCTGTGCACGCGCGCGGGGAGGGTCCGGGGCGTCTTTTTATAGGCAATTGGAGAGGCAAAAGGGGGCACGGCAAGCTGAGCTCGGGTTTGGGGATGCTAGCGGGGAGGATGGACCTCGGATGCACGGCGGCGGCAGGGAACACCGGTGGCGGTGCGGCAGTGCCGCAGGCGCCGTGGCGCGCGGGCAGGGCGCCAGCAGGGGGAAATGGAGCGGTGGCCGAGCAGAGGGGCGACGCGTGGACGGGGAAGAGCAGGGGGTGGCCGGCGGTGACCAGGGGCGGCGCATTACGCCGGCGGCAGAAGAACCAGGGGAGGCAGAGCAGGGGGAGCAGAGGCGCCTGAGGAAGAAAGGGGATGAACTGATTTGTGGACTGATCTGTAAATTCAGAGAAAGGCAGGGACCTTACTGTAAAGGACTTGCAACTTTTAAACCAATGCTCAAATGAAGATGATCCAAAAAGCAAAAGTGCATGGTTTTTCAAACTCTACAACTTCTCTTTAAGGTTCATCTGCATTTGAGCAATAGTTTTAGAAATAAAATAGACTTAGTAATAATTCCGTATTTCATATACCCTATGGTAATTTCATATATATTTTTGCAAATTAACCACAGATATCACTTTTTGCACACTAACCCTTATGCTTTTAAACTTTCCCCCCATCTCCACCCATTTTGCATAAAAGGACCTTTTGTTAATATTAATTACACAAATATCCCTTCTTCCATAGCATTGCATACATAAAATACACACTTACCATACTTAAAACATACAAGCATACCAAAACTCTAATGTGTGACCAAGCTAATTACCTGAGTGTCACATTTCTGAACTTGAACACTAAAGCAATATTGTAGGGTTTGAAAAACTCTACAACTTTTATTTTGGTCACTTCTTCATTAGAGTTTTGAATCAATGGAAAATTTTGCTTTACTATGAGGTCCCTAGGATTTCTGTATTTTGCAACCAAGTCCCTAGAGACCCCTCCTCCATCTCTTCTTCTTCTGGCACCCCTCTGGTCCCCTGCTCTTCACTGCCGCAGGTGCAGAGCACCTCCCCGCCGCCGCTGTGCTGCCGCTGCCGCCCCACCTCCTTCTTGGGCGGTCTCCACCCGTCACTCTCCCCCTGTCCCGGTTCTGTTTCCCCTCTTTACTGTCCTCTTTTGCGCGCGCCACGATCACCCGAGCCACCGCCGGCCACCACCTCGCCGCCGCCGTGGATAGCTCGCTGCAGAACCCCAGGGTCTTATCCTTCACGCGCGTTAGCACTACAAGAGCCCCTGCAACCCATTCCCCTGGTTCTTCTACCGTGTCCCCAACCCTAGACCCCCGATCACCACCGCCGCCCGCCCCTCCCCTCCGGTGAGCCACTGGCCACCGTGGACAGCCGCCGTCGACCGCCCATTGCCCCCACCGACCCCCTAGCAAGCTTCCCCAACTCCGGCTCGTGCTCACCAGCCCCTTAACTGCCATCAATTCCCGCCGGAGCGCCACTGCTGGCGACCGCCGGCCACCGCCGCCCCCTGCTCGCCGTGGACCACCCCTTCCCGACCCTCCTTGACTCCAATTGACTCTACCACTAGCTTCCCCACACCGCCCTGAAGCTCCCCGACCCCTTCCTCGCCGCTCACGACCGCCGGAGCGCCGCCGCCGCTGTTTTCCTCCGCCGCCGGCCGCCTGCTCCCATCGCGCCGCCGCTACAGGCCGTCCCACCCTGATCCCGAGCTTCTACAGGTGCGCACAGACTTGGTGATGCTCCCACGCCCCTCCACTCTTGCCGCCGGCGATCGCCATCGCCGGATTTGGCCGGTCAAACCCGCGCCTCCCTCTCTGACCACGGACATGGGCCTCGGGTTGAAAGATACAAAAGCCCAGGGGGCTGTCTGTAAAGCCAGTAAGGGAATAGTGTCATTAAGGACCCCTTTGTTATTTTTGCTGCAGACTTTGAAATTCCATAGCAATTCAAGGAAAAATCAGAAAAATACAAGCTAAAATTTGTTGGATTCCTTATTCTAAGAAAATGCTTAGTAAATAATAGAAAAATGGTAAAAATGTAAAACCAATTGAGTTAGTTTTGCTTTGACATGTAGTACTTAGAAAAAATAATTGACCTACTGGTTGTATAATATTTTTATAATGAATGAGTTTAATCATGGATAATACCTATTTAACCTTGTGTATTTAATATCTACAGTTCTAGATGCTTAAAAATTATGAAAATATTTTGAAGTGTTGCTCTTGAGAAGTATAACCTATGCACAAAAATCTAGTTTTTCCAATTAACATCTAATTAAGTCTTTTCTCCGATTTTCTTAATTAAAGTTAATTTTATTAATATCAGCATAAATGTGTTTTAATTATAATTTGTAAGTTCAACACGAATCATATGAAGTTATGTATTTAGATGTTCTCACAACTTCTTTGCTACTTAATTGTTTAACTAGTGTAATTTGTACATAGACAATTATATATAAAATTTGACTAAGTTGTACCTCGTATTTATAAATGCAAATATAATATGAGTTAATTATAATTAGGAATATTCTCTTTTGAATATCTTTTATATTAGTTTTTGAAATTAAAATAAATGAAAGCCTATAGTTCTTTTATTTCCTTTATAACATAAATCTTCCGATAGTTGATTCTTTTCAACCCTAGCTCTGTTTTCCGCATTTCTTGTGCCCTCTTAACCGTAGCAACGAGCCCTATCCTTCAGTATGCTCTTTTTAAGTTTTTCTTTCGTTTGGTGTGTTGTTCTTAGTTCTTCTTGTTTGTTTGTTTGTTTGTTGTTGTGCTTTGGTCCGATGCTTGTGTGACGTTAGAAGGAGTGCGATCCAAGAGCTTTGAAGATTTAGAGTTTCAAGAACAAGAGTTGAAGACTCTGAGCAGCTATTCTCTAAAAGAAAGGCAAGTATTTCCTTGATCATTCTTTTCTCCTAATAATCACAATATATATAACTTTTTCTATATACATGCATGTTTCCTAATTTTTATGGATCCTACTTAAGGATATGCCTAATCTTTATGATCATTCCTTGTCAACCTAGGTTTTACCTTTATGTTGGGTAGCTATTGCTTAGTTGCTATAACTGGTTCTGGTTTGGGAATAATATATAACCATGATGACAACAATGATGACGCAACACCTATTTTATCCATGTTCATGCTCTTTGTGTTGTTGATTACAAGATCATATGTTTAATCAGAACATGGAGAACCACCTAGGAAAACAGTGCAACCACAATACTATATGGTCTGGTCTTGGCTGATTAATTAGAAACACTAGCTTATGACGATCTTAACGAAAGGTCAAGTGGGGTCGCATCGTCGGGGTATAGCTCGGTCCTCTTGAGGCTTTGATATGTGGTTCTTGGCTAAGGCACTACCTCACTAGGGGGAGTTATGACCACTTTGACTTGAAACCTTAGTGGATTGTCATAAGTTAGAGAATCTTTGTAAAGGTCTCGTAGTGAATCCCTTGCCACTCACCTTGGAAGTGTTTAAAAGGCTAGCTACCTCGGACAAATTGGAAGACACGAATTGTGGGTAAAGTGTACAATCTCTGTAGAGTGAAAACTGATATATCAGCCGTGCTCACGGTTAAGAGCGGCTTGGACCCTCATATGATAATTGAACTTGAAGATGAATTAAATCATGGACCATGTTTATAGTTATGGTTATGTTTCTGTTATAGCTATTCTGTTTCTTTTGATGTGGGGTTTGGTATGAACTTATACCTTAGTAATCAGGTGCTAATAAAACTTGACCAACTAAAATTGCTTATCGCAGTAAGCCAATCAGCCTTTCCTTACTTTTGGCCTTCATGTCATATAATTCCCAACACTTACTGAGTACCAACCATAAGTGTACTCACGCTTGTTATAATTGCTGCTCGAAAGAGAAACTTGATGTGAAGTCTGTTGAAGATGATGCTGAGTTGTAGGCCTACGCAACCCCCGGTTGATTGCCTATGAAGTTTGGAGTCTTCGTTTCCAGGATAAGCTGTATAACTCTGATAGTCTTTTAATCGTTTATTTATCTTTTCGTGATACTATTGCTGATTATTCACTGATGAAGTTACTATATGTATGGAACTTGATCCTAACATACATATAGTTATGCATTCGGTTTTGTCCTAAAAACCGGGTGTGACAGAGGTGGTATCCAGTTAGAAACTATAACTTGATCTAAAATTAATCTTGTTTTAAATAGCCCATAAATGTATCTCTTGATCCAGGATAGTACCATATATGATTTTTGTATTGTAACCTAGTCTCTGCTTGTTAAGATTTGTGTAAAAATCTCAAGGCTAGAATAAGTCTCTACAAGTAGTTTTTGTTGCACCTTGTTCGATGTGCTATTTTGCTAGATTTATTTGTTCATGCTGTTCTACTGATATGTTAGGATTGAAACTTTTACAGTAGAGTAACCTTGATGCATAAATTCTATGGATAAAGTTTGGAACTTTTTACTTCTTTATAAATTTCTCATATATTTTTAGTTAAGAAAAACTACATTAAATCAAAGTAACTAGTTCTGGTGCTTAGAAATATAAGAAATTTTAATCAAAGACCACCTTTGAGTAGATTATCATGTTGCAAAAGATTGAGATGCAGAAATGTTGTGAAACTGCCTGTAGAAATAAATTTTGATTAATGTAGATGTATGTTGACTTATTTTCTATGCTCTGTATCTTGTACACTAAAACCTGAAAAATTTAGAGTAGACTCACCATAAGTTTAGGAGTACTAAGTAAAATGTTGAGCACTAGTTTTTGCATGGTTTGTTCTGTATAAATAGATCTTGATCCTAGCAGTAGGTATTTAATATATTTTTCATGATTAATCTGCTGAATAAAAGTGGCTGGAAATTTTGCAGTGAGCTTGTATATAAGTAATATGCTCGGCATAAAAATTTCAACACCAGAAATAATCTCTAAGAGCTGTTTTGTTTTTAATCCATGTTTACTCTTGAAAAATAGGCATTTATAAAATGAAAAAACCTCTCACTTACTTAATTACTTAATGAAGTTAGTTAATCTAGATACTACTTGATAAATGACTTTCCAAAAAAAGAAAATGAAGTGCTTTACAACTTAACTTGAGTTTTATTGAATTACAACTTTATAGTGAAATAGTTATTTATCTTGTACCATCAAAACAACTCAGACATATGCATTCATAAGCTAGTCTCTGCTTGTTAAGACTTGTGTAAAAATCTCAAGGCCAGAACAAGTCTCTACAAGTAGTTTTTGTTGGACCTTGTTAGATGTGCTATTTTGCTAGAGTTATTTGTTCATGCTATTCTACTAATATGTTAGGGTTGAAACTTTTATAGTAAAGTAACCTTTATGTATAAATGCTATGGACAAAGTTTGGAACTTTTTACTTCTTTCTAACTTGCTCATATGATTTTAGTTAAGAAAAACTACGTTAAATCAAAGTAGCTAGTTCTAATGTTTAGAAAAATAATTAATTTTAACCACAGACTATGTGGTAGAACCAACCTGAATTACACCGGCTCAAGTGCGCTGATCCTTTCTCGAAAGGCAGTAAGTACTCAACCGCACTTCAAACGGTGTAACCCCATGGTCTGTCGGGTAAAGTCCCGATAAAACCACCTAACTCAGGATCAAAACAATTTACTTCGCACGAAGGCGAGTCTAGAGATACAATCACCGATAATTTTACATCACACGCATAATATTATATTATTATTCAAACATATACGGTAGCAAGACCTAGCTAGTACGAACTTATGCAAACTTTTTAAACTTAGAGTATCTGCAGCGGGAAGTAAAATACGACACTATCACACGTCGTGGAACGGATATTGAGCTAAGCCCAAGCTCAACATCACTCGGAAGGACCTGTGTTGGCCGGGGACGGATCCCATTCCACGGACTAACCATCGGGTAGGGCATAGGGCCAGGGCACAGGCAGAGCAGAGTCCTCAGGGAGATTACCTGAAAACAAAAGTTACATCGCAAGACTGAGTATTCTAATACTCAGCAAGGCTTACCCGTTTCATGGTATACTTAGCCATGTAGCTAGACTATGAAGGCTTGTAATGGTTCTGGGTATAATTTCAGCTGAAAAGCAACAAAGAGTAGATCCTTAATTTCAACTTTTAACTTTCAAGTTCTAGTTGGTTATCCATTCTAGGTAAGCAACTATAGCTACTCAAGCATGGTAGAACTTTTTAAGGAAACAACATCTTTGATCATTATCAGGTTACTCTTATTACTCTATGTGGCAAAGGGATCAAGTAGTCTCAATCTCCACGAGAAACAGATGATTCTGAATCGAATTTCAAAACCTTGAAAGGGTAAACCTAACTCACACGCTTGGAACATCTACTGATCATTCTGAAGCAACCGTTTGCCTTTCATTCCGACTCGTGGATCAATGCCACCACAAGTGACTGTAGGACCATACGCACATCCAATGTGCAGGACATACGTCTGTAGCGCGACTACATGACCATACTCCTGTCCGCTGTGCGGAACATACTCCCGCACGTCGGTGCGTGTGCGAAAAACCAAATTACGAGTGGTGGGGTTATGTCCACTCCTCGGGCCGATTGGTTACTAGGCTTACCGCTTACCATATTTCTCGACA
The DNA here is from genome assembly GCF_002211085.1 of Panicum hallii. Classification (NCBI taxonomy): domain Eukaryota; kingdom Viridiplantae; phylum Streptophyta; class Magnoliopsida; order Poales; family Poaceae; genus Panicum; species Panicum hallii. Next base: position 27,128,506 of record NC_038050.1, read on the forward strand.
TGTGGCTAGTACTTTCAAACGCTTAACCACCTCTACCACACACTGCGACCTTATCAAATTTTCATTAACACAGACGGGGTTTCTGCCAAAGTCATGAATCATAATCAAAACCCCGTCCGTCATCCTTATAGTGGTTGCAGGAATGTAAACATTGCAACTCCTATAAAACTCGCGAGTGGCAGGGAATCACTCGACTTCTACCGGTCCTATTAGCTTAGCAACTAGTCGGACTCAGAGTCTAGTAGTCAATACATAGGTTTCTAGGAATATGTTGTCGGTCGAAACCCACTGGCGAGCAGCGACAGGCAACACGAGGAGCCGGGAGGTTTCCGGGACTGCTGGTGGATCCCAGTCCCTCGGTCAACGGCCCAGAAGTCCGGCACATTCCCTAGCTTGGTGAAGTGCTAGGCGTGCCACCTAACCTATACTTGATCAGGAAGGTGTAGAAGTCATTCGTCAGCTATTTTCTGCATGCACAGCCATACCAAACATTAGTCCGAGCCGTGATCGGCTCTTACAACGACCCCGAGATCAGCTAAAGAAGCCGATGGAGTCACTGTACTAGGTCGGACCTTCGGGTACCTTCCAGAATCGGCTACAAGAAGCCGATTGCCACATTGAACAGATCGGATATATTAACATGTGAACATTTTGTACGAATCCGATAGAAAAGATAAAAGCATGCTCTATAATTGCCAAGCTAATCCAATCTGCGACGGTAAAAGCTTTCACCGCATAACCGGAACATCCTACGCGTGGTTAAGCCTAACGAACATGAAAGGTAACAATATGCTAACCCGAAGAGAGGCCTAAAAACCAACTAACAAGTCGATTCCGGGAACAATCCCTCGTCAGGTTACCATAAGGCACCAAACATGCAGCCGGAACATTTAACCCGTTTGAAGGGCCTAATCATACGGATATTAAACCAATTCCTTGTAACACAAAGAACTACCATAACAGATTAGATCTACTAAGCAATAACAGAGCAAGGCGCTGCCCTTGTACCTGAGATTACGTACAAGAGCAGCTAAAGGATTACGAACAGCAAGCAAGACATAGATTTACTATTCAAAACCAATGCGGCATCATAATCGTTTAAGATAACTAGTGTTACTCGCCATCAAAAATGCTTCAGTATGAGAAACACAAGATAAACAGATAAATGCAATGCTGCTCCGACCATGCGGAACATGATCGGAGCAGCATGTTGATTACTTGGAGAATGCCCTTGGGGAAGGGGTGGCGATGCACCGAGAGTTTGTTGTGAATGATTTATTGATTTATTTATTTAATCTCACGATACATATTTATAGTCCGGAGACTTGATCTTTCTAGCTAACCCTAGCTGATTACGATACAATCTCTAACTTACTATGTTTAAACTATCCTTAGATACACGGCCATCCTGGCCCTTGACACGTTCGCACAGAAGCCGATTTGCAGACTGTTACCATGCTTTCCTTCAGCCCATGATGCTCTCAGCCCATCCTTTGGCCCGGTCAAATTATGGCGATAACATATGCCCCCCTGGTTTTGGCAATGATAATTCCGAAACCATTGCCTCTTCGACTTCTCAGACTGGTGCATGCACATACCGCTCCCAATGCCATTGGACGTGGCCCTTCGACTTCCAAGGCCTGTACACGCGCGCTGCCTTCCAATACCATCGGACACGACCCTTCGACTTCTCCCTCGGGAATCGCGATAACGCCGCTTCGCCTTCCATCTCTGCCTTTATAAACTGTCATCGGTGGATTTATTTCTATCCATCTTCTCTCCCCGTGCATTTAGCCGCACCAGCACACTCTGCATCCCCTGACAATGGCTTCCTCTTCCTCTGCTTCGTCCAATTCCCCTTCGTCTTCTTCCATAATCTCCATCACTTCTCCTGACTCCGAAACCTCCAGGGAGGCGACACCGGAGTTCGATCCAATAGCTTCGTATGAAGCTCTCGCTCCACTGCATTAGGACGCAGAGGAGTGGGACTTCAGCATTTGGTCAGAGGACGATGAGCCCCTGATCGACGATGAGGACCTCCAGATTCTCCTTCATGGGGACCTGGACGAAGGCGACGACAAAGATTCCTGGGATGATGATTTCTTCTCTTTCTTAGAAGAAGATGCCAAGGACACTTCCACCAACGATGACTCAGCAGCAGGAGGATTCCTACATGGTGGATCGTCGACTTCAGAAGAAGACGACGACGCCAGCGACGACACCAGCGATGATGGTGGCAACAGCAACAGCAACGGCGGCAACGATGGCAGCAGCGATGATGACACCAGCGCGTCTCCCCCGTACAAACGCCGCAAGACCTTAGGGACTCACTGGTGGTAGTTCATAGGGTCTTCCGCCGTTGTGCGTATAGCCGGTAGATCGGCTTCTTTTGTAATAATTTCTTGTGAATGAACCCTTTTGTTCCAGCGAGCCAGTGTTTAAAAATCTAATCTTCTAAAGTCCGATGGCATCGCATCGGCCTCTTTCCTTGAATTGCCCAATCCAATCTCAAAGTTTTCTTTATTCTGGACCAAAATCCCAAGAACTCGAGTACCCTTCAAACGATCTTGTCAATAACAAGAGTACTCCGCAGTAGACCTCTTTGCTTGTTGTTGAATCTCGATCCCCAATCAAGTCGAAAAATATGAGTGCCTAGGAAACCCCGCAAAGGAGTCGAACCTGTTCTTTTAAGATCAAGAGACACCTGCAACCAACCTCTCTGCTTTTATCAAAATCTAGGATTTGCAAGGCCCGATTATTGTTTCTAAAGTCGATGGCTTAACATTGGCTGTTCGACCTTCAACTCTGCGCACGGACAAGCGCTGCTTTTTTTATTTTTTTATTTTTTTATTTTTTTACAGATCTGGCTTGCTCATCTCATTCCACCTTATAGCCTGATGCATTGCACCGGCTTCCAAAGTACCCGATAGATACCGTCCTGCAGCCTAGTATACCCAAGGTACCCGATTAGATCAACTCGATGTATCGCAAAGTACTCGATTACATCTTGCAACCCAATGTGTCATATCAGCTTTCCTCACAAATACCCTGATTGTACTGGTCCATAGCCTGATGCCTTACATCAGCTTCATTACTCATCTTACCACATGCTCGGGAAATATTTCTTGAGATGCTGACCATTGACAGCCACCGGAAATTTAACCCCATCCAATTCTTCGAGCATGTATGCATTCCCTGGCAGAGCTTGGTCAACTCTATAAGGCCCGTGCCAATTCGGAGACCATTAACCATATGTCGCATCCTTAGTCCCCAATGGTAACACCGCTTCCCACACTAAATCCCCAACTTGGAATTCCTTCGATTTAACCTTCTTGTTGTACGCGCGGGCTACCTTGGCCTTATTTTCCTTGATCTTTTCCAGGGACCAAAGCCTGAGTTCTGTAATGTCTTCCACATTGTCGCTCATTAGTGCTGCATATTCTTCAGCAGTCAACTCATTCTGAAACTCTATCCATCTTGAACCGGCCGTAATTTCCCATGGCAATACGGCCTCCTGCCCATATACTAAATGATATGGTGAAGTTCTTATTGCCCCATGGCATGAAACACGATAAGCCCATAACGCTTCTGATAATACTTCATGCCAACGCCGTGGGTATTCATCAATCTTCCTTTTGATCAGCTTGATCAAACTCTAATTGGACGCTTCGGCTTGTCCGTTTGCTTGAGCATAGTATGGAGATGACCTGATCAATTTAATCCCCATGTCGGCAGTGAACTTTTTGAATTCATCAGATATAAACACCGACCCTCCATCTATTGTAATGGTCTGAGGAATCCCAAACCTATGAATAACGTGTTCTTTGACAAAATTGATGACGTCCCTCGATGTTACTGACTTCATAGGAACAGCCTCTACCCATTTGGTAAAATAATCTGTGATGGCCAAAATAAACTGATGGCCTTTACTTGATGGAGGATTAATCTTATAGATCATGTCCATGCCCCAGCCCCTGAACGGCCAAGGTTTGATGATAGGGTTCATTGCTGACGCTGGTACTATTTGTATCTTTCCAAACCTCTGGCAGACCTGGCATCCTTTATAATACTTGAAGCAATCTTCTAGCATATCAGGCCAATAATATCCTGAGCGTCTGATCAACCATTTCATCTTGTGAGCTGATTGATGAGTACCACATGTTCCTTCATGGACTTCATGTAAAAGCCGATTGGACTCAATCGGCCCCAAGCACTTAAGTAGTAGCCCTTCCAGAGTCCTGTAGAACAAGTCATCCCCTATCAGGACGTGCTTCATGGCTCTATAACGTATCTTCTTAGGTTCGCCCCGAGACGGATCCTTCATGTAATTGAAGATATCGACTCTCCAATCCCCCTGATCCAGCAGGTTTATTGGAAAATCAGCTCCATCCGCCGTGTCCTTGTAACCTGAAGCCATCTGGGCAAGATCATTGGCCTCAGAATTTTGTACCATTGGTATCCAGTAGAAATTTATATATCTGAATTGGGCCATTAGCTCCTGGCATTGTCTCCACAAGGTAAACAACAACTCGCTCTCACATCAGTATGTCTCTGTGAGCTGAGAGATGACCAGTTTTGAATCCCCAAAAACTTCTACTGCTTCTGCTCCAGCTTCGAGAAGTAACTCCATACCTTTGTGCACCGCTTCATACTCAGCTAGATTATTGGTGCAAGGTGTTGGCAATCTAATTGAAAATGAATATGTTGCCCCCCGAGGCGAGACGAGCAAGATACCTATGCCGGAACCATCTCCACAGACCGACCCATCAAAATACATTGCCCATGCGTGGATGGAAAGTGCTGCTATGTCTGAGCTGGTCCTTTCCGCAACGAGGTCAGCCAGCGCCTGCCCTTTGACTGCTTTCGCAGGCTGGTACCGGATATCAAATTCTGATAGAGCGAATATCCATTTACCGAGTCGGCCTTTCAACACCGGGACTGACAGCATATGCTTGATAACATCTAATTTGCATATGACAATTGTCTCGGCAGAAAGCAGGATGTGGCGGAGCTTCGTACAGGTAAAGAATAGACAAAGGCATAGTTTCTCAATTTCAGGGTACCTTGTCTCTACATCTAGCATCCTCCTGCTGAGATAAAAAACAAATCTCTCCTTGCCATCCTGCACTTGTACGATGACCGAAGCAATGGAAGTGTCACCTACTGACAGATAAACATAGAATGGCTTACCCTGCTGGGGTGGGACTAACACAGGCGATTTGGATAAATATTCTTTGATATCTTCAAATGCCTGTTGCGGCTCTACCCCCCAGCAGAACTCATCATTGGCTTTAATTTTTACCAACTCCATGAATGGCTCAATTCTTCCTGACAGATTGGAAATGAATCTCCTAACAAAATTGATCTTGCCAATGAGTTGTTGGAGTTCCTTCTTTGTAGTAGGTGGCATCATTATTTTTATAGCTTCTTGACTCTTTAGGCCGATCTCAATTCCGCGTTCATGAACCAGAAAACCCAGGAACTGACCGGCTGATACACCAAAGGCACACTTCTTAGGATTCATTCTAAGCCCGAACTTCCTAGTTCGTTCCAAAACTCATTGTAGATCTCTTAAATGTCCCTCAGCCGATACAGATTTCACCACCACGTCATCAATATAGATCTCCACCAGCTTGCCGATCAAATCATGAAACATATAGTTCATGGCCTGTTGATATGTAGCACCAGCATTTTTGAGCCCAAAAGTCATGACCACGTACTCAAATAATCCCACTGCACTTGGTACTCTGAATGCAGTCTTATGAATATCTTCTGGAGCCATAAAAATCTGGTTATAACCAGCGTTGCCATCCATAAAACTCAACATCTTATGACCAGCAGCCGCATTAATCAACGTTTCTGCAACTGGCATCGGATACTCATCTTTTGGTGTAGCTCTTTTAAGATCTCTGAAGTCTACACAGACTCTTCATCGGCCGTCCTTCTTCTGTACAGGTACAATACTGGAAATCCATTCAGCATACCTGCATGGCCTGATGAAGCCTGCTGCTATCATCTTTTCAACTTCTTTCTTGACTTCTTCTAGGACTTCGGCCTTCATTTGCCGCACTCGTTGCTGGAACGGCCGAAATCCTAGCTTAAGAGGGAGTCGATGGTCAACAATACTTCTATCCAACCTGGGCATCTCCGTGTAATCCCAGGCAAAACAGTCTGTATATTCTCTCAGCAGTGTTATCATCGCCTCTCACAACTCTGGATTTAACTTTTTGCTGATAAATGTTGGCCGTGGCTTATCCCCAGGGCCAATATCAACTTCTTCCAGCTCGTCAGCAGATGTAAACCCGTATCCTAGCTTCCCTTCATCCAACAAGTCGATACTGCAAATAAACAATGAATATGAAGCAGAAGGATTTGGCCGATCGCAGGGATCGGCCGACTTGTTCTTTGCATTAATGTGTATTATCTTACAATCACATGGCCGGCTGCTCGAGCGGGCCTCTTTGCGATCATTATAACAATGTAACATGGATGACAAAAACAACTCGATTCTATTTTTTGGGGGCCGATCGCAGGGATCGGCCTTTCCTGTTACTTTCCCATCTACTCCGTAAGGCCAGTGGATAAGACCAGCCTCACCCCATTTTTTGCAGCTTCCATGCGGTCGCAGCCCTCCAAGCTAATCCCTGAGATCGGCTCCGGGTCCTCCGCGTCCCAGACACTCATGGCGGCATGCGAAACTTCAACAGAATCGTCCGCGTGGACCACTTCTACTTCATCTCCGTCCCATTGAATTAGGCACTGGTGCATTGTAGAAGGGATACAGCAATTGGCATGGATCCAATCTCTCCCAAGCAGAATGGTGTATGAGCCCTTGCTGTTGACCACAAAAAACGACGTAGGGATGGTTTTACCTCCTACCGTTAGATCCACGCTAAGGACTCCTTGCACCTCTGAAGTTTGTCCGTTGAAGTCACTTAGCGTGATGTTGGTTTTGATCAAGTCCCCAACAGAATGCCCCAACTTGCGCAGCACTGAATATGGCATTATATTAACCGCTGCTCCTGTATCAACTAGCATCCTGCCGACAGGCTGGCCATTTATGTACCCCTTGAGATATAGAGCCTTCAGGTGCCTGTAATTTTTTTCTCGGGGCTTCTTGAATATGACTGGTCGTGGCCCCAAATCAAGCTGAGCTACTGGAACCTCCTCATGGCCTGGTGCATGAAACTCTGCAAGAAGAACAAATACCATGTTTGCGTCAGCCGATGTCTTCACATCGGCCTTCGACTTCTTGGGTCGCCATACCTTCTTGGAAGAACTGGCCTCTGCTTTTTGGGGGCGGTGAACTTTCTCCACCAAATCCGGCCGCGCCTTCCTTAATGTTTCCAAGTATTGGGCCTCGGCTTCTTCCAGGTTGCGCAGCCGCTGTACCCTCCGCTTCTGGGACCGGTTGAGCCCATCAGGACACCAGCGTGGTCGGTGATACTTGTCCTCCCTCATCTTCTGAATTTCCCGCTGTATGTGTTGACTTGTCTTGTTCATGGCGGGGTTGCCCTGGTCCCAAACGCTAAAAAACCGAGGCGCTTCTTGTATCTTGCTTTTGAGAATTGCATTCTGGGCAATCCTCAAGGGTAGGTAGTCTTTTCATACCAGAGTCCCAGCAGTATTTGAAGAACGGGCAATGCCAATGATCTCGTGTATCCTCTCGCTTCCTGAGGCGTTTCCCAGTGCGTCGACCGTACTCTTCCTCTTCAGTCTCGCATTAGAGATGCTGTTGATATTGATACTGGTATTTTCTCAGAAGATGAGAGGAAACCGGTCATTGATTCTTGACGTGCCTGACCTGTTCCTCGGTGATATAGTCCCTTTCTTCTTTTTGCGGCCAATCATGAGAATCGGCCTCTTGCCTCCTTGTATGCTGATGTGATATATGTCCTGCCATGTTGATACCGAGCGTGAAATCCAGCTGACAACGTGTTGACAGGTTGTACCCTTCTACCATGTTTACATTCGGGAATGGTTGAGTATCGACCTTCATGGCGTACTGCCCCAAGATTAATCGGCCTTGCTCAATAGCCGATTGTATCTATCGCCAGAGTTCCTTGCAGTCATTGGTACCGTGGGTGAAAGAGTTATGCCACTTGTAGTATGACCTCCCCTGGAGCTCCTGGGCTGTTGGGATCTTGAAACCTTCAGGGAATTTCAACTGCTTTTCCTTCAAGAGTAAGTCGAATATCTGTTCGACTTTGCTTACATCAAAATCAAAACCTTTCAGAGGGCCCTGTTGTTTCACCCACTTGCAGGGCACAGGCTTTGCCCCTCGTGCCCACTCCACAACTGTGATCTCTTGGTCATCCTCAGAGTCTTCGGAGTCTTTAGCGTCAACCATTACTACTTGACGCTTAAAATTGTCTTGGTATAATTCTGGGTGACGCTGCTCGTATACCGTCATCTTTTGCACCAGATGTGCCAAAGAGTTGAACTCCAGCTGGAAAACCAAATCTCTGACCGGCTTTACCAATCCCAAAGTCGCCAACTCGACTGCCTCTTTTTCCGAAATTCGAATCAAGTAGCATCGATTCTTGACTTCCCTGAAATGCTGGATGTACTCCACCACTGTTTCTCCCCGTTTCTGGCGGACCTGTGCAAAATCAGCAATCCCAGCTTCTGCAGCTTCTGAATGATATTGTATATGGAACTGTTCCTCTAGCTGCTTCCAGGTGCGGATAGAATCAGGGCCCAATGATGTGTACCATCCAAAAGCGGGCCCTATGAGAGACTGCGAGAAGAACCTTACTCGCAATGGATCTGACACCGAAATCATCCCCAGCTGCGCTAGATATCGGCTCACGTGTTCTATCGAGCTGGATCCTTCTGCTCCGCTAAATTTGGTGAACTCAGGTAGCCGGTACTTGGGCGGCAGAGGAATCAGGTCGTAGTCGCTTGGATACGGCTTGGTGTAGCCGATCGCTCGCCTTCTTGGGAGAATGCCAAATTGATCTCTCAAAATGGCACTAATTTGATACACTGTATGAACTCCTAGGGTCGATTGCGTACCTTCATGACTCGGCCCTCTTGCATAGGTAGCCAGCCATGCTTGTTTATCGGCATCAACTGCAGATGTTCCTCCAGTTTCTCTCTGCGTGGGTTGCGCCGGGTTTCCACCATCTGGTATATACGCGCAAACATATCCATGTGGAACCTTGGGGGGTTCGCTGAAGAACTGGTGATCAGCAGGGTCACCTCCCACCTTGTATACGACATATGCTGGAGAATTATGTTGCTCTGGGGCTGCAAATGCATACAGCACTGGTGGTCTGGATTGAAAGGGCAACTCCCCTTTGTGACTCCCTAAAGCAGGTCCTGTTGGAGAGTACTGGTGTTTCATAATTTCCTGCACCATGCGCACCGCGACGCGCTCGAGGGTGTTCACCAAACTCTTAGAATGCCGATTTAATGAGTGAGCCACCATGTAGTTGACTTCCTGGTGGAGAGCTTGCGTACGTTCTTCCGTAGGGGTAGATAGATCCACTTCGTCGAGTGCCCCTTCAGATGAAAATCCCTTCCATCTGATGCCGTGGTGATGAGTTCTTTCAAACGAGCTGATGAGATTGGCTTCAAAAGCAGCTTTTATTTTATTATACCTCTGCTTGTGCTCATCGGACAACTCCTCAAAAGTAATCGAGTTCTCGTCCGGCATCTTGACAACGGAAGTCGATGAAGCCGAAGAAGATGATGCAGCCGATTGCAGTCGATGTAATCGAAGGAAGTGGTCGATGGTGTCGATGAGGTCAATGAAGTAGTCGATGATGTTGATGTGGTCCCACTGGGTGTGCCAGAATGTGTTGTCGGTCGAAACCCACCGGCGAGCAGCGACAGGCAACACGAGGAGCCGGGAGGCTTCCGGGACTGCTGGTGGGTCCTGGTCCCTCGGTCAACGGCCGAGAAGTCCGGCACACGCCCTGGCTTGGTGAAGTGCTAGGCGTGCCACCTGACCTATACCTGATCAGGAAGGTGTAGAAGTCGTTCGTCAGCTATTTTCTGCATGCACAGCCATACCAAATATTAGTCCAAGCCGTGATCAGCTCTTACAACGACCCCGAGATTAGCTAAAGAAGCCGATGGAGCCACTGTACTAGGTCGGACCTTCGGGTACCTTCCAGAATCCACTACAAGAAGCCGATTGCCACGTTGAACATATCGGATCTATTAACATGTGAACATTTTATATGAATCCGATAGAAAAGATAAAAGCATGCTCTGTAATTGCCAAGCTAATCCAATCTGTGACGGTAAAAGCTTTCACCGTATAACCGGAATATCCTACGCGTGGTTAAGCCTAACGAACATGAAAGGTAACAATACACTAACCCGAAGAGAGGCCTAAAAACCAACTAACAAGTCGATTCCCGGAACAATCCCTCGTCAGGTTACCATAAGGCACCAAACATGCAGCCGGAACATTTAACTCGTTTGAAGGGCCTAATCATACGGATATTAAACTAATTCCTTGTAACACAAAGAACTACCATAACAGATTAGATCTATTAAGCAATAACAAAGCAAGGCGCTGCTCTTGTACCTAAGATTACATACAAGAGCAGCTAAACGATTACAAACAGCAAGCAAGACATAGATTTACTATTCAAAACCAATGCGGCATAAAAATCGTTTAAGATAACTAGTGTTACTCGCCATCAAAAACACTTCAATACGAGAAACACAAGATAAACAGATAAACGCAATGCTGCTCCGACCATGCGGAATATGATCGGAGCAGCATGTCGATTACCTAGAGAATGCCCTTGGAGAAGGGGTGGCATTGCGCCGAGAGTTTGTTGTGAATGATTTATTGATTTATTTATTGAATCTCACGGTACATATTTATATGTGGCAGAACCAACCTGAATTATACCAGCTCAACTACGCGAGTCCACTCCCGAGGGCTCCAACGTGCTTCAAACGGTATAATCCCTTGGCCTATCGAGTAATGTCCCGATAAACCACCGATACACAGGATCAAATAAGGTTACCTCACACGAAGGTGAGTCCAGAGATACAGTTACCATCATATTTTACATCACAGGGAATTACATTACAAAAGTTTCCAAAAGCAGTACGAAGTTTCAAATTTACAGAAAACATTACAAACTGTTAGAGTTATGGTTTTTAGCAACGGAAAACATACGCGATGATTTACAGGACGTCGTCAAGACGGATGTCATGCCAAGCCTAGGCACGACATCACTCGGTATCAATAATGTTGGTCGGGAATGGATCCCATTCCACAGACCAACCTTCTGGAAGAGCATAGGGCCAAGGCAAGGGAAGAGTAGGGTCTTCAAGACATTACCTGCAAAACATATAACTAGCAAGGCTGAGTATACTAATACTCAGCAAGGCTTACCCGGGATTGGGTATACTTTAGCCCGTAACTAGACTCATGAAGGTATTTCAAGGGTTCTGGGTTTATTTTCAGCTGAAAAGCAACTAAGAGTATAACTTACTTTCAAGTTTTAGCTTTCAGATTCTAGCTTGATTAGCCATTCTAGGTAAGCACCTATACTAAGCAAGCAAGATAGATATTCTCATCCATCAAAATTATTCATCATAATTACACTTCTTACTCAATGTGGCAGAAGGAATAAGCAGTCTCAATCCTCGTGAGAGGCGGACGATCCGAATCGAATTTAACCTTGCAAGGTAGACCTAACTCACATGCTTGGAACATCCAACGATAGTTCCGAAGCAACCGTTTGCCTTTCATTCTGGGTCGTGGACAGGGCCACCACAAGCGACTGCAGGACCATACGCACACCCTATGTGTGCAGGACGTATGTCTGTAGCGCGACTACAAAACCCGTACTCCTGGTTGCCCTTGCAACACGTACTCCCACACGTCGAATCAAGTAACCAGAAGAACCAAATACATGTGGTGGTCAGTATGTCCACTTGCCGGGCCGATTGGTTACTAAGCTTACCGCTTACCATATTTCGCGGTATGTGGTTAGTACTTTCAAATGCTTAGCCACCACTACCACATGGTTCGGCCTTAACCACTTTTAACAAAACAGACAGGGTAAACCTTCAGGTCATGATACAACACATGATCGTGTCCATCATCCTTATAGTGGTTGCAGAACTGTAAACAAGCAACTCCTATATCGCGCGAGTGACAGGAAATCACCCGACTTCTACCGGTTCTATTAGCAAAGCATCTATTCGATATGAACTCAGGTGCAATACATAGGTTCCTGGGATTCATGCATCTAGGGTTTCGTCTCAACTCTTAGACTTAATGCAAGGTATAATATAAGTATAAGATTGCATAATGTACTAATTTGAAATACTGGGTTATGCACCGGGGCTTGCCTTTACTGGTGGGGCTGAAGTTAGAAATGTCAATATCTTCCGAACTTTGGTTCGGGGCTTCAGTTGATCTCTTGGTGACGTTCATTTGGTCTTCAGGAACATCCTCCGTAGACTCCGGGGAGATCTCATAGGTACCGTTGCCGAAGTAGTCATATCTACATGTAATGCAACATTACATTCAAGCGTGCACACAAAACTATTTTATTTCACAGCAAAGTTGCAATCCAGCACTCATATAACACACTATTCACATAACAACCAAAAAGATCTGAGCTAAACCTAGACAGAGCTTTAGGGGGACAACTAACTAGAATCGGCTACTCGTTGAAGATTACAACAGAGCTGATTGGAAACAACAGGGGTTTAGCCGATTGGTGAGTGCATCGGGTTCCTAGATGATCGATGAAAGCATCGATTACTTTAGCAGAGGGGTGATTTCTAAAGTAGTTGTGTCTTAACTGAGATGTGCTTAAGTGTTATCCTAGGTAACTAGGTATTACGTCAGCACAACTATTGAGTGACGTACAGCCGATTGGAGTGTGGTTGAGGGTAAGTGACCGATAGATATATAGCCGATCTCTTAGTCGATAAATCGGCTGATAGAAGTGTGTGTGAATAAGGATGGGAAAACTAATGATCGATCGGCCGTGTTTGACCGATATGGAAACGCAACCAAAATCGGTTTGGGTCGGCCGATGGCAAGAACCCTAAGATCGTGTGTGTCTCTCTGATACATCGACTCTGTGCAGTAGCCGATACTAGAAAGGTAACAACCGTATCAGCTAACCAGCCGATGGTAAAAGTATCGACTGACAGCTGTTACACAGAAACATCCTAGACTCAAGGGAAATGGATGCTTAGCGGCTGAACTGATAGCTAACGCTGAAGCATAGCCGCAGAGATGTATAAGCTAAGCAGCAAAAACACATAAACTAACAGGGATCCTTTTACGAAAAGGATCTTAAGGAACCGGCAATCAAGACAAGGTTAAAGTCTTGATGGCAGGGATATGAGCACTAGGGTGATAGGATTAACTAACTGTCACACATCTCTATTTAAAACATACATCCTATGATTACTTTTCAGCTATATCACATGCATACAATATAAGGTACAAATAAAGCATTCATTCCCTAACATTCAACCTACCACAAATCAAAGACTTTCAACTCAAGATCACATCATAAGACTTGTAGAGTTTGACTTAGGGTTTCAAACAAAACTGATTTTACATTTTTATGAACTTCCTACGAAAATCTATGAAATATAGTTCACTGATTTGAAATAAAGAAGGCTTTGGAAATTTTACAAAGGATACTCTAGAACTTTCTAAATTAAAGCAATTAAGTCCCTGGTCCGGGAAAACAGATAACAGGAAGTTAACGACGATATTCCGGCAAAGGAGTCGCCGGCATTAGAAAGATTCAGCAAAACAGGGCAAACCTTGGGGTAGCCTTGGTCGTGGAGAAGACAGGTGAAAAGTGAATTCCCACGATGAACAGAATCGGCGATGAGAAAAGCTCGACGATGATGAGACTCCATGGATGACGAAGGAGTTTGCCGGGAATGGTTGTAGTGGGTGGAAGATAACCGGAGAGGTATTTCTCACGGTAACCTGTGGTGACGGTGGTCGGTTGAGTGATCAGCGAGGGATAGGAACTGCTGGATGTCGTGAACTCATGGGAGAAGACGATGGAGCCGGATTGGTTCGCTATGCCAACGCCTCCGTGAACCTCAGGGTTTTCCTGCTCACAGCTAAGCCTCCACTGCTCACGCGTGTGTGCTGCAGAAACACGGTCGGCACACCCGCGTAGCCTTCGGCAGGACCGTCGCGCTTGGCTGCATCTCCGGTGCGCCGCTTCTGCTCTGCTCCCACACCAACGGCCTCCAATTTGCTCGCGCGTGATCGGTTGCCTTAATGCACACGCCTGTGGAAACGAACCGAGCCGGCCACTGGTAAAACACTTCCGCTCGCACTCGCGAACGCGCCGGTTCAATTTCACTCGGACCTCCAGGTCGTGCAACTTCGCCTTCCTCTCCACCAGTTGTGACGCCATCCGATTTGACCTACCACCGCTGCCAGTCTGACCTTGCCGCTGCTCCTTCCGAGCTCGCCGCGCTATGACCGTCGCCTTCGACTCGCCACCTCTCCTTCTGACTCGCCGCCCCTCGTGCATCCCACGAGCGAGCGAGCTCGCGTCCTCCCTTCCAATTCGTTGGCCTTCGTCGTGCGTGCTCCATTTGTGGTGGTGCCCCTGACTGGCGGCCGTCTCCTTCCCGTGCCCGCTCGGCGGTGAAGATCGGGTTCCCGTCCCCAAATAGCAGCCGCCAGCGCCACTGCGGGCGTCACCTTCCCTTGTTTCACGCGTCACCGCGGGCACCGCCGGTCCTTGCTCCAACACCATCCAAGCCGCAGCCGCCCGCCGCTCAGGCTCACACGCACTTGCGCCTGCCCCGCGCACGCCATCGCCATTTGACCCGTGCTGCTCGCGCCGGCTCGCGCGGAAACCCTGTACTGCCATGTCCTGCGCCGTCCGAATGCCGCAGTCACTATCCCCGCAACCGTTGCCGCAGCTCATCCTGCGTGCATGCGCTTGCGCGCTCCAGCCCCGCACCGCTGCTCCTCTTCCACGCTGCTACCGAACCCGTGGGCCTCGGCCTTGCCGCTCCAGTGCCCGTACACGTGTCGGTCCAGTCATGTCATGATGACTTGCACTTTTTACACTTTAGTCCTGAGTAAATTTTGAGAGTTACTTTGGTAAATCAAATACTTGCATAAAAGGACTTGTACTTTTATAAAATTACATAAACACCCTTATTTTTACCATTTTACCCAAATTTTTATACAATTCAACTCATGCATTTCTAATACAACTTTTTTGGATAAATATAAATTTTTTTACAAGACATAAAGTAAGAAAAACATATTTGCAAAACTACCCTTCACTTATTTTGAAGTTACCCCTTATCCAAATACATTTTGCAAAAACAACCCTAGGTTTTCTGTAATTACAAAAATACCCTTTTTTTACTTGCACTTTAAATTTTTAAAAGTTTCACATAAACACACATGAGCTTTACACTCACAAGCACATCCTTCACACTAACAAAATATATGTCTAGCATTTCAAGTACACGAACTATCACATTATAGTCCGGAGACTTGATCTTTTCTAACTAACCCAAGCTGATTACGATACAATCTCTAACTTACTATGTTTAAACTATCCGTAGATACACGGCCATCCTGGCCCTTGAAACGTTCGCACAGAAGCTGATTTGCAGATTGTTACCATGCTTTCCTTCAGCCCATGATGCTCTCGGCCCATCCTTTGGCCCGGTCAAATTATGGCGATAACAGAATATGCAACTAAGGTTTCAATACAATTCCTAGAAACTTAAATGCACAAATAGATATACATGAATATATAAATTGCAGTGTAGTAAAAATAGTGGTTTATGTCCGAGGCTTGCCTTCTTGGGTGGGGCTGGGTTCAGGGATGTCAATAACTTCCGAACTTTGGTTCGGGGCTTTAGTTAATTCCTCGGCGATGTTTACTTGGTCTTCCGAAATACCCTACTCGGGTTCCGGAATCAACTCGTAGATTCCGTCGGCGAGTGTAGACGAATCTACATGATATGCAGTGATTTGAAGCGATGGTCGTTGATTTAAGAACTTTACTTCATGATAAAGTTGCAATCTAATAAATAAATATTCTATTTAGCAGATATGTCATCTATTCTTATACTGGGCAATCATTTATCGAGTGTAAACATAATTACCTAATTCCATTAAGTGACAAGTTGAGTTACTCTAAGCAAATAAACTAATTACAGTAAGTAGCATTGGAAAAGATCCTAATTTATCTAATCAATTCCCTTAAACATTATTAGTTGGTTTAATTAACTAATTACTCATTCAATAAGAGTTGGGGTTAATATTTTTATCAAACAATATTTGGATCATGAACTATTTTTCTAGTTGTATCTACCGCAAACCTAAGGATAAAAATTTTACCGGGTAAAGATTGATTTGAATCTAAGCTATTGTGATTTTTTTTCAAGATTTTTATCCTTATAGCCATTATGCTATAAAATAAACAAAATCAGTATTGTGATATTAAGATCTATGTATATCAGAAGTTCTACACTAGATTGTGACACCCTAGGTGTTGAATATCACAAGTCAATAGGAAGAATGTTTGGTATGGTTTGAATTGTGTGAAATTTGAGTAAAGTTATGAAAATAAGGGTATTTATGTAATTTTTATAAAAGTACAAGTCCTTTGATGCAAATTATTTGAAGTAAAAAAAGGTAACTTCCAAAGTTACTAAGGGTCAAAATGTAAAATTGCAAGTCATTATGACATGTCATGAATATTTGCAATTAAGTCCAAAACTACATAAAATTTACCTTACTAAGGACAAAACTTTATTAAGTTTGATTTGAGTTCAAAGTTGTAAAATAAAGCTGTGTACTTTAGGTTTTTGAACATGAACTCTAAAGCAAAGTTGTAGGATTTGAAAAACTCTACAACTTCTATTTTGACCATTTCCTCATTAGAGTTCTGGATCAGTGGGAAATTTTACTACATCGAGGAGTCCCTGAGATTTTTGAAAATTCCAACGAGGTCCCTCGGACCCCTCCCCTCTTCTTCTTCCTCTGCCGCACCTCTGCTCCTCTGCTCTGCCGCTCTGCCCTCTGCTCTTCTGCTGCAGCAGCACCGCCCGCCGTTTCCAGCCGACCCTCGCCACCACCTGCTGCCTTCACCTCCACGCGTCGCCCCCAGTCCGAGCGCCGCCCTAGCCTCTCCTCTTCCGGCCTCCCGGCGCTTGCCACGCCCTTCTCCCTTCCTGCCCGAGCTCCTGCCGAACGAAAGCTCACCGACTCCATGGCAAATGCCGGCACCTCCTCCCTTCCCTCGCCCAGTCTTTGTTACCCGTGAGCTTCTTTGGCTCAAGCCCTTCCCATTCCTCTCCTTTTCCTTTGCCACGCGCACCCCAAGCACCGAACGCCACCGCCGCCCCTTCCGCAACTCTGGCAACCTCCTGTTCGCCGTGGGCAGCCCACCCCAGTCCTCCCCACACCACTATAACCCCCTGGGAAGCTTCCCCTCAACTCACTGATGCTCCCAGGCCACTTCTCGTGGCCGGACTTCCACTGGAACCACCTCGCCCGCCGTTACCGCCTCGCCGGTGAGTCCCTGTCCCCGTCGAACCCCTCCCTCCGCCCTTTCTCCATCCAATCCAACCACCCCAATAGCTCCCTCACCTCCTGCTGCAGCTAATAGACCCGGGCTTGGCCACCTTCCTAGCCAGGAAGTCCCTCGCCGACGAGCTCCTCCTCGCCGCCGCCTCGGCCGCCGTGGGAACCCCACCTCCGGCCACCCCCTCTTCCTCCCAAGCCCACCCCTAGACGCGCCTTGAGCTCCTGATGCTAGTGGGCCAGTCCTTCTCCACCCCCCGTTGCTTCCCTCACCGGAATTTGGCCGGCGACGTCCCTGCCCTTCTTCCCCGACGAGCCAAGGGCTTATTTGAAAGGATTTGAAAAGTTCCAACGGCTTTCCTGCAAGATTCCAGAGCCCCCCCCCCCAAATTTAAAAGCTGTGAGCTTCAAAAATATGTAGAAAATTATAAAAAATTCAGAAACATGTCAAATCAGTTGGGTTTGAATCCTTGTGTTAAATACTACAACTTTTGTATTATGATCATGAGATGAATATATATTTTGCGCTGTGATTAAATTAGTAAATAATGGGTACTTTAATTAGATCTTTTGATCCCTAGCAATGCTAAGGCTCAAATTTGAAACATGAGATGTATATGCCATAAGTAGAGTTGTGTAAAATTTGGAAGCTCAGAACAGCCCTCTAGCTAGAATGTTTAAATAACTTTGCTTTATGTTAATAAAAGTTTCATGATTTAATTCCAGGTGCATATCTTCATATTTATAGCTGAAAATTTTACCTTAGCTTTGTTTCGGCATGCATAATCCAATATAAAAGTTTGAGAGTCAGAATCCTAGTGTAACGTCAATAATGAATTTAAGCTTAGATTCAAAGGAAATTCATGAACAATAGCTCTAGTTCATGAAAAATTATGAAATTATTTTGAAGTGTTGCCCTTGAATAGTGTGACATGTCCACAAATTTTCAACCTATGCTCAGGTGTAGAACAACCAGAATAAATAGAACTTGCTATGATAATGTTATATTCTTAACTTAGGGTTCATTTAATTAATCAAAGTAAGTCCATAATTAAATAATAACCTAGGGTTATTAGAGATAATTAGCTAGTCAAATTAATAAAGTTGTTAAATATAATTTGTTTAATTGTTTAAGATAACCAAATATGCTATCTAATGTAGTTAGTTTAAATGTTTAGGGTAAACAACTATGTTACTTAATGTAACTAGGTAATTTAGTTTATACTCAATAAATGACTGCCCAGTAGGAGAGTGAATGATATGTTTGGTGAATGCACTATGTCTTCGTTGGATTGCAACTTTATTGTGAAATAGAATAAAAGTCTATGCATCTTCTAAACTGCATCGTTTACATCACATGTAGACTCGACGCGCCTCTCGACGCTTCTCGCCGACGGAGATTATCAGATTCTCCCGGAACCCGAAGTAGAAGTCTCGGAAGACACCGGGAACGTCGCTGAAGATTTAACTGAAGCTCCGAATCCGAGTTCGGAAGAATTTATTAACGTCCCTGACCCCAGCCTCTTCAGTGAAGGCAAGCCCCAATCATAAACTCACTACATTATAACACTGCAGTTCATATATATATATTTATTTATGTATACTCGTGCAATTAAGTTCTTAGGAGTTGTCTGCAAACCCTAGATGCATATTCCTAGGAACCGTTGTATCGAATATTAGAACCTGAGTCCGACTAGTGCCATGCTAATAGTACCGGCAGAAGTCGAGTGATTTCTTGTCACCCGCGCGATATAGGAATTGGTTGATTACGATCCTGCAATCACTATAAGGATGACGGACGGGGTTATGTGCAGAATCATGGAAAGGAAGGATACCCCGTCGGTGTTGATGAATTTGGTTAAGGTCGCAGTGTGTGGTAGTGGCAGTTAAGCATTTGAAAGTACTAGCCACATACCGTGAAATATTGTAAGCGGTAAGCCTAGTAACCAATCGGCCCGGGAAGTGGACTCATCCCCCACCACTCGACTTTTACTTTATGTTTACACGCACCGACGTGTGGGAGTACATTCTGCAGAGCAGACGGGAATACGATCATAAAGTCGCGCTGTAGACATATGTCCTGCACATTGGATGTGCGTATGGTCCTACAGTCGCTTGTGGTGGCATTGTTCCATGACCCGGAATGAAAGGCAAACGGTTGCTTCGGAACGACCTGTCGATGTTCCAAGCGTGTGAGTTAGGTTTACCTTGCAAGGGTTGAAATTCAATTCAGAATCATCCGTTTCTAACAGAGATTGAGATTGCTTAATACTTCTGCAACATAGAGTAACAAGCGCAATCGTATGATGAGTGATACTGAGGTATGCTTTAAAAAGACTCTACCCTACTTGAGTAGTCATAAGTGCTTACCTAGAATGGTTAAAAGAACTAGAACCTGAAAGCTAAAATATGAAGGACCTACTTTTTGTTGCTTTTCAGCTGAGATAAAACCTAAAACCCCATAAAGCCTTCATGGTCTAGTTATGGGCTAAGTATACCTAATTCCGGGTAAGCCTTGCTGAGTACTAGAGTACTCAGCCTTGCAATATGATTTTATTTTAGGTAATGTCCCTGAAGACCCTACCCTTCCCATGCCTTGGCCCTATGCTCTGCCTGATGGTTGGTCCGTGGAGTGGGACCCGTCCCCGGCCAACACTGATCATACCGAGTGATGTCATGCCAGGGCTTAGCATGATGTCCGTATTGGCGACGTGTATAGTTGTCGTACTTTAAATTCCCCTGCTGTGAACTTGAATCTTTAAACTGGTTTGTAATAATTTCTATAAGTTGGAAACCTATGCTACTTTTGGAAACTCATGTGATATAAATGCTGGTGATGTAAAATATGATGGCGATTGTATCTCTGGACTCGCCTTCGTGCGAGGTACCTTGTTTGATCCTGCATTCGGTGGTTTATCGGGACATTACCCGACAGGCCAAGGAGTTACACTGTTTGAAGTATGATCGGAGCCCTTGAAAGAGGACTGGCGTACTTGAGCCGGTGTAATTCAGGTTGGTTCTGCCACAGCTGGTATCAGAGCTAACAAGTGTACCCCGGAGATATGATTGACCTTCAAAGTGTTTTTAGTATAAAATTAGATCAACAAAGTATTTTACAAAACTACGTTGATGCCGTTAAGGATTGTTCTTAGTATGTAAAGCCCTAGGGTAATGTTTAGTATGGGAATTAGAGGTGGCAATAGTATATGTATATAACTCTAACTTCCAGCACTAGTTTTCTGTTAAACCTTAAATTTATGCACCATCAACCTTACGTTCTGTAACTACGCTTTCGACGATGAGGTAAGAAGGTAAGGATCCTCAGCTAACTGGGGAGTTAGCCTTTCCGTCGGTAATGCGAATCCAACGCTGTTTCTCAAGCAGTGGCCTACTTGAGATGCTGCCAATGTACCAACTTCGGTTGACTATATTGGGAGTATATGGTTAGGTGCAGGGTATGAACAGCAATACCCCCGCATTTTGCGGTACCCCCGTGAATACATTGTTTTGATAACGTATGAGTGCTGGCATGAAAGGTTCATATATATTGTGGTTTTCTGCAGGTACGCTAACCACGGTTAAATAGGCTAAGATGAATAAGAATTTTCGACTAGCTATTATAGGGAGAGACGAACATATTGTGCCACCGTAACTAATCACATAAGTCCAAACATATTTGGCAATTATTTTAAGTTGTGAGGACGCGTAGCATGTGCATGTATATTTCTTGATTTGGTTGAATGAGTGGTATTGTTGTTGTTTTAAGGATGTCTAGAGTGTTATTAGTCACTAGTATAGTCTTGAAATAGTTATACTGACAGCCTTAGGGTTTAATGTTTCGGCCTTTATTGTTTCATCCTCAAGATCTATAACAACTCTCTGAATTTCAGACTTTGCTGTTATCCGAATAGGTTCTCTTGTTTCTTTTGCCTTGTGAGTTTTTAGCCGGATAGCTGCATTCCAGTCATTCCATAAGTCTAACTCACATTTTCTGCAGTCTTCTCAAGGTGTATGGTTGGAAACTTGTAATCTCACCATTTGAATCCTTGTTTTAGATGGCAGAGCTTCCAAGGTTCTTTTGGGACTCCGCAGGACAAGCTCATACCAATGCTTTGCATTGGGAGGGTTTTCCTCGTCTTTTGTGGAAGTCCCTTCAGATGTTTGGCTACACCGAGCCTCCACCTTATGATGGAGTAGAGTATGATGAAGAAGGTGTTCCTAGGTGCTGAGTGAAGATGACTATTCCTCCGCACCCTACTTTATCTCTGTGGCAGCCTATTGAAGTTAATGTGATTGGTCATCGCCTTGCCGATACTTTTGAAGCGGCAGCTATGGAAGCTATCCACATCTTTTGCGATCAACATCCTGAGGAAGTTGTAGGACATCCTATCGGCTTATTTCCTGCAATGGATTCTCGTGACCCAGAATAGACTTTCAGGCTAACATACTATGACCACTTACTGGGAAATCTGGCCGGAGAAACTCTACGCACTACAGTCAGATTTATGAATGCACAGTACCATTACTAGACACTTCAGCAGCACGGTATATATCGACTGACGAGTATAGCCCAAGGGTATCGTACTCAGATTGGCCGGCAGAATACGCAGATTGAGGAACTCCAAGCCATTGTCACTGCCAAGGAAGAGATGATTACACAGCGGGATGAAACCATTCAGCATCAAGAGGATCAGATTGTGGAGAGCGATGCTCTTATTGTTCAGCGCGACACTGTCATTGATTTTCTCCAGGAGCAAGTTCATGAGCTCAATCTTAATCTTGGTCAAGCTATTGACCATATCAACATGCTTCATGAGCAACCAGTGCAGCCTGTTATTGATGAGTTTGAGAGTGAAGAAGAAGAAGAAGAAGAACCTGAAGAAGTTGAAGGAGTCTTCGAGATCGACTCCGAGCATGGAGATCCTGTTCTTAGTCCCCATCATTCCTCTTCCGGTAGTCAGTCATCTGTGGGCAACCTCGATGACCTTTAGTTCGTTTCAGTTGATGACCTCCTAGGTGTATATAATGTCACATAGTGTGACATAGGAGTGAGTAGTTAGATGACCTACGAGCCACTTGTTGTAGTATATGTGGCAAACCTGTGTACGGTTTGGTTTGTAGTAAGAAACAACATGATGTAAGATGGAATAAGTTTCAATTGGTAATGTAAATATGAGTTGCTGTTTGGATGGTTGAGTTAACACTTTGTGAATTGGATTTATTTACCCGGCATTATTTCAGTATATGTTATTATTGGTACCGTATGATTTCTGAAAATGGAAGCAAGTATTGGTAGATGCTAATGGACAACTTCTATATTTCAGATGGTTGGCGCTACGCGCGGAACCCTGGAGGGATTCAGACCAGATCAAGCTAGTGGTTCACAACAACCACCTCCGCCACCACCAAATCTAGTGGAAGTGATGGCCCGTCAGACCGAACTCTTGGACATGCTAGTGCAGGCCCAATAACCTCAGTTCCGTCCTCCTCAACATGGACATGAAGAACATCCATCGGCTGGTTATCAGTATTTCTTCAGTACGCAGCCTCCACTCTTCCATAAGACTGAAGAACCCCTTGATGCAGATGCATGGCTCCATACCATCGAGTCCAAGTTTGCATTACTCTCCTTCCCATGTTCCGAAGCAAACAAAACTCTCTTCGCAGCCCAAAAGCTCTGTGGTAGTGCTCGCATTTGGTGGGACAACTACTATGCCATGCAACCGGATGGACATGTTGTCACCTGGGAAGAATTCAAGGCCGCCTTTAGGGCACACCATATCCTGAAAGGACTTATTGAGCGAAAGCTCAATGAATTTTTGGCACTTACCCAAGGAAACCACACTGTACTCCAATACACACAGGCTTTTAATCACCTGTGCCAGTACGCGGGCTATCATGCTGACACGGATGCCAAGAAAAGAGATCGATTCCATCGCGGACTGAACACCAAGTTAAAGGAACGCTTGAATCTGGTTAGGGCTGACAATTTCAATGAATTGGTCAACATGGCCATTACCCAAGAAGATTGTATTTCAGCCCATCGTGCTGAGAAAAGGCAGAAAGTATCGCCTGGACCCTCGAAATTACAACCTCCGAGGTATCGGGTGATTCAGAACCCAGTTCCCCGAGCTCCGCCCAAAAATGTTCCAACAGGCAGGTGGGTAGCCAGGCCTCCTCAGCAGCCCCGATTCAACAGGCCACCGGTGCCTCAACCTCTGCAGCAACATCGACCATTCGTCCCAAGACCAAATTCCCCGCAGGTTAATCAAGGGAATAACATCAATCGATGTTTCAACTGTGGTAAGCATTTTGTTAAAGACTGCCCACAACCAAGGAAAACATTCCCCGGACAGGCCTCCAACTCCAACTCCAACTCCAACTCCAACTCCAGGAACAAAGGCAAGAGGCAGGTTATGCAAGTCCGTCAAGGAAGAGTGAATTTCACTACTCTATCGGAACTTCCGGAAGGTGCACCAGTGATGACGGGTACATTCACTCTACACAATCACCCTGCTATTATACTTTTTGATTCTGGTGCAACCCATAGTTTTATCAGTACAAGGTTTGGGACCAAAATAGGTTTGGATATTTACCCCACTAATGGAACATATATGATAACAACCCCTGGAGGTAGAATTGCATCAAATCAAATTTGTAGAGGTGTACCAATTCAGTTGGGTAGCACTCTGATAAGAACAACCTTAATTTTATTAAACCTAGAAGGAATGGATATTCTTCTAGGTATGGATTGGATGACCAGACATTGGGTATCTCTAGATATCTTTTCTCGAATAGTCGAGATAAATTCCCTGGAATATGGACATACCATTCTTCATCTTCCACAACAGGAGTATATCAGCTCTTGTGTGTATGCTATGGAAGGGATCAAGTTAGAGGACATTCCTGTTGTGTGTGAGTACCCAGATGTTTTTCCGGATGATTTGCCCGAAATGCCCCCAGATAAAGATGTTGATATCCTGTTCCCCTCAATGCGGTTACTATTAAGAATAAGTACCCTCTTCCCCGCATTGATATCCTGTTTGATCAGTTAGCCGGAGCCAAGATATTCTCAAAAATTGACCTTCGCTCTGGGTATCATCATATAAAGATTAGACCAAGTAATATTTCAAAAATAGCTTTCTCCACCAGATATGGACTCTATAAATATCTGGTTTTGTCCTTTGGTCTTACCAATGCACCGGCATATTTCATGTATCTCATGAACTCTGTCTTCGTGCCAAAACTTGATAAATTTGTCGTGGTTTTTATTGACGATATTCTGATCTATTCTAAAAATCTTGAAGATCATGCTCGACATCTTCATGTTATTCTTCAGCATTTATGAGATCACCATCTGTATGCCAAATTCTCTAAATGTGAATTCTAGCTTGATACCGTTCAATTTTTGGGTCATACCATCTCTAAGGATGGTATATCTGTTGATCTGAGTAAAGTCCAGGAAGTGATGGATTGGAAACCCCCTACTTCGGTACTCAGTTTTCTTGGTCTTGCTGGCTACTACCGTCGTTTCATTCCAGATTTCTCCCGAATAGCTAAACCCATGACAAAACTATTAAATAAAGGAGTTAAATTCTCCTGGAATGAGAAGTGTGAAGAAGCTTTCCACACTTTAAGAGCACATCTTACTACTTCTCCAGTTTTGGCTCAGCCAGACCCATCCAGACCTTTTGATGTCTATTGTGATGCATCAGGCATCGGACTTGGGTGTGTGAGTATGCAGGATAACCGAGTGATTGCATATGCCTCTAGAGCACTTCGGACACATGAGCAGAACTATCCTACTCATGATCTTGAGCTTGCAGCCGTTATACATGCACTTAAACTTTGGAGACACCATCTTATGGGTACCAAGTGCAATATTTATACGAATCATAAGAGTTTAAAGTACATCTTTACACAAGCGGACTTGAATATGAGGCAAAGACGTTGGCTAGAGCTTATAAAGGATTATGATCTTAAAGTACACTACCATCCAGGCAAAGCCAATGTGGTTGCGGATGCACTTGGCCGCAAGTCACATTGTCATTGCTTATCAGTAGAGGTTTTCAACAACACTCTCTGCTGGGAAATGAGAAAGCTTAATCTGGAGATCGTTCCTCAAGGCAGTCTGAATCATATAATAGTTGAGCCTATACTCCAAGATAGTATCATTATGGCACAACTACATGATAAGGGAGTCAAAATTATCAAGCAACAATTAGCCCAAGGAGAAGAAAAGTATAAATGTTTCCAAAAAGATCCTAAAGGAATTCTACGGTTTAATGGACGTATGGTTGTACCCAAAAACCATCAACTTCGCAAACAGATAATGGATGAAGCACATTTGTCTAAGTTTGCTATGCACCCTGGCAGCATGAAGATTTACCAGGATTTGAAACAGAATTTCTGGTGGACTCGTATGAAAAGAGAAATAGCAAAGTACGTCTCTGAATGTGATATTTGCCAGAGAGTTAAGGCAGTCACTTAAGAATTTCTAGTACACTGCAGCCTCTACCTATTCCTTCTTGGAAATGGGAAGATATTAATATGGATTTTATCGTAGGTTTACCCAACACTTTCCAGAGACATGATTCCATTTGGGTGATTGTGGATAGATTAACCAAAACCGCTCATTTTCTTCCGGTGCATACCACTTACAATGCTAAGAAATATGCTGAAATCTATCTAGATCAGATTATTCATTTTCATAGGATACCTAAAATGATCATCTCTGATCGTGGAGCACAGTTTATTGCTCGATTCTGGGAGCAATTTCAACAAGCTCTTGGAACCAAGTTAATCCGAAGTTCCGCATATCATCCGCAGACAGATGGGCAAACAGAGAGGATAAACCAAATCCTAG
Organism: Panicum hallii; assembly: GCF_002211085.1. Lineage (NCBI taxonomy): Eukaryota > Viridiplantae > Streptophyta > Magnoliopsida > Poales > Poaceae > Panicum > Panicum hallii. The sequence continues at coordinate 27,154,911 of NC_038050.1, forward strand.
AAGATATGCTTCGAGCCTGTGTGATCCAGTACGATAAGCATTGGGACAAATGCTTAGCTCTGGCGGAATTCTCCTACAATAACAGTTATCAGTTGAGTCTCAAAATGGCTCCTTTTGAAGCATTATATGGTCGCCAATGCAGAACTCCTTTAAATTGGTCTCAGACTGGTGAACGCGAAATCTTTGGGCCTGATCTTGTCACCGAGGCAGAAGAAAAGGTAAAGATCATTCGGAATAATCTAAAAGCAGCTCAGTCAACACAAAAGAGCTACGCAGACAAAAGGAGGAAATCAAAACAGTTTGAAGTAGGTGATTTTGCATACCTACGAGTATCTCCTACTCGAGGTGTTCAACGATTTGGTATCAAAGGCAAACTCGCTCCTCACTATGTTGGTCCTTTTGAAATCCTTGAAATTTGTGGACCCGTAGCCTATCAACTTCAACTTCCTCCTCAGCTAGCAGCCATTCATAATGTATTCCATGTATCTCAACTGAAAAAGTGTATTAGTGTTCCTACTAAAATCATTGATACACAAATCATCGACATCGAACCTGATCTTTCCTATAAGGAGCATCCAATCAGAATTTTATACACTAAGGAAAGAAATACCAGAAGAGCAACAATCAAGATGTTTAAGATCCAGTGGAATCATCACACTGAAGAAGAAACTACTTGGGAAACTGTTATCGCCATAATCTTACCGGGCCAGAAGTGGGCCATGGAGCAAGATGGGCTTGGAAGGCAGTTGCGGTAAACTTGCGAATCGGACCCTGTGCAGGAGAATGGGGCTAGAAAGGCCGCGTGATGTGGATATAGGCAGTTAAGATTCATGTCGTGTTTAGTTAGGGTTAGTTAAAGAGGACAAGTCTATGGACTATAAATATGTACCATGAATAAAAAAGAAAGACAGAATCATTCATTAGTAACTCTCGGCGCATCGCCTCCCCTATTTTAGGGTTTTTCACCGGGTAAGTGCCATGCGGCCCCGATCGCGTTTTGCGTGATCGGGGTAGCGTTACCCTTGCTCGTTTGTTCATGTGTTGCTCGTTCTGAAGCCTTGTAGATGGCGAGTAGCATTAGTTATCTTAGCACGCATAGAGTATTTTTTATCCCTTTTGCATCTTGATCATGCTTTGCTCATTGCTCTCTTGTGCTTAATCATCATGTTCGATCATGAATGGCGATGGTTGTGTCCTGTTTTGTCTTTATCAGTAGATCCGATCTGTTAAGGCTAGTTTCTGTTTATTTAGAGGCTTGGTTCGATATGTGCATGATTAGGCCTTGCAATCGAGTTGAACGTTCCGACTGTATACTTTTGTATCGGTTTGTAGCTTGAGAGGGGTTTGCTATAGGAATCGGCTTTTCCGGTTATTTATATGATCTCTGTGTAAGTCGTATGATCCGATGCTTTTGTATGATTGTTAGGCTCAATCACGTGTAAGATGTTCCGATCATGCACTGAGGGCTTAGTCGTCGTAGGTTGGATTAGATTGATATTTATGAAGCAAGGTTATTCCATTACCATATATATGTGTATAATGCCTGTCCTAAAGATCCGATCCGGTATTGATGCAATCGGCTCTTCATAGCCGATATCGGGGAGGAGTGATGAGCCGATCACAGCTCGGACTAACCTTTACGAATGTCTGTGCTTGCAGGAGTTTAGTAGATCACACCTTCCTGATCAGGTGCAGGATCAGGTGGCACGCCTAGCAATTCTAAGCCAGGGTGTGCGCCAGATCGCTGGGCCGTTGACCGAGGGACCGGGGCCCAACAGCCGTCCTGAAAGCCTCCCGGCTCCTCGTGTTGCCTGTCGTTGCTCACCGGCGGGTTTTGACTGACAACACATTCTGGCACGCCCGGTGGGACCATCTTCATCGACTTCGTCATCACCATTGAGTTCGTCAATCACCGACGGCAGAATGGCAAGAGATGACCCAATCACTTATGAGGAGCTCTCTGCTGAGCACAAACAAAGATATGACGAGATCAAAGCTCAATTTGAAGCCGACCTCATCGGCTCTTTTGAAAGGACTCGTAACCATGGTGTCAGGTGGAGAGGGTTTTCACCTGAAGGTGCTCTTGATGGAGTAGATCTGTCTACCACTTCTGAAGATCGTACCAGAGCTTTGCGGCAGGAGGTAAATTATGCGGTGGCTCATTCATTGCACCGGCATTCTGAAAGTTTGGTCAACGCTTTTGAGCGTGTAGCTTTGCGAGTGGTCCAAGAAATTATGAAGCATCAGCATTCTCCAACTGGGCCTACTCTGGGAAGTCATAAAGGAGAATTGCCATTCCAGACTAGACCTCCATTGCCTTATGCACTTGCAGCTGCGAAATCACATGGCGCTCCAGCTTATGTGGTTTATAAAGTAGGAGGTGATCCCATGGATCACTAGTTCTTCAGCGAGCCACCCAAGGAAATCCCACATGGCTACATGTGTGCATACATACCAGACAGCAATAACTCAGTACATTCCGCACAAAAAGTAGTTGGAGGGGTTTCTGGAGCCGACGCAGATAAGCAAGCATGGCTAGCAACTTATGCTACTGGGCCGAGTCACGACAGTATGCACTCGGCCCCTGGATTACAAACAGCGGAGCAAATCAGCGCCATCCTGAGGGATCAGTTTGGCATATTACCAAAGAGGAGAGTGATCGGCTATACTAAGCCGTATCCAAGTGACTACGATCTAATCCCGTTGCCACCCAAGTATCGGCTCCCTGAGTTTACCAAGTTCAGTGGAGCAGAAGGTTCTAGTTCTATCGAACATGTGAGTCGATATTTGGCACAGTTGGGTATGATCTCTGTATCAGATCTGTTGCGAGTAAGGTTCTTCTCGCAATCGCTCACAGGACCGGCCTTTGGATGGTATACGTCATTAGGTCCTGACTCCATCCGAACTTGGAAACAGCTAGAGGAACAATTCCATATTCAATACCATTCAGAAGCTGCAGAGGCGGGAATTGCTAATCTGGCGCAGCTCCGACAGAAGCGTGGAGAAACCGTGGCAGAGTTTGTTCGATGCTTCAGGGAGATGAAGAACAGGTGTTATTCAACACGGATCTCAGAAAAGGAAGCTGTCGAGTTGGCGTCATTGGGGTTACTAAAGCCGATCAGAGATCTGGCTTTTCAATTGGAGTTCACTTCCTTGGCACATCTAGTCCAAAAGATGACGACGCATGAGCAGCGTCACCCTGAGTTGTACCAAGAAAAATTTAAGCGCCAAGTAGCGCTAGCTGATACAGAAGAAGCCGATGTCTCCGGGGAAGAAATGGAAGTATCGGTTGCAGAATGGGCTCGTGGTGCAAATCTCGTGCCGTGCAAGTGGGTAAAGCAAACTGGACCCGCAAAGGGGTTTGATTTTGATGTGAGTAAGGTCGAACAGATTTTCGACTTATTATTGAAAGAAAAGCAGTTAAAGTTTCCAGAAGGATACAAACCTCCTACGACGCAGGAGTTAAAAGGAAGATCATATTGTAAATGGCATGATTCTTTTACCCACAGCACCAGTGATTGCAAGGAGCTCCGTCAGCAAATCCAATCAGCTATTGAGCAGGGCCGATTGATCCTAGGCCAGACCGCCATGAAAGTCGACACTCAGCCGTTCCCTGGTGTCAACATGGTGGAAAATTACGACCGGTCTGCAAGGCAACGTTACGCCACCAAGGCAAGAACAGAGAGGCTGATCCCAGTGATCGGCCCCAAAAGGAGAAAGAGTACGTCACAGAGAGACAAGTAAGGTATGTAAGGAATCAACGGCCAACTTCCTCTGATCTTCTCAAGAAATATGAATACCAGTACCAGTAGCGCCTCCAGCGGGAATCTAAAGAAGAAGAATATGAGCGCCGCACCGGGAAGCGCCTGAGGAAGCACGAAGATGCCCGTGATCACTGGTACTGCCCGTTCTTCAGGTACTGTTGGGATTCAGGTATGAGCCGGCTGCCTACTGTCAGGGATTGCCCAGAATGTGGACCAATGAAGTTAAAAGCAAGGAATTTAGTTTTCTGGCGGTTAGGACCTGCTACAACCCGGCAAGAGCAGGTTCGGTCACCACGGAAGGAAGATGAAGAAGAAGACAGGTATCATCGTCCACGTTGGTGCCCCGATGGACTTAATCGTTCCCAGAAGCGCAGGGTTCAGCGGCTACGTAGCTTGGAGGAGGCCGAGGCCAAGTACGTCGAGACTTTAAGGAAAGCGCGACCAGATCTGGCAGAACAAATCCATTATGTGCAGGAGAAAGAGTCGTGTCCATCTAGGAAAGAATGGTGGCCCAAGTCAACAAAAGCCGATAAGAAGGTATCGGCTGATGCGCACATGGTTTTTGTATTTCCTGCAGAGTTTCATGCTCGGACCCAGGAGGAGCCATCAGTAGCCCAGCTTGATTTGGGACCACGGCCGGTGATATTCGAAAAGCCACGAGCCAAGAACTACAAGCACTATCAGGGATAGATCCCCTGGGTACCACAAGAAAGCTACCCGAGAGCTAAAAGAAGTCTGATTCCTACTAGGATTCCACTGTAATCCTATTAGGACTCATATGCTGTAATCCAATTGGGACTCCTACTTGTAATCCTACTAGGAATCCCACCCCCTGGGATATATAAAGGAGGGCAGGGGTACCTAGATAGGCAGAGCAACTAGAAGAGCAATTAGAGCCACCAAGAGGGAGAGATCCAATAGAGAGCCACCTTTAGGTAGCTCAACATCCAAGCGCAGGGCGCAATATTCAACACCCCCAAACAGGACGTAGTGTATTACGCTACTCTAGCAGCCCGAACCTGTCTAAATCTGTGTCTTGTGTCCTTGCGTTCATCTTCAAGTTCCAGATCCGGCGATCCCTCACCAAATAAACACCTACCTTAGGATATCCCTAGGTAGGCCGACGGTAAAAACACCGACAGCTGGCGCCCACCGTGGGGCCGATCGTCGCGATCATTGGGCGAATTTGAAAGACCTCTTCATCAACATTAATCCACTCAAGGCGGCGGATTGCTACTTCATGCATATGCATCGGCGGATCGATTCATCGAGTTCGAGTTCGGATCCTTCAGCAAACGGCTACATCGACTTCGACTACTCGGCTCGACTTCACCTCGCGCTGTAGCGTTGATGCACCACGGCCGCTGACCTCGATGACCCGGTTCAACTTCGGCTTGTGCCACAATGTCCGTGTGCAGCAGCGACGAGTTCGACTACTTCGACCTCGTGAGAAGGCTCGGCAGCCCGCCGACGACTACTTCGACTACTCGTCTCGACTAGAAACTAGTCGAGGGCGAGCCTCGCAGCAACGACTACATCAACTACTCGTTTCGACTTGAAAACTAGTCAGAATTGACTCTGACTAGTCGATCTTCATCAACAAACCGTCGCAGCTCCATCCATGAGCTCCACGGCTTCGTCGACATTCGTCCACGAATCAAGCTAAGTAACTTATACCTTTTCCGACTTGTTCTTCACAAGATCGGCTACCTTTTGGGGTATGCCTCTCATGGGTATGAAACCCTCGGGGGCTACACCATGATCGGCTACCTATCTGTGTACGTCTCTCGATGGGCATTGAAACCCTCCAGAGCTACACTTCGTCGACTGCTTATCCGTGTACTACTCTCGATGGGTAATGAAACCCTCCAGAGCTACACTTTGTCGATTGCTTTTGCGCGCAGCGCATCCTATTTGTCGCATGGCGACTACTTTCCGCTCGTTGTCTCCTCTTAACGGTCGCTAATCTACTCGAGTAGCAAATGCCTTAATCCGTGAAACCTCGAGTCCCTAGTCATGACCTAAGTGACCCGTCCTGTATGAGCGAAGGCAGGAGACCTAAGCGACTCGTACATGCTATGGGCGAAGTCTAAACTAGGACCGAGTGAACGTAAAGGGTGGACTACTCAGGAGATTTAAATGGCCTAAGAAAAAAAGAGCTCGACACAGCAAATTTCACACCGAATAAATTTTGGTGTCTTTTTCACATTATTACTGAGTACTACTCGGTATCTTTGCATTATGCTACATAATGTATGCATTGTCTTTTTTCAGATCGAGCTTCGGCAACAACCCTTCAGGCAGCAAGGCGTGCCATCACAGTTCCGCCAGTTCCCAGGCTCGGGGGCTGGACGATGCACACTACTCGACATGGCTCCTTTGGCTCTCCTGGCTCGTAAGCTCGGGGGCTGGACGCCGCAAAACTACTCGAAGACGATTCATATGAAGACTGAGAGTGCAGAAGAAACCTTAAGTCACCACGCAGTTAAATAAACCAGCGGGAGGCAAAGAGTTTCACTGTGCAGAAGGCGAAGAGTAACACCAAAGCCACGATTCTTGGATCCTTTTTCCAAAGTTTAGATTTGGATTCAAGGCTCGGGGGCTGTGGGATACGTGGCATCGACTACTTATTTTTTCGAAAGTACACGAAGAGTAAGCAAAGAAGACTCAAGACTAATTTGACCCTCAGCCTGATTCTTCGATTCAACCTAAGGCTCGGGGGCTACTCCATATGGAGTGCGATTATTCATCGCACCCCGTACAAAAGAAAGAATTCGAGGCATGAGCACCTTATAGCTTCGATGCAGCTAAAATAGTACTCGAAGAGGAATTTCAAGACGGAGCTTCGAAAGAAGTCCAAGACTGCTTCAGAAGTACTCGAAGAGCCTGCAGGACTCAGCTACGAAGAGCTCAGGGGCTTGTCAGGGATAGATCCCCTGGGTACCGCAAGAAAGCTACCCGAGAGCTAAAAGAAGTCTGATTCCTACTAGGATTCCGCTGTAATCCTATTAGGACTCATATGCTGTAATCCAATTGGGACTCCTACCTTGTAATCCTACTAGGAATCCCGCCCCCTGGGATATATAAAGGAGGGCAGGGGTACCTAGATAGGCAGAGCAACTAGAAGAGCAATTAGAGCCAGCAAGAGGGAGAGATCCAATAGAGAGCCGCCTTCAGGCAGCTCAACATCCAAGCACAGGGCGCAATATTCAACACCCCCAAACAGGACGTAGGGTATTACGCTACTCTAGCGGCCCGAACCTATCTAAATCTGTGTCTTGTGTCCTTGCGTTCACCTTCAAGTTCCAGATCCGGCGATCCCTCACCAAATAAACACCTACCTTAGGATATCCCTAGGTAGGCCGACGGTAAAAACACCGACAAGCACCTGAAGGCCTTGTATCTTAAAGGGTATATTAATGGTCAGCCCGTTAATAAAATGCTGGTGGATACGGGGGCAGCAGTTAACATCATGCCATACTCAGTTCTGCGCCGTTTAGGGTGGTCCACCGGAGATCTAATCAAGACCAACGTCACGCTAAGTGACTTTAATGGGCAGACTTCAGAAGCTCAGGGTGTCCTAAGTGTGGATCTCACCATTGGAAACAAGACCGTCCCAACTTCGTTCTTCGTCGTCAACAGCAAAAGTACCTACAATGTTTTACTTGGCAGGGACTGGATCCACACCAACTGTTGCATCCCCTCCACAATGCATCAATGTTTGATCCAGTGGGATGGAGACGAGGTGGAAGTGGTCCAGGCAGATGACTTGATCGAAATTTCGCGTGCTGCCATAAGCATCTGGGATGCAGAAGATCAAGAGCCGATTTCAGGGATGAGCCTAGAAGGGTGTGACCGCATCGAGGCTACAAAAAACAGAGTAAGGCTGGTCTTATCCACCGGCCTTACAGAATAAAGGAACCGCAAGGAGCGAGACGTTACAGCAAAGCCATAGAGGCCGATTGCCAAAAAATTGAATTTGTGAGGCCAGGTGTTTTACATAGTTGTTATGGGACGGCTAGCGCTGGCAGCTGGCCTTATTCTTTTTGTAAAAACTTGGGAAATAATGGGATGCGTGGAACGGCTGATCTTAACGATTGGCCGGAATTCTTTTTACTGTCTTCCTTTTCCATCTGCAGCATTGATCTAACAGAGGAGGGGAAGCTAGGATATGGTTTCACGTCGGCTGACGAACTTGAGGAGATAGACATTGGTCCTGGGGATAAGCCACGACCAACATTTATAAGTAGGAAGTTGCACCCATCTCTACGAGAGCCGATGATAACTTTGCTGAAGGGTTATGCCGATTGCTTCGCCTGGGACTACACAGAGATGCCTGGGTTGGATAGGAGTATAGTTGAGCATCGGCTCCCTCTTAAGAGCGGATTTCGACCATTCCAACAGCGGGCACGGCAGATGAAAGCCGAAGTCCTGGTTGAAGTGAAGAAAGAAGTAGATAAAATGTTAGAAGCTGGATTTATCAGGACTTGCAGATACGCTGAATGGATCTCCAGCGTTGTGCCCGTACAGAAGAAGGATGGCTGATGGCGGGTGTGCGTGGATTTCAGGGATCTCAATAGAGCCACTCCGAAGGATGAATACCCAATGCCTATTGCAGAGACATTGATCAATGCTGCTGCCGGCCACAAGATCTTAAGTTTCATGGATGGTAATGCAGGTTATAACCAAATTTTTATGGCCCCTGAAGATATACACAAAACTGCGTTCAGAGTACCCGGAGCGGTGGGCCTGTTCGAGTATGTGGTTATGACCTTCGGCTTGAAAAATGCTGGTGCTACATATCAGCGTGCCATGAACCACATTTTCCATGATTTGATCGGCAATCTGGTGGAGATTTATATCGACGACGTTGTGGTGCTACATATCAGCATCGGTTGAGAGACATCTAGATGATTTACGGCATGTTCTGGAATGAACTAGAAAGTTCGGGCTCAGGATGAATCCAAAGAAGTGCGCTTTTGGTGTGTCAGCCGGGCAGTTCTTGGGCTCTCTGGTTCATGAAAGAGGAATAGAGATTGGCCTAAAAAGTCAGGAAGCCATACGCACTATGGTGCCACCCACCACCAAGAAGGAGCTCCAGCAACTTATTGGCAAGATCAACTTCGTCAGAAGGTTTATTTCTGATCTATCTGGGCGAATGGAACCCTTTATGGAGTTAGTGAAAATCAAAACCAACGACGAGTTCCGCTGGGGGTAGAACAGCAGCGGGCATTTGAAGAAATTAAAGAATATTTGTCGAGACCGCCTGTGTTGGTGCCACCACAACAGGATAGGCCATTTTACATATATTTGTCAGTTGGCGATACCTCTATTGCTTCAGTGGTAGTACAATTACATGATAGCAAGGAGAGGGTGGTATTCTATCTCGGCAGGAGAATGCTGGATGTAGAAACCAGGTACCCCGACATGGAGAAACTTTGTCTTTGTTTATTTTTTACGTGTACCAAGCTCCGCCATATCCTGCTATCGGCTGAGGTAATCATCATTTGCAAGTCGGATGTCATAAAACACATGCTATCGGCTCCTGTATTGAAAAGCCGATTGGGAAAATGGATGTTTGCATTATCAGAGTTCGATATCCCATATCAACCCGCAAAAGCAGTTAAAGGGCAGGCGTTAGCGGATCCCATTGCTGAGAGGGTTAATACCAATATAGCAACACTTTCTGTACGAGCCTGGGCCATGTACATTGACGGATTAGTTTGTGGAGACGGATGTGGCATCGGCATCTTACTGGTATCGCCTCGGGGGGCAACATATTCTTTCTCGATCAGATTACCTGCTACCTGCACCAACAACCTTGCCGAATATGAGGCAGTGCATAAAGGCATGGAATTGCTTCTGGAGGCCGGAGCTGAAGCAGTGGAAGTCTTCGGGGATACAAAATTGGTGATCTCCCAACTTACGGAAGAATACAGATGCGAAAGTGAGCTGTTGTTCCCGTTATGGGTTCAATGCCAGGAGCTAACGGCCCAGTTCAGGTACGTAAACTTTTATTGGATACCTAGGGCTCGGAATGCAGAGGCCAATGATCTAGCGCAACTAGCTTCTGTGGCAGAACCAACCTGAATTATACCGGCTCAAGTACGCGAGTCCACTCCCGAGGGCTCCAACGTGCTTCAAACGGTATAATCCCTTGGCCTGTCGGGTAAAGTCCCGATAAACCACCGATACACAGGATCAAATAAGGTTACCTCACACGAAGGTGAGTCCAGAAATACAGTTACCATCATATTTTACATCACAGGGAATTACATTACAAAAGTTTTCAAAAGCAGTACGAAGTTTCAAATTTAGAGAAAACATTACAAACTGTTAGAGTTATGGTTTTTAGCAGCGGAAAAACATACGCGATGATTACAGCACGTCGTCAAGACAGATGTCATGCTAAGCCTGGGCATGACATCACTCGGTATCACCAATGTTGGTCGGGAACGGATCCCATTCCACAGACCAATCTTCTGGAAGAGCACAGGGCCAAGGCAAGGGAAGAGTAGGGTCTTCAAGACATTACCTGCAAAACATATAACTAGCAAGGCTGAGTATACTAATACTCAGCAAGGCTTACCCGGAATTGGGTATACTTTAGCCCGTAACTAGACTCATGAAGGTATTTCAAGGGTTCTGGGTTTATTTTCAGCTGAAAAGCAACAAAGAGTAGATCCTTAATTTCAACTTTTAGCTATCAGGTTCTAGTTGATTATCCATTCTAGATAAGCACCTATATCTACTCAAGCAAGGTAGAGCTCTTTATATCAACCATCAGCATTACTCATCATATAGTTGCTCTTGTTACTCTGTGTGATAAAGGGATCAAGCAGTCTCAATCTTCGTGAGAAGCGGACAATTCTAAATCGAATTTAACCTTGCAAGGTAAACCTAACTCACACGCTTGGAACACCAAAGGGTCGTTCCGATGTAACCGTTTGCCTTTCATTCCGACTCGTGGATCAGATCCACCACAAGCGACTGCAGGACCATACGCACTTCCAAAGTGCAGGACATACATCCGTAGCGCGACTACAAAACCCGTATTCCTGGTTGCCCTTGCAACACGTATTCCCCAGTCGAATCAAGTAACCAGAAGAACCAAATACATGTGGTGGGAGGTATGTCTACTCTTCGGGCCGATTGGTTACTAGGCTTACCGCTTACCATATTTCGCGGCATGTGGCTAGTACTTTCAAATGCTTAACCCCGACGGCACACACCGCGACCTTATCAATTTCAACAACACAGACGGGGTATCACCTCAACCATGATACCTCACAAAACTCCCATCCGTCATCCTTATAGTGATAACAGGAATGTAAACATTACAACTCCTATATCGCGCGAGTGACAGGAAATCACCCGACTTCTACCGGTTCTATTAGCAAAGCATCTATTCGACATGACCTTAGGTGCAATACATTGGTTCCTAGGATTCATGCATCTAGGGTTTCAAGCAATTCCTAAGAACTTAATGCATAGAATTACATAAATAGATATAGATTGCAGTGTAATTAAAATAGTGGGTTATGTCCGGGGCTTGCCTTTATTTGTGGGGCTGAAGTCAGAAATGTCAATATCTTCCGAACTTTGGTTCGGGGCTTCTGATAATCCCTTGGTGACGTTCATTTGGTCTTCAGGAACATCCTCCGCAGACTTCTAGGAGATCTTGTAGGCACCATTTGCGGAAGTAGTCGTATCTACATGCAATGCAACATTTCATTCAAAGTGTGCACATAAAACTACCTTACTTCACAATACAGTTGCAATCCAGCACTCATGTAACACACTATTCACATCACAACCAAAAAGATCTGAAACTAAACTTAGATAAAGCTTTAGAGGGATAACTAGTTAGAATCGGCTATTTGTTGAAGATTACAACAGAGCTGATTGGAGCAACAGGGGTTTAGCCGATTGAAAGGTGCATCGGTTTCCTAATTGATCGATGAAAACATCGATCATTTTAGCAGAGGGATGATTCCTAAAACAGTTGTGTCTTGACTGAGATGTGCTTAAGTGTTATCCTAGGTAACTAGGTGTGGTTGCATCGGCTCGATTACGTCAGTGAAATAGTTGAGTGACGTACAGCCGATTGGAGTGTGGTTGAGGATACATGACCGATAGATATAAATAGCCGATCTTTCAGTCGATAAATCGGCTGATAGAGGTGTGTGGAATAGAGATGGGAAAACTAAAGATTGATCGACTCTATTTGACCGATTGGAGAGCAACTAAAATTGGCTTAGATCGGCCGATAGCAAGAACCCTAAGATTGTGTGTACACCATTGATACATCGACTATGTGCAGCAGATGTAGGACAGAACGAAGGAATTGTATCGGCAGCAGCCGATACTAGAAAGATATCAATCGTATCAGCTAACCAGCCGATGGTAGAAGCAGATCAAAAGAAATGCATCGGTTGACAGTTGTTACACAGAAACATCATAGACTCAAAGGAAACGGATGCTTAGCGGCTAAGCTGATAGCCGACGCTGAAGCATAGATGCAGAGATGTATTAGCTAAGTAGCAAATACACCTGAATTAACAAGGATCTTTATACGGAAAGGACATTAAGAAGACCGCAATCAAGACCAGAATAACGTCTTGATGGCAGGGATATGAGTACTCGTGTGATAGGCTTAACTAAATATCACACATTCCTACTGGAGACATATATCCTATGATTAACCCCTTTAGCTACAACAAATGCATACAATATAAGGTACAATAAAGCACTCATTCTCTAATATTTAACCTAGATCACAAATCAAAGACTTTCAATTCAAGATCACAACATAAACTTGTAGATTTTGACCTAAAGGTTCAAACAAAACTGATTTTGTATTTTTATGAACTTCTTACGAAAAGCTATGAAATGTAGAAGTTCACAGATTTGAAATAAAGAAAGTTCTGGAAATCTTACAGAAAACACCCTAGAACTTTTTAAATTAAAGCAATTAAGTCCCTGGTCGGGGAAAAACAAAGAATAGGAAGATAACAACGATATTCCGGCAAAAGGATCGCCGGTAAAAGGAAGATTCAATGAGTCAGGGAAAACCTTGGGGTAGCTTTAGTTGTGGAGAAGAATGGGCGGAAAGTGAATTTTCGCAATGAACAGAATCGGTAATAAGATGAGCTCGACGATGACGAGATTCCATGGGTGATGAAGAAGCTCGCCGGGGATTGTAGTGGGGAGAGAATGGCCAAAGAGGTAATCCCCGCGGTGATTTGTGGTCTTGCTCGAATGATCGGTGAAGAATAGGAGTTGCTGGATGTCGTGGACTCATGGAAGAAGCCGATAGGGCCGGATTGGTTCGCTAAGCCGACTTCTCCGCGAACCTCAGGGTTTTCCTGCTCACGGCTAAGCCTCCACTGTTCACGCGCGTGTGCTGCAGAAACACGGTCGGCACACCCGCGTAGCCTCCTGCAACTCCGCCGCCCTCTCCATCTGCTGTGACGCCATTAGGGTCGGCCTACCACCGCTGCCGATCTTGCGCTGCGCATCGAACCCGCACCGCGTTACTCCTATTCTGACCGTCTTGCACTACATAGCTGCTCCTTCCGAATTTGCCGCGCTATAATCGCCACCTTCGCTTCACCGCTTCTCCTTCCGGCTCGCTTCGCCATAACTACTCCTCTGCCTCTGCTGCTCCTCTACTCTCTTGCGCGTGTCTCTGCTGCACGCACGTCCACTCCCTGCTACTTCTCTTCCTCCTCATCTGCTGGACCCACGTTCGCCTCGGCCTTGTCGCGCCGCACCTGCGCACCGTTGCTCTGCACACCGTCGCAACATCCGCCCGATGGCGTCCTGCACCCTTGATGCCTCGCCCAGCAGCAGGACCCTCGCGTTCTTCAGCACCGCGTGCATCGACATTTCGTCAAACACCTGAGCTGCGTCCTCGATACGGCCATCGCGTTCCCGCATCTTGCGCAACAGCTTTCCACCGCAATTCCTCCTGCGCGTGCCGTTGCTCGGCACGTCGCACTCCAGCACTGCCTGCTCGTGCCCATGGGCCCGCTCTGCTCCGGCCGCGAACCGCTCCAGTCCTGCGCTTGCCCTTTCACGCGTGCCGCCTGGAGCTACCGGCGCCGCGCCACCAGCTGCGCCGAGCTGCTCTGCATGCTGCGGCCGCTGCCCTACTCCACGCCAACGTCGCCAGCGCCGCGCACCGAGCCGCTCCCATTCCAGCGCTGCGCTGCGCATCTGCTGCCTCACCCGCGCCAGCGTCGCCCGCGCGTTCTGCCGTGCGCCGCCCGTCCGCAGCCGCGCGAGCCACGCCCATGCGACAGCACTCCGCTTCCTAGCCGAACCGCCTCTGCTCGCGCGTCTGCGCCCGCCTGGGTCTGCCCGAGCGCCTGCGCCCCGCGCTCCAGCGCCTCAGCTCCCGCGCATCCACTCCTCCTGTGCCGCCCAGCTCTTGCTCCTTCGCGCCGCAACTGCTCGCACTCGCCCGGAGCCCGCTCCGCACCGCCTGCAGCCGCGCCGAGCCGTTCGGGTCCGCCAGCGCCAGCTCGCCCGGCCGCTTGAGCCCGGTGCTGTGCGCCTGCACTCGCTCCCTGCCGCGCGCTTGCGCAGCCCACGCGCCAGCGCCCGCCAGCGCCGCGCCCGAGTGGGCCCCGCTCCGCGCGCCGCCCGGCCGAGCCAGCGCCACCAGCCGCTGTCCGAGCCTGCCGCACGCCTGGGCCCGCTCCGCCTGCCGCGGCTTGGGCTCGCCCACGGGAAAGGACGCCCTGCGCGCCGTCGATGGAGAGAGGAAGGGAAAAACGGGATGGAGAGGAGGAAGAGAGAAAAACAGAGACACCAGGGAAGAGATAAAGCAGAGAGAGAAGAAAGAGGAATGGATTTCCCCAAGGACTTATGCGTAAAATTAAGAAAACTGCAGGGACCTTTCTGTAAAATATAAATTTCTCATCAATTTAAAACCCTAATGAAGAAATGCCCAAAATGAAAGTTGGAGAGTTTTTCAAACTCTACAACATTGCTTTAGGGCTCAAGTTCAAAAACTCAAAACTTGTATCTTTACACATAAAATTTGGAACAAAAGTTGGATTTGAATTATTTTTGTCCTAAAGGTGTAATTCATAAAATTTCAGGACCTAAATGCAAGCATTTATGACATGTCATGATGATGGGATAGACTCGTCATAATGATTAGATAGACATGTCATAATGACTTGCACCTTTACACTTTAGTCCTGAGTAACTTTGAAAATTACTTTTGTAAATCAACTACTTGCACAAAAGGACTTATACTTTTATAAAATTACATAAATACCCTTATTTTCACCATTTTACCCAAAATTTTTACACACTTCACACATACATTCAAATGAAACTTTTGGATAAATATATATTTTTACAGGGCATAGAGTAAGAAAAACTTGTTTGCAAAACCACCCTTCATATATTTTGAAGATACCCCTTATCCAAATATATTTTGCAAAAACAACCCTAGGTTTTTCTATAATTACAAAAATACCCTTTTTACTTACACTCTAAGTTTTCAAAAGCTTCACATAAACATACACAAGCTTTACACTAACAAACACATACTTCACACTAACAAATAATGTGCCTAACTTTCAAGTACATGAACTGTCTCAGCTTCGAGGTACAAAACCGATAGGTCAAATCATCAGGTGTACTTACTGGATCAGGGAGATTGGAGAGCCGATATCTTCAATTACTTGAAGGATTCGGCTCGGGGGGCACCCAAGAGGATACGGTACAAAGCAATGAGGTATGTCCTGATAGGGGATGATATGTTTTACAGGACCTTGGAAGGGTTATTGCTTAAGTGTTTGGGGTCGGTCGAATCCAATCGGCTCCTGCATGAAGTTCATGAAGGAACATGTGGGACTCATCAATCGGCTCACAAGATGAAGTGGCTAATTAGGCGATCAGGGTACTACTGGCCCACCATGCTAGAAGATTGTTTTAAGTATTATAAAGGGTGTCAAGCATGTCAGAGGTTCGGAAAGATCCAGATGGTGCCAGCATCCGTGATGAACCCCATCGTTAAACCATGGCCGTTCAGAGGCTGGGGTATGGATATGATCGGCAAAATCAATCCCCCATCTAGCAAGGGTCATCAGTTCATTTTGGCTATCACAGATTATTTCACCAAATGGGTGGAAGCGATCCCAATGAAATCGGTGGCATCTAAGGATGTTATTCAGTTCGTCAAGGAACACGTCATTCACAGATTTGGGATCCCACAGACCATTACAACAGATGGTGGTTCGGTTTTTATTTCAGAAGAATTCAAGAAGTTTGCCGCTGATATGGGTATCAAGCTGATTAGATCGTCTCCATATTATGCTCAGGCAAATGGTCACGCCGAAGCGTCCAATCAGAGCCTTATCAGGTTGATCAAGAGGAAGATTGATGAATACCCCAGACGCTGGCACGAGGTCCTGTCAGAAGCGCTGTGGGCATACCGTATATCCTGTCATGGGGCGACAAAGACTTGCCCTTATCACCTCGTCTACGGGCAAGAAGCCGTGTTACCATGGGAAGTTACGGCCGGGTCAAGGCGTATAGAATTCCAGAATGACTTATCTGCTGAGGAATATGCTACTCTGATGAGTGACAATATGGAGGACCTCACGGAACTCAGGCTATGGTCGCTAGAGAAGATCAAGGAGAATAAGGCTAAGGTAGCCCGTGCATACAATAAAAAGGTCAAACCGAAAGAATTTCAAGTAGGAGACCTGGTCTGGGAAGCAGTATTACCATTGGGAACTAAGGACGCGGCATACGGCAAGTGGTCCCCAAACTGGCACGGGCCGTACAGGGTTGACCAGGTCCTACCTGGGAATGCATACATGCTCGAAGAATTGGATGGAGTCAAGTTTCCAGTGGCGGTTAACGGCCAACATCTTAAGAAATACTTCCCAAGTATGTGGGCCGACGAACAGTAAAGCCGATGGCACCCATCAGGCAATAAGCCGATATGACCAGTAAGCTAAGAAAGCTGACACGAGCCAAGCCGATGGCGTTTTGGCAAGACAAGAAATAAAAAGGGAGGCCGACGAGTATGATTGGCTCATACGATAACAAAAGGCACTAGAACAGCCGGTGCAATCAATCACCACAAGTTATCAGATAGCCGATGTATAACATCGACTCCAGGGTCACGACATGAAAATACAGAGTTCATCTTGGACAGGCTTTCTGGAGGAAATCATCGATGGCAGCGATGGCGTCAAGGCGGATGCGGTCAACTTCAGCAATCACCGCTTCATCTTCTTCGTCCGCCCTCGACACCACTTGCTTGCTCAGGCCGCTCAGCTCTGTCAGGTCTGCCTTCAGCTCAGCGGTCAAGACCGCTGCCTCCTATTTGGAACCTGCAATAAGATCTTTCTCCTCTTGAATACACTGTTTGGTGGCCCGGACCTTAGCCTCAAGGTCTTCTAGTTCTCTTTCCAGGAGATGAAGCCGCTGTGCAGAGGCAGATGTGTCAGCCTTGGCGTCGAGTTCTGCTTTCTTCTTGTTGACTGATTGGCACATCTCGGTGATGATAGTCCTTAAGAGCGATTGGGAACGCCGAGTCTCAATCCGATGGCGAGCCTCTGCCACTTTTGCTCGGAAAGAAGGGAGGTACCCGGCTGGCAAAAGCTTGACTTGAAGGCTCACAGGAAGCTGGGAGTTGACCTCGTCAAGGATCTGCTTCACCGCGCTGGAATCCTGGATCAGGGTGTCGATCGGACCCGATAGGAGACCCTTTGTAACACCCTAATGTAATTTTCCTCAATTCTAATGAATTTATTTTGGCTCAAATAAAATTTCCATGGCTTTCTCTAATTTATCTTGCATTTAAAGTAATTTTATAACACAAGAAAATAAAATTTATTATAAGGTCAACATGTTTGTGCATTCATGCTGGAGCATTGTTTTCCTTGTGTTGAGTTTATAGGGTTTGAATTCGAATTTATTGAATTCAAATAGTGTGTTTGAATAGTTTGAGTATGGAAAAGAAAGAAAGAGAAGAAAAAGAAAAAGGAAAGAGCCTAGCAGCCAGCCCAAAACCACCTCTCCCCTCTCTCCCCTTCTTTCTTCTTTCCGTATGGGCCACGCCGGCCCACTCCCTTTCTCTCCCGGGCTCCCTCTCCTCTACCTCCTCTCCACGCGGCCAGTCCGAGCTCCTCTCCCTATCTCTTTTCCTTCTCTCACGCTCAGCCGGCCCGGCCCATGTGCGTTCCCTCTCCCCCGCTCTCCCCTTTCTCTCCGACACCCGGGGCCCGCACGTCAGTTTCTTCTTCCCCTTCTCCTTCTCCTCCCCTGTTTCTTTCCCCGCCGGCCCGGCCACCCGTCGCTGGCCATGGCCCCGCTCCGCCGCGCCCCTGGGCCCTCTTCCCCAAGCCGCACGTCGGTCCCATCCCCCGCCTGGATCCTTCTAGAATCGCACCTGCGCTCGGATTAGATCGGGCCGTAACGAGACCGCGGGAAGCTCGGGGTCCGTTGCACGGCTAGCCCGCACACCGAGCCTGCCAGCCTTCCCCTCTCCTCTTATCCGTAGCCGCCCCTCGGGCCACCCTAAGCCGCAGCAAAACCCCCAACGCACCCGAGTCCCGGCACCGCCTGTTCGCCGCTCGGATTTGAGCAGCCGCCGACGTTGCCCGACCCCTGCGCCGCCGCATTTCACCCTTGCCGGTGCATCATCGGCCTCCCCAACCCCGGTACGACCTTCCTCGTCCGCGTGCTCAGCTGGCCGAGGTGCCAGGAGCCCTGCAGTGTAGCCCGAGGCTCGCTCCCCACGAGCGCCGGCTTTCCTCCCCGCCAGGCTCCATCGAGGTCGCCACGCCACCGCGTTCCACCCTGTCCCGAGTCTCGGTGAGCACTGCACTACCTCCTTGGTCCCTTTTGCGCTATTTCCCATAGACCGTAGGTTAGCCCTGCAGCCGGAGCGCTGAACGCCAGCAAGCCCCGCCGCACCGACCTGCCTCCGCCGCCGAGCGTGCCGTCTCAGCCGCTATAGGCTCGTGGCAACCGCCCCGATGGGTTGCGCACGCCACGAGCTTTCTCCCGGACCAGGTCTCGTCGAAAGCCGAGCCCGGACGGCCGGGATCGGTCTGCACCGGCGAGGCGCCGCCGCGGAGACCGGGCTCCGGTGAACACCCGCCGCTCCAAGCGCCCGTTGACCCGAGCCGTGGATCAGGGCCATCCGATCGTGATCTAACGTTCCTAGTTAGAGTGTACCGCTTCAGCCTGGTTTTCTTGCTAAAGAGCCCCTGCCCTTTTGAGAAATCAACCCGCGGTCCACCTGTAGTTCAAGAATATTTGCAGATGGGTCCTATTTTTATCTTTTAGACCCCTGCGCTTCCTGGAATTAGTGCCCGCTACCCTAGCCGTGAGTTTTAGCAAGTTAGACCCCAGATCTAGCCTTTAATTATGTTTAGGCCCTCAATTTTCGCACAGAACCACCTGGTTTTCCTATTTTCTTACAGAAAGGCCCCTGGACCTTGTTTTGCTCCTAGATTTCACGTCTTAGCTCCGTTTTAGGCGGTTTTCGCACTCACGTGACCGTTGTAATGCGTAGAATAGTTCTATCATAGTTTAGTGTGCTGTTTTTTATGTAATGTTGTACTGGTTCTTATCTTTTATCCTCTTTGTATGTATGTGTATGTGCTGGACCATGTTTTGGCGTTGCGATCGTGAGTACACGCTGAGCCTTTGGACGAGTACTAGGAGCCCCTCTCGGCAGA